>NC_071619.1:3272500-3612500 GCF_014839835.1 Dryobates pubescens | reverse complement strand
TCCTTTGGCAGCATGGAGGGGTAGCCTGAGGGTTCACCCTTCTCCGTGGCAAGGGGTCAAATGTCACAGAAAACATCTACCTATCCAGCTGGGCTTTAAGATGCTCAGAAGGAGGATCCTGGGGCTGGTTGCCCACACTGATCATCTCCAGAAGGTACAATGTTCTCTAAGCAGACACATCTGGCACAGGAGCAGCGGATGTGAAGGTTAGAGCGGTGGGGTTTTATCCTCTGTGCAGACTGGTTGTTAGACAGGATACTGTAAGTATTGTTCAAATGACTTAAAGACATTACTTCAAAGGATTAAGTCTGCATTACAAAAACTATCAAGAATGTAGTGAATTATTGATTAGAACTATTCTTAGCTTCTAATGCATTGTGTTTGGAGCCCTGGGGATTTATATGCAGGATAACACAACAAAGAATGCAAGCAGTGCTGTTGCAGTATCTTTTACTGGAAATTACATCATCTCACCAAGGAAAGCTTATTTTTAACAAGGACTTTGTACTCTCTTATTGCAAATTTGTTTGGATCAATTGTCTCTTTGCACCATAAACTATTATGTCAGACTTAGCTCTCAGTTAAAGACCACTACCAAAAGAACATATAACTGGAAGCACCAGAAGTTCCCAGACTCATGGGTTTAGATGTCCTTCTGACCCATTGCTCAGCTGCATTTTAAATGTATTTCAGTTGGACTGAGAGCAATAGATGAGTTGTATGTGGAAAACTCCCAGGTAACTCCTAGGTATGAGGGTGGTGAGACAATGGAACAGGTTGCCCAGGAAGCTGGTGGATGCCTCATCTCTGGAGGTTTTGAAGGCCAGGCCAGATGTGGCTCAGGGCAACCTGATTTAGTGTGAGGTGTCCCTGTCCATGGCAGGGGGGTTGGAACTGGATGATCCTTGAGGTCCCTTCCAACTCTAACAATTCTATGATTCTATGCCACAGAACCAGGCAGACAAAAACTAGCTTCAGGCAATGACAAGGTAAAGCATCCTTCTATTCACCCATATCCCTTTCTGTTTGGTTATACATTCTGTCCAACTACCTGAGGTGATGTTACTTAGAGCTTGACTTCCACAAAAAAGAGTTGTTTACCTTTCTAGGGTGCAGACTAATGTCCCTACACCAAACCCCTGCATGCCCACTGACGTGCAAGACATTGTAGTCAGCTTTGAAACTGCTGCCTACAGAAGTCCTTTAATATGCACTGAAAGTGTCCACATGGAGAATTAACCCAAGGTAGGCAACTTGCTGTAAACTCACACCGTAGCAGAATTAAAATGTGAGGTTAGAAGGCAGGTACAATGACACAAGCAAGAGGTGGTGGCAACAACAGTATGCATATAGTGTAAGCGATATGTGAGGAGAGAAGAGGCCAATGCAAATCTTTGCTGAAGAGGTCACTTAGTGGGTGTTTATAGTCTCCTCTGGGTGAGGGAAAGACAGGATGCTAGGCGTTGGAAGGGACCTCCAGAGATCATCAAGTCCAACCCCCTGCCAGAGCAGGACCACAGAATCTAGCACAGGTCACACAGGAACACATCCAGATGGGGCTTGAAAGTCTCCAGAGAAGAAGGCTCCACAGGCTCTCTGGGGAGCCTCTTCCAGTGCTCTGTGACCCTCAAAGTGAAGAAGTTCCTCCTCATGTTGAGGTAGAACCTCCTGTGCTGTAGTTTACATCTATTGCCCCTTGTCCTATCACAGGGTGCAACTAAGCAGAGCCTGTCCCCTCCCTCTTGACCCCCAGCCCTCAGATATTTACAGGCATTTATTAAATCCCCTCTCAGTCTTCTCCTCTCCAGACTAAAAAGCCCCAGGGCTCTCAGCCTCTCCTCATAGAGCAGTGCTCCAGTCCCTCAATCATTCTGGCAGCCCTTGTTTCCAGACAAGACAGTCATTTGTACTGCTATTTTTAGCAAGGTGCTTTAACCTCCTGTGCCCCTGCTGCCCCTCAGCCCTGCTCTGTGAGGTCTTACAAGCAAGACCTTCCTCTCTGTATGCTTGCCCTTTGTAGAGAGGAAGAAAGATCAGATCTGCAGACTTTAATCTCTGTGATCCAGAACCTCTCCACCAAAGCTAAAAAAAATAATCAAGCCCAGAAAGGATCATGATCAGAAAACACAGACAGTCTGGGTAGTGGCTGAGGGAAAATATTACTTCAGTCCCTCCATATATATTATACTGCTCTGAGGCAGAAGCTGAAGCTCTAAAATCAAGCCAAGATGCCAAATATCACAGAGAAACTGCCAAGGTAAAAGCTGTGGTCAGTCTTTGAACTCACACAGAGAGCAGACACTGGAGTATTAAAACAGCAGAAGCACTCCTATCAGCTTGGGAACTCCAGGATAATTTAGTCTGCAGTTATTCACAAACATTATCAATATTTCTGAGTTTACACTCGCACCTTTGACTGTTGACTTAAAGCATCTAGTCTGGTTCATGCTACTGGTAATGTTTACACTCTGGAATCTATTATGCATAGAAAAATTAGGGATTAGCTTTGACCTGGGTCCCACATATTTTTATGCAAAACTAAATAATAGGGTTATTTATTCATTTAATCAATTCCATATATTTGCCATAAGCAGGCCTGATTTCTTCTGAGGTCGCAATCAACAGCATCCCTTCGAGGAGGACATACGGTTTGACTGCTAACACAGATATCCCTGGCAGCCTTCAAACAATCCTGGGCTCTCCTATCTTTCCTCAGGTTAGGAGCACTACATATTAATATGGGTCAATCACTGTATGGAAACACCAAAGGGAAAGTCATTACTGGGGCAGTGCAGGCATAGTTAACTCTTTCACAGGGAGGGATCATAGAATCGTTAAGGTTGGAAGGGGTGTCAAGGATCATCTAGTTCCAGCCCCTCACACTACAGCAGGTTGCTCACAGCCACGTCCAGCCTGACCTCAAAAACCTCCAGGGATGAGGCTTCCACCACCTCCCTGGGCAACCTGTGCCAGTGTCTCATCACCCTCATGGGGAACAACTTCTTCCTAACATTCAATCTGAATCTACCCATTTCTAGTTTTGTTCCATTCCCCTCAGTCCTATCACTCCCTGACACCCTCAAAAGTCCCTCCTCAGCTTTCTTGTAGCCCCCTTCAAATACTGGAAGACCACAATCAGGTCTCCTTGGAGTCTTCTCTTCTCCAAACTGAACAGCCCCAACTCCCTCAGTCTGTCCTCTGAGAAGAGCAGCTCCAGCCCTCTGCTCATCCTCGTGGCCCTTCTCTGGACAACTTCCAGCACCTCCAGATCCTTCCTGTAATAGAAGCTCCAGAACTGGACACAGTGCTCCAGGTGTTGTCTCACCAGAGTGGAGTAGAGGGGGAGAGTCACCTCCCTCGAACTGCTGGCTCTGCTTCTCTTGATGCAGCCCAAGATGTGATTGGCTTTCTGGACTGCAAGTGCACACTGCTGGCTCCAGTTGACCTTCTCATGCACCAGCACCCCCAAGGCCTTTTCTTCAGCACCCCCAGGTCCTTTTCTTCAGGGCTGCTCTCCAGCCAGTCCCTGCTCAGCCTATACAGGTTCTTGGGATTGCCCTGACCCAGCTGCAGGACCTTGCATTTGGTCTTGTTAAACCTCATGAGGTTGTCATGGGATCACCTCTCCAGCCTGTCAAGGTCCCTCTGGATGGATCCCTTCCCTCCAGCGTGTCTGCTGCACCACACAGCTTGGTGTCATCAGCATACTTGCTGAGGGTGCACTCAATGCCACTGTCCATGGCACCAGCGAAGATGTTAAACAAGCCTGGTCCCAGTACTGGGATGCACACAGGCAGGTGTGCATTTGTCAGGAAGGAGAGAGGAAAACCACAAATTGTTTTACAATCCAACATTAAATAAAAAAAAAAGAGGATTTGCAGGACCTCTTGAAGACAGCTGTAGACTCTCTCTGGCCATGATGTGACTGGTTTTTATGGCCAGGCTGGACGTGGCTCTGAGCATCCTGATCTAGTGTGAGGTGTCCCTGCCCATGGCAGGGGGTTGGAACTGGATGATCCTTGAGGTCCCTTCCAACCCTAACAATTCAATGATTCTATGACAAAAGATATAGATATATATATAAGGTAACAATCACTTTGTGGCAGAACAATGCAGAGGACCACCCTGCTGGTTTTTAGAGTGGACAATGACTATCCTCACATCCTCTGTTATGCATACAGTAGAGCTGCCTAAAGCCAAGCACTGCAAAGCATCTTTGCATAGCTCAAATAATGCTTTTCCAGACACTTAACATCTGCCCAAGCTTCATCCTACTACCACATTATTAGATCTGTTTATTTCATACGATATCTGGCTGCAGAGGACATCATCCTTAGCTTTAAAAATTAATGATTGCTAATGACCTGCAGTCCAAGAATCAGAAGCTTAGAGAACTTCATGAATATCTTGGGATAATGAATTAATTATCTCTCTTCTTCTTTTCTTTTTTTTCCTTCTTTATTTCCCACCCCCCTCCCAGTCTGTTTGGCAATCCTGGCAAAAGAGAAATGGGAAGGCAAGGAATGTCAAATCTATTTACCCACTTAAACCTGCTGCTAACTGACTTAAACCAAAAATGGATGCATATTCTTTCCTTTTAGAAGAATAAGAGCAGGTTTGGTCTGAAAGTAAGAAATGTCCCTTCTAATGATTAGTAAATCCCAGAAGTTAATGAATTAAAAACCATTAATATTATACTAGGAAAAAAAAAAAACCAAAAGGTTTATTCTATTCAGGCAAAGTGCAATGAAGACTAATCATAGAATCATAGAATTAGTCAGGGTTGGAAGGGACCACAAGGATCATCTAGTTCCAACCCCCCTGCCATGGGCAGGGACACCCCACACCAGATCAGGCTGGCCAGAGCCTCATCCAGCCTGGGCTTAAACACCTCCAGGGACAGTGCCCCAACCACCTCCCTGGACAACCCATTCCAGGGCTTCACCACTCTCATGGGGAAGAACTTCCTCCTCACATCCAGCCTGAATCTCCCCACCTCCAGCTTCATTCCATTTCCCCTAGTCCTATCACTCCCTGACACCCTCAAAAGTCCCTCCCCAGCCTTCTTGTAGCCCCCTTCAGATACTGGAAGGCCACAATAAGGTCACCTCAGAGCCTTCTTTTCTCCAGTCTGAACAGCCCCAACTCTTTCAGTCTGTCCTCATAGGAGAGGTGCTCCAGCCCTCTGATCATCCTCATGGCCCTAATCAATACATTTTACTGCACTTGCAAGTGGTGCTTTGACAGCTTAAGAAAATGAGCTGTAGTTTTATTACCAGCAAATGGCTGAGGTCTGCTGAGGGGGGAAAAAGAACCAACCCACCTCCAAGAGCAAGGAGGAAAAGAAACAACATAACAGATCCCCATCACAAGCAAAGGAATCATCAACATTTAATGACTGGAGTAACCATATCCTCTTTCAGCTGTTGGAGATTGCATAGAAGCAGATGGAGTAAAATGCTAACAAACACTATGCACCACCAAACGTAACAGGAGATGTGAAAGCTCATCAGGATTATGCCATTGTGAGACTAATTGCCAGGACACCTGGGAGTTCTAACAAGCATGGTTCCTCCTCCTATCCCTTTTCACTTTTGACTAGGGGCTATAGTTTATTTGTTTATTTAAGTTTTAACACCTCCTCTTGTGATTTGGAGGCAAGAGGAATTACTTTCAGCATTAGTACAATGGCTCATGCAACACTCCTACAGCTGAACATCTGCTTGACAGAAGGCTGATAGGAGCTACATGCCAGTTTCAGGACTCTTTCTCATCATTTGTGTGACAGAAGTATTTAAAGTGTTTAAGGACTCATGGGACTCACCAGAGAACAGAGATCTGTGAAGATGCATAAGATGCATATAGAATTTCCAGCAACATTGATGCAGCCTGGTGAGTCAGAATACAGAATTAACCAGGTTGGAAAAGACCTTTGAGATCATCAAGTCCAACCTATCACCCAACACCATCTATCAACTGAACCATGGCACCAAGTGCCTCGTCCAGTCTCCTCTTAAATACTTCCAGTGATGGTGACTCCACCACCTCCCTGGGCAGCACATTCCAATGGCCAATCTCTCTTTCTGGGAAGAATTTCTTCCTCCCAGCCAGCCTAAACCTCCCCTGGTGCAGCTTGAGATTGTGCCCCTTTGTTCTGTCACAACCTCCCTTCAGGTTGTAGAGAGCAAGAAGGTCTCCCCTCAGCCTCCTCTTCTCCAGGCTAAGCAACCCCAGCTCCCTCAGCCTCTCCTCACAGGGCTGTGCTCCAGACCCCTCCCCAGCTTTGTTGCCCTTCCCAGGACACCTTCCAGCAACTCAACATCTTTCCTAAACTGAGGAGCCCAGAACTGGACACAGGACTCAGGGTGTGGCCGAACCAGTGCTGAGTACAGGGGCAGAGTGACCTCCCTGCTCCTGCTGGCCACACTGTTGCTGATGCAGGCCAGGATGCCATTGGCCTTCTTGGCCCCCTGGGTACACTGCTGGCTCATGTTCAGCCTACTATCAACCAGTACCTCCAGGTCCTTTTCTGCTGGCTGCTCTCCAGCCACTCTGACCCCAGCCTGTAACACTGCATGGGGTTGTTGTGACCATTGTGTAGAACCTGGCATACAGATGTGTTAAATCTCATGCCAGAGGGATGTCCAGGCAAAGGGTTGCTGGCCTGGCCTCAGGACAGCTTGCAGCCTTCAGATGAGGCTGCTGATTGTGCTTGCTGCAGAAGACATGCAGAAGAACCAGGCTAGGTGTGAGAAAGGCCTTTGAAAATTGTGCCTAGGAATTAAAACTTTAATGCAGAGGTTGTCTGAAAGAAATGTAACATCTGGAGGAGGAAAATGTTGCTCCTCCAGAAAGAGAGAAGCTGTAGTTGGTGATCTGTGTTTGGCAGAAGAGGAGGGAGTAAGAAGAAAAAAGAAAAAGAGATCCTGAGAACAAAAAGGGGATGGAAGGTGAAAACCTTTGGTCATAAGGAGAACAGAATTGTTACAGGAGCTGAGGAGGCAGCCGGACCACAGTGTGGTGGAAGGGTGCCCTGTGAGCCAGGCTTAAAATAAGTCACTACAGCAGCTACACCTTGGAGGTGTAAATCTCCTCAGCAGGTTGAGTAGAGGTAGCATTTCTTCCACTTCTCAGTGGTAAGCCATGGAGGGTTTATGCTGAGACACACACTCCTGGCACAATAGGTCCTGGTACTTCACCTGAAACAGGGGGTAAAAATAAAGCAGATATATGATCTCTACCCATAAATTGCAGGTGGATACTGATTCCCAGGTGCAGGAGAAACTCCCCTGAGATCTGCAGGAGAGTCACAGGCTACTGAGTAGTAGAACAAATGCTTGCAGAAAAATCACAGGAGGTGATGGAATAGTGCAGAGTGTAAAGGAGGGATGAACTCTTCTGCTGGTCACAATGTCCTCTGTGGCTGCTCCAAAAACAGAGCTAGGAGCATGTGGAAGAAAATCTGCCTGTGAGCAGGTGCCATCCATAACGATGTGCTTTTAGACCAGCATTAGAAACGGGACTTGGAATGCAGGAATGGACTCAAGGGAACAATGGGAGGAAAAAAGTCAGAGGAAAATACTCCTAAGCTGGGAGCTGCTGCAGATGGATAGTTACCAATAAAAACCAGCACTATAGAATAGGGAGATCTCAATTTACAGCTTCGAAGACTTAAAGTTGTATTTCCTCTTTTCCCTATCTCTGTTAGAAGATTCAGGTTTTCACCCTGCAAGGCAGGATTGTGCTTATCAGCAGCTCAAGGCATTATGTCTCCGTGCCAGTAGCCAAATGTCTAAGTGTAACTTCATATTTAACTAAGGAGAAAATAAACCAGGACTGGTATCAGTGAAAAGAAAACCTTCCAGCTGTGATCAGGAGGTGAGAAGGAAGGCTGTCCTGTCACCAGCTGAGGCAGAGGTGCAACTTCTGGAGGCAGCCGGTGAGCAGGCACCAAGGCTGGCATGAAATGAGTGGCTTAGCCTGAGGCTTAAACCCTCCTGGTGTCTTCTGCAGATGTAATCAATGCACTGGTGGTTGGTGGCACCTAGAAGCTCAGGGCATTGCCAAGGGGTAAGGACTGAATTTCCACATAGGGGAGGGAGAAATTGCCATAGAGCAGAGCAGGGAATTGAGCCCTGTCCTGATGATGGATCAGTCCCTGGCTGCAGAGCTGCCTTTGGTCAGAAGGGCTTAATTTTGTTAAAGACAGTTGTAGTGCTTGTGGCTGTGTGCTTTGCAGGCAACTGTGAGCACAAAGGTAGAACTTCCTACTTTACCTAATAACTAATTTGGGGTTTTGTTGCATTTTTGGTGGCTTTATCTCTCACATGCTCCCGGAAGGAACGTAGAAGCTCATAACTGCACTTGCAACATTCATTTTCACTCAAAAAGATTTCTCAGTGTTAGTTCAGAGAGTTCACCATCTGTAAAAGCAGGCAAATTTGTGAAGCTGAGCCCTTGGAGGTTTATTCAGACTAATGTAGTCTCAATCCATTTTCCAGGCTAGCAAACTCAGACTCAGTTTTCTTCCTGCAGCTGTTTGTACAGCCCAAGGAGAGGTTTGTGCACGTGTGTGTGCCACCAAAGAAATGTTCCAGTGCCTTTTCAATACCAAAGACACTGAGATAATAAATGTACATCTACCAGTCAGGAAACTGATGCATGCTATAGCAGCCAAACTCTATCCTGTACAAACCCCAGTGAAAATAAACTACACCTTTGGAGTTACCTTTCCAAGCTAAACTAAGAGAAATTAATGAATGTAGTTCCATGGCCAGGATTTAACACACAAAAAGACTTTCTTCACCCACCCCCCACCCCGGCTTTTCTCCTCTTTCTTCTTCCCTTGTACAGGGGGAAAGGAAGTGGAGAAGGGGAAGCTGTTGGTAAGAGAGAGAGATTGCCCATTAGAATGGGCTGCCTGGGGAGGTGGTGGAGTCACCATCACTGGAGGTGTTCAGGAGGAGACTTAATAGGGTGCTTGGTTGCATGGTTTAGTTGGTTGGGTGGTGTTGGATGGTAGGTTGGACATGATGATCTTGAAGGGCTCTTCCAACCTGGTTTGGTCTATTCTATTCTATTCTATCCTATCCTATCCTATCCTATCCTATCCTATCCTATCCTATCCTATCCTATCCTATCCTATCCTATCCTATTCTAACCTAACCCCCTGGTTTTGTCCAGGGGTTGTTCTTGTGCTGCTTATACATTGCAAATCCATGCAAATGTTGGATATTTTGCCCATATTCATTGCATTTCACATTTCTAGATTGCAGTGTGCTTGTAAATAGATCTTCATTTGTTTTCCAGCTGAGCTGGTCTGGCCATTTTATTTTGGGGGGGCTAATTCTCTCACATTAGTTGGGGGGTGGTGGTGGTGGTAATTTCAACACACCACAAATACCCAGGAGTCTTCAGGCTGATGTGGTATTATACTTTTGCTGGTCTTAATATTATTGTTCCTGTCTCATTTTAGGTTGTTCCCCAGTGTTTATTATGAATTCAAATTCTCACTATTAAAGGGAAGATATTATCCATATGGTTGACGTGCTGCTCTGTATGTTCATAAGTTCTCCAACGTTTTGATTAACACTGACAGAAACCCCTTTGAAAACATATGGCCCTATATACATCCTGTCATTTCTAATAATAGGCTACATTCCTCAGTGCACTTCCATAGGAAGATGAATTCAGTCATATTTTAGAAACATGCTAATACTTTGTTAATTAGCCCTTTGAGGTCAGGGGGAAAAGAAAAGATTGAAGGAAAATAAACTTTTCCCTGAGCAGACACTGTGAGCACTGTAGATAATTTGTGCAGCAGGAGAAAAAAACCCCAACGTGCTATCTGTGAGTAATGGTCTCTACATACAGCCAGATTCCTTAAACCAATTAGCTTCTGGCATATTCCTGAAGATATTCATGCTCCATTTGATATGCCAGACCCTGAAAGTTTTAGCATGAAGACTGATTTTGATGCTCATTTCACTGATTAGGTCAGTGTTTTGTTTCTGGTGTTGAGTTTCTATATTTACACCAATTGTTTCCCTTTTCTAACACCTTTGGGATGTCATGGGCTCTCAGCATCCTTCTCCCTTACACAGGCAGATATCAAACCTAGCAGAGATTTTGTTGACTTAAATTAACTTTGGCTTGTGCAGTGACATGGCACATTTATATCCTGCGTTTGTACCCCTACTATTTCTTTCCACTTTATATGCCAGAATTTGTCCCTACTCTTTCTTTCCCCCATGCTGAGATTTTCATCCGTTCATTTCACCATGATGGTGAAAATTCTCATTTCCATGGTCTCTTTTAACCATATTTCTCCTCACATAGCTGCTTGTATTGTTCCCAAACCACACTACCTACATATTTATCCCCATCCCTGGAGATCTCAAAAAGGCTCTAGGCAACCTGATGTAGTTGAGGGTGTCCCTGCTGACTGCAGGAGGGGTTGGACAAGGTGACCTTTGGAGGTCCCTTCCAACCCAGACCATTCTATGATTCTGTGATTCTATGACTCTATGATTTGTTCAGAGAGAAGCTGCTCTGCCAGGTTTCTTTAACATGACACTTCAGTATGTGACTATGCATGAAAAAGTTAATCTGCTTGAAAACTATGCAGCACAATAACACAAATATATGTTTAAAAGATGAGATATCACTATTGTACTCTAGAAGATGAGGTATCAATATTGTACTCTAGAGACCTAAATATTTTCATACTATGGCCAATCTAGGCAAGTTCTTTCCTTCCAAAGAAGTCTCATTATTGTTAATGCTGATACATAATGATGCTAGCACAGAATCAATAAGGTTGGAAAAGACCTCAGGGATCATCAAGTCCAACCTGTCACCCAAGAGCTCATGACTACTAAATCATGGCTTCAAGTGCCACATCCAAATCCTTTTTGAACACTTCCAGGGATGATGACTCCACCACCTACCTGGGCAGCCCTTTCCTATGGCTAACAACTCTCTCTCTGAAGAATTTTCTCCTCACCTCAAGCCTAAACTTACTTTAATTTCTTCCTTTCTTTCTCACTTTCCTCCTTGAGGAAAACCCAGAGACACACCACCAAGGACTAGATTTCCACCCTCCCCTTTTTCTTCTCTGTCTCTTCACCCTCTGTTTGCTCTTGTCCATTTTCTTTTTGGAAAAGTCCCTCTCTGTGCAACATCAGTGAAGCACTTCTGGGCAAAAAAAGCCATCAGACCTTATGAAACTCCATCTCTGACTATTATGGCAGATAAGTTTCTCCATGCCCATCACATCTCTCCTTTTCTAGATCATGTTCAAGGAAAGTACACAATAAAATTCATGGCCTTCATCTGTAGGGAGGCTGGCAGAAGAAGCCTGGAAGAAAGGGCAATGATGCTGATGAAGGGTTTAAAGCACAAGTCTTATGAGGAGTAGCTGAGGGAACTGGAGTTGTTCAGCCTGGTGAAAAGGAGGCTGAGGTGAGGCCTTGCTCTCTATAACTACTGGAAAGGAAGTTGGAGTGAGGTGGGTGTCCATGCCTTCTCCAAAGCAGTAAGGAGAAAAAGAAACAGGCTCAGGTTGCACCAGAAGAGATTTGGGTTGGAGCAGGCTGTGCAGGTAACTGCTGGAGTCATCACACCTGGAGAGATTTACAAGGCCTGTGATGCTTAGTGACATAGTTTAGAAGGGGACTTGTCAAGGTTAGGTTTATGGTTGGATCTTAAAGGTCTTTTCCAACCTAAGTGATTCTATGATTGTATCTTTGAAAGCTGTGGGACAAGGTTATCAAAAGTCCTGCTCCTTAAGAACGGGGGAACTTTTCTACTCCACTCAAACCTCACCCATACTGTGGAGAGCAGCTCCCTCCACATCTTGTCTTGTGAAGAATCAAAGGAAACAAATGCCATATAAATCCTACCTATTTTCCATTCCAGGTGTAAAGCACATTTCTTTCATTTTGCCTACTCAGACATGCATGTGAACAGCATTTATATAAGCAAGATACCAAATCAAACACCTTCTGGAAAATGGAACATCATCTTGCATAGGTAACACCCTTTTTAGGACCTACTGGGAGGGAAAAAGTGAAACACCTCTCAAGGAGGTTAGCAATGTAACTCAGAGCTCATCTGCAATAACAAGGAAGGTAGAATCATAGAATCAAGAAGGTTGGAAAACACCTCAGATATCATTAAGTCCAACCTATTACCTAACATCTCCTGACAACTAAACCATGGCTTCAAGTGCCAGTTCCAATCCTTTTTTGAACACCTCCAGGGATGGTGACTCCACCACCTCCCTGGGCAGCACATCCCAATGGCCAATTACTCTTTCTGTGGTCATAGGAAGACTAGTAGAAGAACTGGAATAGATTGGAAGGCTTCACCATTGATGGAAAATCAAAACCAAACCAACCAACAGTATGTTTATGGTCTTGTTGCCAAAACTCTGTATAGTTTTAATGATTATTTTTTAACCCTGTTGGACTGAGATTCAAGAGCAGTACAAGGTGGGTTTTTTTTTTTCACTCTCTGTTGAGTCAGATGAAAGATGATCTTTCATTTTGCTTTACACTGTACCTGCCTTTTTAGAGCTGCCCATCATCCCTGCCTTGCTTTTCCAGAAACTGAGAGACATGAAGGACCTTCAGACCAGTAACATATGGCAACCTTGCAGATAACTACTTAATAGTAATAAAACTGTGCCTGTGCTATGCTGTTTATCTCATGATACTCCTTAAGTTACAATACTGTTATTTAACTTTTACTCTTTCTTTTCCCCCTCTCTTTGGTCCTACATTATTTAAACTGCTGCACATGATACCGAAAACTTGAAGACTGTTATCAGTTTAGGAAAAGGGTATTAATGGAAAAAGATTAAGCTTTTGGCCTGAAGCCAGCAAGCACTTAAATGCATGAGTAACTTTACTCCCATGAGTAGTGTCTCTGAAGCCAATGGGACCAGCCATGCATGGAGGAGCAAAGGTTTGTATAGATGTTAGGGAGAGCAGTTCCTGCTGCAAGAGCTCCAGGTTCAAAACTTGGGCTTGTGTTTAGCTCTGTGTGTGTGTGTGTGCTTGAATTCATAAGCCTTTATGGCACTATACATGCTCACTGTGCTTTCCCCACATATCAGAGCTTTATTGCTATGCTATTATCCTTTTCCCTGCTAAAGCATGCAGCTGTTCTTCATTTTTCCTTACCTGTATGCCAGATTTTAAGAGAGTCAAGTTTCAATTTCTATTTTTTTTTTCCCAGAGAAAATAAAACAATATAAAACAAATCAATGGCTCAAACCCACAGAATACATTTTCACTTTCTTTCCCCTCCCTCCCCCTTCGAAACTCACAGGTTGGTGGTTTGGTTTTATTTTAACATCTGCCTCTTTCCCAGAGATCTCCACCCTTCCCATCTTATGGAAAAGCTCTGCACACACCTGATTCACATTTAAACCTTTGGCTTCAAAACCTAGCATCACTGAGAGATGATCAGGAGTCAGGTATTAAAAACTCTCCTGTGAAAGATGCCAGATTTAACCTTCATTTTGTCTCAAATAAGGAAAACCAACTCATAATACTTAAAACATCACTGAATGGGGAGGGAAAAAAAGTATCAAGCCTCCTAATTAGGAAGCATCAACGCCCTTCACTTTGGCATTTCTACCCAGCCACACCATCAGAGTATCACAGAATCTAAACACATCATTTCTAACCAACCAAACCATTGGAGTATTAGAGAATCTAAACATATAACCTCTGTCTGTTTGGCAAAAATACTGATAAAAGCTGTGCCTCAGCACTATAAAAACAGGGGTTTGGCAGCCCCTTTCCTCAGCTACCAAGAAGATGCACCCCTGCAGGGGTGAAAACATACAGCAACACAGGAGATGTAGCTCTACAAAAGGACTTATTTTGTGGAGGAGCCTGAGATCATGAGATGTGTGAATACGAGTTTTTAAAGCATGAGGGCTAGGAGGATGATTAGGGGACTGGAGCACTGCCTGCTGAGGAGAGGCTGAGGGACCTGGGGCTTTTTAGTCTGGAGAAGAGAAGACTGAGAGGGGATTTAATGAATGTTTATAAATATCTGAGGGCTGGGGGTCAGGAGGGAGGGGACAGGCTCTGCTCACTTGCTCCCTGAGATAGGATAAGGAGCAATGGATGTAAGCTGCAGCACAGGAGGTTCCACCTCAACACAAGGGGGAACTTCTTTACTCTAAGGGTCACAGAGCACTGGAACAGGGTCTCCAGAGAGGTTGTGGAGCCTTCTTCTCTGGAGAATTTCAAGTCCTGTCTGGGTGTGTTCCTGTGTGACCTGAGCTAGATTGTATGGTCCTGCTCTTGCAGAGGGGTTGGACTCGATGATCTCTTTGGGTCCCTTCCAACCCCTGACGTCCTGTGAGCCTGTGATGAGCTAGTTCAGTGTAGATGCTTTTGGCAGAAGAACCCTGGCAGAACTGATGCTAAAGGCCATGCATTTACTGAATCTTTCATGGGGCTGGCCCTACCCTATGAGGAAAGCATGCTGGGAAACAACTGTCTTCTGCAAACAAGACATTGTCCACATCCAGTGTCATCAGGCACTATGCAAAATTAAAGAGTGATGAATGGATCAAAGTGTTAGATTGACCACAGAATCACAGAAACATTCAGCTTAGAGAAGACCCTCAGGATCACCAGGTCCAACCCAGAACCCTACTCTACAAGGGTCACCCCTAAACCATATTCCCCAAGCACCACATCCAACCCACCTTTAAACACACCCAGGCTTGGGGACTCCACCACCTCCCTGGGCAGCACATTCCAATGCCTGACCACTCTTGCTATGAAAATTTTTTTCCTAATGACCACTCTAAAGCTACCCAGTCACAGCTTGAGGCCATTCCCTATTGCTCTATCACCAATTACCTGTGAGAAGAGACCAGCACCAACCTCTCTACAACATCCTTTCAGGTAGACCCTCTCACACCGTGTCCCTCTGAAGCTACAAAAAACCACCCTGCAGGATTTGGGTGGGTTTCTTTGAGCACATTTTGCTTCCTACACTGAAAATGATCCCTTGCTCTCACAGACAACACAGAGTACTCAACAGTTTTTCTTATGACAACATATATTAGTGAAGTCAATTCTGACATCTGGCTGGCTGGTTCAGGAGAAAACAAAACAGTGCTCCTGCAAAACTTATTTTTAAGTGTGAAGAAACTCCCTACTACAGCCTGCAGCCCCTAACGCACCAGATATTTGTCTCCTAGTTATTATTGCCTGCTGAATATTTTAAATCCATTGTAATTCAATATTCAAGCCAAGTCTAAAATAAACCCTTTCTTTTACTCTTTTCTTTCTTTTACTCTTTTCTTTCTTTTACTCTTTTCTTTTTTCTTCTTCTTTTCTTTTCATTGTTTTCTCTTTTCCCTCTTTTCCTTTTCCCTTCCCTTCCCTGCCCTTCCCTCCCCTTCCCTCCCCTTCCCTTCCCTTCCCTTCCCTTCCCTTCCCTTCCCTTCCCTTCCCTTCCCTTCCCTTCCCTTCCCTTCCCTTCCCTTCCCTTCCCTTCCCTTCCCTTCCCTTCCCTTCCCTTCCCTTCCCCTTCCCCTTCCCCTTCCCCTTCCCTCTTTCCTTTCCTCTTTCTTCTTTTCTTTTTTCTTTTCTTTTAATTTTCTTTTATCTTTTTCTTCCTTTTCTTTTTTTTTCTCTTTCCCCTTTTCTTATCTCTTTTTTCTTTTACTTTTTTTTTGTTCCTTTTCTTTTTTCCTTTTCTTTTTTCTTTGCCCTTTTCTTATCTCTTTTTTCTTTTTTTCCCCCCTTTTTGTTCCTTTTCTTTTTTTCTTTTCTTTTTTTCTTTTCTTTTTTTCTTTTCCCTTCTCTTGTCTCTTTTTTCTTTTCTTCTTTTCCCTTTTCTTTTCTCCTTGTTTTGCTCTGCTTTGCTTTACTTCGCTCTTCATTATTTTCATCAAAGATATTTTTTGTCTTCAATCTTCCATTTCAATCTTGGCCTTTTTAAAAGGCCATCTTCAACTTTAAAAGCAGCCTTAATTACTAGACATTTTGTCTCCTACTTGGCAACATAATACAAGAGGAGGAAACTGGATGCAGGGTCTAACAAATTCGTAGCACCATCCACAAGAGGCCACAGGATGGTAAATTCAGTTAAAAGCAGGAAACATTTCATATCAAGGCCCAGTAAGAGATCATTGTTCCTCATTTTTCAGGTGTAAAAGCACTAGTTCAAGTTTTCTGAAGCCTGAAACACATTGACTTTTTCAAAGTTTAGGCAATAGATTTAGAGCTTTATTCCCCTAACAGGATTACGCTTTGTGTAAATGCTTCTGGGGTGAGAGCTGTGCACTTCTAGCTGTGCACTTCTAGCTGTACACTGCTACACATCACAGTTTGAAAGGCAGTTGATTTTGGGTTTGGTTTTGACATTGGGAGTTAGCTAAGGGAAACAGGAAGCAGCAATAGCTTTAGTTGTACAGCCAATGCCATCAACACTGTCTGTGCAATGGGCACTGGAAAAATATAGCTGTTTGGTGGTTTGGTTTATTTTAAGTGCAGACATGGTGTGGCACCACATTAATAGGATAGGATAGGATAGGATAGGATAGGATAGGATAGGATAGGATAGGATAGGATAGGATAGGATAGGATAGGATAGGATAGACCAGACCAGGTTGGAAAAGACCTTTGAGATCATCGAGTCCAACTTCTCATCCAACCCCATCTAATCAACTAAACCATGGCATCAAGCACCCCATCCAGTCTCTTCCTAAACACCTCCAGTGATGGTGACTCCACCACCTCCCTGGGCAGCACATTCCAATGGCCAATCTCTCTTTCTGGGAAGACTTTCTTCCTCACATCCAGCCTAAACCTCCCCTGGCACAGCTTGATGCTTCTAAAGCCATTAATACACAATATCTACCTTGATTGCTTTCAGATCTTATTTAATTAGTGACAATGTCAGTTCAATCAATGAAACAGTTTCCTTAACTGTTTTACATCTAGGCCACGGATAAGATGCATCCATTGCATGTGATCTGCATATACCTACTATGGCAATGATGCAAGAACAACATTTAAGTGCCAGACTTCACAAGGGTCTCTAAAAACATGGAAGAAAGAATCACAGCATCAGAATTGTTGAGGCTGGAAGAGACCTCTGAGATCATCACGCACAGCCTATGACCCAACACCACCACATCGACCAGACCATGGCACTAAGTGCCACATCCAACCTTTCCTTAAACACCTCCAGGGATGGGACTCCACCACCTCCCTGGGCAGTCCATCCCAATGTCTAATTCCCCTTTCCATGAGGAAGTGTTTCCTACCATCCAATGTAAACATGCCCTGGTGTAGCTTCAGCCCATGCCCTCTCATCTCTTCACAAGTTGCTTGGGAGAAAAGCCCAATCCCCACCTTACTACAGCTTCCCTTCAGGGAGTTGTAGAGTGTGGTAAGGTCCCCCCTGAGTCTCCTCTCCTCCAGGCTGAACACCCCCAGCTCCCTCAGCCTCTCCTCATCAGACTTTCCCTCCAGTCCCTTCCCCAGTCTGGTTGCTCTCCTCTGGACCTGCTCCAGCACCTCAATATCCTTCCTGAAGTGAGTGACCCAGAGCTGCACACAGTGCTCAAGGTGAGGTCTCATCAGTGCTGAGTACAGGGCAGAATTCCATCCCTAGTCCTGCTGGCCACACCATTCCTGATACAGTGCAAAATGTCATTGGCCTTCCATGCCCCCTGGGCACACTGTTGGTTCATGTTCAACTGCTGTCACCCAGCACTGCCAGGTCCCTCTCAGCCAGGCTGCTCTCCAGCCACTCATCCCCCAGTCTGTAGTGCTGCATGGGGTTAGTGTGGCCCAAGTGCAGGACCCTGAACTTGGCTTTGTTGAACCTCATCCCATTAGGCTCAGCCCATCGACCCAGCCTGGCCAGCTCTCTCTGAAGTGTCTTCACAGACAGAATCACAGAAACATTCAGGTTGGAAAAGACCCTCAGGATCACCATGTCCAACCAGCAGCTCTAGTGCAGAAAAGGCAGCAAAGGAGGAGGAGCTGGATAGGCTATAGGTGTCCAGAGTGTTTCCTGAATAAAGCAGTTCCAGACACATGCATCTTTTATTGTTGCTCCTCTTCTTCTTCTTTTTAAAGCACTGCTTGTTGATTTTTCTGCTGTGTTATTTATGTCACTGCACATGTACCCAGGGAAGAGGAAGGGAGCAGGGTGAAGAAGAGATATTCACCCACCCTGCTTTAAGCACCTAATTTACTTTCTGCTTGGCAGTCGTGCTGCTTTATCTAATCACTGAAGAGAGATTTGCTGCTCCAAAGGGCAACTCAAAGCAGTCCTATTAGGTCCTTGAGCTGAAGTGCCCCCTGAATGACAGCTGTCAAGTGATTTGTCACCAACACCAGCAAGCCCATAACGCTCCCAAAGATCTCTCATTGAACAGAAAGTCTCGTGGTAGAGCAGCCTGAATGATGGAAGGAAGATTTGATTCTGCTTCCCCATTAAGTCCATGATAGTGTTAATCCCATTAAAAACATATAAAACATCCAGAATTCCTCTCTAATAATTGTAAACACTGCTTCCTTTGTCGACTTTTTGATTTATTGGAACTTATTACAGAGCTAGACTTTATTGTATTTGCTTATGATACCACAGTAATCTTTTCCCAGGCTTTCACTTTATTTTGTTACATTTATCTACCAAGCCAGATTCACACTCCCACAGTAACCATATGGAGAAAAGCCACAAAAGCTGTTAAGTACATTTAATTACTGTTTTGATGAGCTCATATTTTAATTATGTTTATTGATTCTGTGTGTACTGAAATAGTTTTAGCATTTCAAGGAAAAAAAAAACCAAACTGGAATCAATATACTGTAATTACTGGGCATTTTTTAGGGGTTTTTTTTCTGTGTAATTAAAACTTTCATATAATATTTTTAACACTTCTTACTAATCCTTCAGCTGTGATTGGCTGCCTTCCCTTCCATGGTTAGGTCAGCTTTAATTTTCAGTCCTCCACAATGTGAAGCTAAGTTCAAGACTAAACAACATCCTTTCCATCAAATACTTTCCTTCCCCTTAGACCTTCTTAAGAAATGGAAAGCAGCACGCATATGGTATTTGCCAACACAGCACTTGTTGTGACACATTGGTGCAGCTTCCACGTGGAGCTGGCATGACAGCTCTGGCTAGCACTGCAGCAACTGTGATGGGTGAGACAGCTAAGGGAGAGGTCCTCCTAATGTAACTGTCACTGAATACAGAATTAGCCAGGTTGGAAAAGACCTTCGAGATCATTGAGTCCAACAGCATCTCATCAACTAAACTATGACACCAAGTGCCTCATCCAGTCTCTTCCTAAACACCTCCAGTGATGGTGACTCCATGACCTCCCTGGGCAGCATATTCCATTGGCCAATTTCTTGTTCTAGGAAGAACTTCTTCCTAACATCCACTCTGAATCTACCCATTTCTAGTTTTTTATCATTCCCCCCAGTCCCATCACTCCCTGACACCCTCAAAAGTCCTTCCTCAGCTTTCTTGTAGCCCCCTGCAGATACTGGAAGTCCACAAGAAGGTCTCCTCAGAGCCTTCTATTCTCCAGACTGAACAGCCCCAATTCCCTCAGTCTGTCCTCTGAGAAGCTCCAGCCCTCTGCTCATCCTCATGGCCTTTCTCTGGACACCTTCCAGCACCTCCAGATCCTTCCTGTAACAGGGGCTCCAGAACTGGACACAGTGCTCCAGGTGGGGTCTCACCAGAGCGGAGTAGAGGGGGAGAATCACCTCCCCTGACCTGCTGGCTCTGCTTCTCTTGATGCAGCCCAGGCTCTGCTTGGCTTTCTGGGCTGCAAACGCACACTGCTGGCTCCTGTTGAGCTTCTCATCCACCAGCACCCCCAGGTCCTTTTCTTCAGGGCTGCTCTCCAGCCAGTCCCTGCCCAGCCTATATCAGTGCTTGGGATTGCCCTGACCCAGCTGCAGGACCTTGCACTTGGTCTTGTTGAACCTCTTAGAAATCACAGATACTGCTCTTGCTCAGTCACCTTGCACATCCATTGGTCTAGAGGAAAGGACAGGATAAGCAGGCCCTGTGTACAGGAAAAAGGGCAGTGACAGTGCAGGCATTTTCAGCAGAGGGACCTGAACAGAGATTGCTTTCAGCAGACACTTGAATTTCAATAATGGGACTGAGTTTTGAAATGCCATGATTTTGTTACGGGATAAAGATTCCATCCTCAAGGGAGCTCTGATGCTTGCAGTTAGGTGACAGTGAGCTTCAGATCCTTCTCTTTGAGATAGTCTCTGGGTGTTAATTTCCATAGTGTTAAAAGCAAAAAGTCGTGTCATACCATTCAGCCATCAAGCTTAGCTTTCATTTATTTGCACCCTTGCATGCCACAGGGACAGCAAAGTAAAGAAAAGGAAGAAAGGAAAAAAACCACCAAGTCAACTGCTGGGATTTTAAAACTCTGATTGTAGAAGCATCATTTTTACCCTTTCAGTATACTTCTGAATCTCTGACCAAATGCTAGGAGGTCACTCCATGCTCCTGACAGTCAAAGTGGGTTTGTTACATGAGGAGCTATTCTTGAAGTACTGTGCTCTTGGCTCTCAATCTCAATCTTGAATTACCAAAGAGAAAGAAACAACTTTTCTGTGGAACTCATCTTAACTTGACCTCAGGCATACAATGCTAGCAGGGCTGGAAACTAGGTGCTGGCTGAGGAAAGAGAAAGGACTTCATCTCTTTGAGTACTGCATATTAACTGAAGGTCATGAGATTACTGTGAGAAGGGGCAGCTGTATGACTCTGGTAACAAAAAGAGGTATCAAGAGCTGAAAGGGAATATTTATGGGAAAAAAACACATGATAGCAACAAATAGAGCTACCTGAAAGGAAAGTAGAAAGGACAGATAGGAAGAATACAGAAACAACACATAAATGTCCATTTGGAATGATAGGCCATGATTAGACAAGGTTTGGGTATCACCTTGAGCCCTGGAGATAAGTCAGTGGAAGAGGAGGGAGTGAGGAAGCAGTGTGGAGGCACAGAAAGGTTCAAGCTTCATTCTGGAGCACTTAACCAGAAGGGTGAACCTTGGTTCTGGCCAACTGCCTTTGCTACAGACAAGGAGAGCTCTGTAGATGTTACCAGGAGTCAGAGCATAGAAAGATAGAATGACAGAATCATAGAACGGTGTAGGTTGGAAGGAACCTCTGGTCTCTTCTCCCAGGCAACCTGTGACAGAACAAGAGGACACAGTCTCAAGCTGCACCAGGGGAGGTTTAGGCTGGATGTTTGGAAGAAGTTCTTCCCAGAAAAAGAGCTTGGCCATTGGAATGTGCTGCCCAGGGAGGTGGTGGAGTCACCATCCCTGGAGGTGTTCAAAAAAGGATTGGACATGGCACTTGGAGCTGTGGTTTAGTTGTCAGGAGGTGTTAGGTATTAGGTAATCGGTTGGACTTGATGATCTCTGAGGTCTTTTCCAACCTGGCTGATTCTATGATTCTATGGTCCTGACATCTTTGGAATCTGAAAAAAGAAAACAACCATTGCATTCAGTGCTCACCAAAGTCAGCATGAACCATTTCCTTTGATGTCAGAGAGGTTTTCATCAACCCTTAATGCACTTTTCAGACAGGCTCATCGCCGCATGCATTTGTAGACATTCCCTTCACACTCTCCGCAGTGTAATTCAAGTGTATTTGTTTCCTTTGTTTCTGACACCAGTTTTCTCCTGCCATCCTTTAATAATGCAGATTTCTCTCAACAAAAACCACATGCTGCATACTTAAATATGAAAAACTGATCAAACAGATACACCTGGGAATATGAAATTGGAGAAGAGTTAAACAGCCCTAGTCACAACAATGCAGAACTCTCTGTTTCAAGATAAAAGGCCAGAGTCTCCACAAATCCACCACTGTGCAATCCAGCTGAATGCCTGGAAGGTGGAAGAGCTGTTTATGATTTCTGCCATGAAGAAGACCTGCACTAGATTCTATGGTTCTGTTCTGGCAGGTGGGGTTGGACTCAATGATCTCTGGAGGTCCCTTCCAACCCCTAACACCCTGTGATGTCTCCCCAGGAATGACTGTTTGATGTCTGTCTGTTGACTTCAGTGGCCATCACAGAATCACAGACTGGTCCAAAACTCATCTAGTCCAATCCCCTCTGCAATAAGTAGAGGCATCCTCAACTAGATCAGGTTGCCTAGAGCCCTGTCAAACCTGACCTTGAATATTTCCAGGGATGGGGCCCCAAACACCTCCCTGAGCAACCTGTTCCAGGCACGAACAGGGCATACAGGAGGATTTAGCGGTGTGGCATGCCTGATTAATTTAAACACACATGACTCACTGAAATAAAAGTTTGCAGATAATTGAGATGGTTGTGATGAAACAGGCTAAGAGCTGTCAGCTGCATGAACTAGGGTCAGTGTCAGCCATAACTCTGAATTTGTTACAAAGGACAACAAAGCTGATGAGGGGTCTGGAGCACAGCCCTGTGAGGAGAGGCTAAGGGAGCTGGGGTTGCTTAGCCTGGAGAAGAGGAGGCTCAGGGGAGACCTTATTGCTGTCTGCAACTACCTGAAGGGAGGTTTTAGCCAGGTGGGGGTTGATCTCGTCTCCCAAGCAACCAGCACCAGAACAAGAGGACACAGTCTCAAGCTGTGCCAGGGGAGGTTTAGGCTGGATGTTAGGAAGAAATTCTTCTCAGAAAGAGAGATTGGCCATTGGAATGTGCTGCCCAGGGAGGTGGTGGAGTCACCATCACTGGAGGTGTTTAAGAGGAAACTAGATGAGGCACTTGGTGCCATGGTTGAGTTGATTAGATGCTGTTGGGTGATAGGTTGGACTTGATGATCTTGAAGGGCTTTTCAAACATTGTGTTGTTTTAAGATTTTTTTGTTGTTGTTGCTGATTTTGGTCATGGTTTGGTGGTGGTGGTTTTGTTTGGGTTTCTTTGAAACCAAAACCCACAGAGGGAAATAAAAATACTCAGCTTCAGAAAGGCTGCTTTGCTCTCCTGGGCTTAAGCACACAAAGAGTTTTCAAACAGCTGAGGCTGGTAGAGCTCCTCTGAAGTGGTTTTATATTGTCTAAAGGATGAAAACCTATTTACAAACTGCTTTGCAACACTGTGTAATTTACCTGACAGGCTAAAATGGCTCCTCCAGACACATTACAACCCAGGAGAGCCACACGTATAATCTTCAAACTGCACCAGGGGAGGTTTAGGCTAGATGTTAGGAAGAAATTCTTCCCAGAAAGAGAGATTGGTCATTGGAATGGGCTGCCCAGGGAGGTGGTGGAGTCACCATCACTGGAGGTGTTTAGGAAGAGACTGGATGGGGTGCTTGGTGGTAGGTTGGACTTGATGATCTCAAAGCTCTCTTCCAACCTGGTTAATTCTACTTTATTTTATTCTATTCAAGAGAGCAGTTACCCAGCAGAAAATCTTGGAAACATTGATAAATGTGTAAGTGCAGCACATATGTTTCTCAGTGTAGTAACTCAGCTGTTTCATTTCTCTCTTTTGCACAATATTCAGACCTGTGAGAGTTCCATCCTCTAGCCTTTGCAGGCTGGGATCTGAATCTCTCCTCTGAATGCACACCCAGAGTTTGTGGGACAAACCCATCTTGGGGTACCCAGAGAGAGCAAAAAAGCTGGAGAGGGGGAAAAAAGGCACTTCTAGTTGTTGTAGGTGCTGGTATTGAATTTAAACACAAGCTGTGGAGTTAATGCTTTGCTGAGACGTCAGTGGTGGGGTATTTTTTCCCCCCTCTGATGTTATACTATGTGTCAGTGCACTGAAAACTTAAGGGAAGAACCTTATCGAAGGTTCCATGAGTGCTACCAGATGCTTACAGATAACAGAATTGTTTTTATTGAATGAGGAGAGCAGACTCAAGGGGCCTCCAGGTAAAAGCAGTGTCAGTAGCATAACATCCTCTGACTGAACAGCTCCTGCTCCACCACCACCATTCCTGCACCCACCCCAGAGCTGGGGGCAAGAACCTCACCAGCCAAGAAACCACCCAGAGGAGCTCAGCCCCAGTGAGGAGCCCCAGCCAGCACCCGTGGATGATGATATTGGAGGAGTCATCAATCATTGCCCTAACAACCGGGGGGCCACCAGGCCCCCCGGCCTTTGTTGTCACCACCACCATCACCCAGTGTGCACCAGGGGCACTCACCAGAGATGAGAGGAGGATCCTCCAGCCCAGAAGGGCTCAGCTTGGGGCTGCTGCCTTTCCTGGCAGGGATTAAATAGGGGAGTGGGTGGGGAGGGCCAAGTGGCCACAGCTGGGGTGGGAGGAGATTCCAGCAGAGCCCAGGTGCTCTGGGTTTGAGGGGAAAAAGGGGGGAAAATGGGGCAGGTGAGGGACATCTAGGGTTTCAGGGAGTGATAGGACTAGGGGGAATGGAAAAAAAAACCTAGAAATGGATAGATTCAGATTAGATGTTAGGAAGAAGTTCTTTCCCATGAGGGTGGTGAGACACTGACACAGGTTGCCCAGGGAGGTGGTGGAAGCCTCATCTCTGGAGGTTTTGAAGGGCAGGCTGGATGTGGCTCTGAGCAACCTGCTGTAGTGTGAGGTGTCCCTGCCCTTGGCAGGGGGTTGGAACTGGATAATCTTGAGGTCTCTTCCAACCCAAACAGTTTCATGATTCTAAAACAATTTTGCAGTTTAGGCTGGATGTTAGGAAGAAATTCTTCACAGAAAGAGTAATTGGCCATTGGAATGTGCTGCCCTGGGAGGTGATGGAGTCACCGTCCCTGGAAGAGTTTAAAATAAGACTGGATGAGGCCCTTGGCACCATGGTTTAGTTGATGAGATGGTGTTGGGTGATAGGTTGGACTTGATGATTTTGAAGGTCTTTTCCAACCTTGTTAATTCTGTGATTCCAACCCTGGATCCAGTTTGGCAGTTTCACACACATGTGGAAGTGTTGATCGTGCAAGTTTTGTGAGCCCCCAGGCAAAAAAAAAAAAGATGTTTCTTTATTTTGTTGGCTTTTTTCACATCTCATCATATCTCATCTCATCTTAGAAACCCACCATTGTTTGTGAGAAACACAATCAGGTCTTTTTCACTTTAATTAGCAGCATGGTTGCTGCTAATTGTCTGTCCATGATCTTTGTCACTAGAAAAAATAATGAGATTAAAAAATGCTGGTGAATTAATCATCTACGAGGACAAGGAGATGACTGACCCAGAGTTGCATTAGATAGGACAATGACAATTATATTTGTTCTCTAACTGATGAAAGGAGAAAAGCAATGTGCAGGTTTGGGGCATATCTGGGTAAAGTGTCTGAAGAACTGGCAGAAAAACACAGCTGAACTGCAAGCACCCAGCACTCAAGCTGCCTGGAGAGATTTGCTCCCCAGGTTCTTGCTATGAAGCTGTGGTGGGTTGGAATTTCCCCTCAACATGGTCAGAAACACCACCAGAAGAGCTAGAGCCCAGCAGCACCCAGGAGGTAAATTCAAGAACTCTCTTCCCTTAATATATCTTAACTTTGCACTGCTGAAAACTAGAACCCTCCATCCTCCAGAATTAATCTGGAGCTCATCAGTTCTATCATTAGTCTGTAGAAACCTGTTACATTTCAGAACAGAAGAAGAAGAAATGAAGAGAAAAGAAAAAAGAAGAAAAACAAGAAGAAGAAAGAAAAAGGCAAAAAATAAAAAGTAAGAAGAAAAATAAAAAAAAAAAGAAAAAAGAAAAAGAGAAAAGGAGAAAGGAAAGGAAAAAAGGAAAAAGAATACAAATTTTAAAAAGAAAAAAAATAAAATGGAAAAATAGAAAAAAGGAAAAAGAAAAAGAGGAAAGGAGAAAGGAAAGGAAAAAAGGAAAAAGAATAAAAATTTTAAAAAAAGAAAAAAATGGAAAAATAGAAAGAAAAAAGGAAAACGAAAAAGCGAAGAGGAGAAAGGAAAGGAAAAAAAGAAAAAAGAATAAAAATTTTTTAAAAGAGAAAAGAAAAAAGAAAAATAAAAAGGAAAAAGAAAAAAGGAAAAAGAAAAAGAGAAAAGGAGAAAGGAAAGGAAAAAAGAATAAAAATTTTAAAAAGAAAATAAAAAAGAAAAATAAAAAGGAAAAATAAGAAAAAAATTAAAATAAGAAGAGAAAAATAAAAAAAAAAAAAGAAAAAGAAAAAAGAAAAAGAAAAAAAAAAGAAAAGAAAAAGAAAAAGAAAAAATAAAACCTGCACATAAAAAGGGGGAAAAAAGGAAAAAATGGAAAAAAGAGAAAAAGGAAAAGGAAAAGAAAAAAGGTAAGCAAACAAACCAACTGCAGTGGCTAGAAATGCTAGCAAGAGTCTCTCAGAGAGACTTCCATGACGTCTTATGTATGGATGAATTGTAAATGTCAAAGGGTGAGAAGGAAAGAGGTAGCAAAAAGCTGCCGATGTCTTCTTGCCATCAGCTGCTGCAAGAAATGTGGAGACTGATGTCACTAGATCTCACAGGGAGTTGCACAGGTGCAGTACATGAAAATTCCTCTAGAAAAGTGGGGCAAAATTCCTTATCCTCATCAGGGCTCTGTGCAACAACTGTGAGACATGCCCCCACTCCGCTCACTGCATGCATCATGGAAGCATCAGCAAACCTGAAGGCTCACCCCTATATAACACATGTCCCTGTAAAAGCCACACTCCTGCACACAGACCTCCCCTTTCAGGATATCATATCCCTCTCAGGATCACATATCCCTCTCAGGATCACATTCTTCTGAAAGAAGGCTGAGAATGAGGGTTGCAGGTTGTCCTCAGTGCATCTGCCTACGGGGTCCAGAGACCTGTTTTGTTGGCTTAGATGCTTACAGGAACCAGAGACCTGTTTTGTTGGCTTAGATGCTTACAGGAACCAGAGACCTGTTTTGTTGGCTTAGATGCTTACAGGAACCAGAGACCTGTTTTGTTGGCTTCCTCCCTCAGCCAAGGGAGAATTTTATTTCATGAAAAAATAAAACTAAAATGCCCACAACAAACCCACATGAACAATATGGGCCCCAGCTCCTGCCACAGCAAATTTCACTGCAAGGGCTGTGTAAGAGTGGTATAAGGCACCAGGTTTTGTTCTAGTCTGCAGATCAATCCCTGTTGGTATGTGCAACGCATTGAAAAACTCACATACCGAAGACTACCCTCAAAATAGTGCAAAAAGAGTGAAGGAAAAACTCAGACTAACAGAACAAGTACAAGGGAAGAAGCGGTTGAACACTTTTGCCATCCATTAATAGGTTGTCAGGTGGCACAAGTAACAATTTCCCTTACCTGAGGGTCACTTTCCTCTGTTCTTTTCCCCTGTTTCCCCAGCCACTCGGAGCAGGTCACTGGGGAAGGGGAAATCAGAGTTTTCCCCATCACAGGGAGAAATCAGAGAGGGTACCAAGTTTCACTTAGCTTTAGATTAGTCTAAATTAAATAGAGTGGACTGGGGAGGGGTCTCAGCCCATGGGGCAACCTGATAGTGAAGCTAGAATCACAGTCTATCTATGTTCCAAATTGATGGCAATGAAAATAATACTCCCCAGACACAAAAGTACACTTGTTTTCAGATTAATGCATCCTGAATGTGAGCTTTTCATCTCCCTTCTGAATGAGTTAACGTGTGCTTGTTCGCCTTGGCCAGGAACTGAACTGCAGGGTCATTATTTGGAAGCTTCTTTGCACTGAAGCCCATAAGGCCAGTGGCTTGGGAAGATGAAAACAGCTTTCCACAGGCTCTCATTTTGGGCTAAAGCTGGTTGCCCAGGGCTGCCAAATGCATTCCCAGTGAATTCCTCCATTTGTGCTTTACAGCTGGGCCAAAATTGAGACAGCAAATACCTAACTGCTCTCAGGTTTGATCCAGGGCTCTCCAATGGCTCCATGTGAGGGTAAATGATGCCTTTGAGAAACAATGCACACTGCTCACTGAGAAGCCCCAGCCTGCCATCACCTCAACTAGCACCATGTGCTCTCCCTTCCCCGAGCACAGCATCACTGGCTGCCGTAACTGCCAGCTCCCACACCCGTATCAATTAATTCCTGGAGTGCACTGTCAATTAATCTGTGTAATGAGTGATAATTCCACAAACGTCCTAGCTTCATTTTGTGTCTCCTAAATTGTTATTAGTACAGCATTAAATTATTCTTTGATTAATACAGCAATGTAAGACATTTTTAGTTGGTGTCTTGTCAGATCCTGCCTTTTCAGCAGTACAGCTCCGTATTTTTCTCACTTATCTGTGGCCAGAAAATGCAGTACAGAGTACAGGGGTAAAATACATCTGTCAAGATAAACTTTTAACTACCTTTCCTTCTGTAACTGGAGAAAAAATTACATTAATTTAGACACAGATGTTCCATCACATTTAACTTCAGTTCGACTTTCAGTGGAAGAGAACCCTGGAAAAAGAATAATGAAGATTGAGAAGCTGGATGAAAAAAGCCAAAGCAGCATCACCAGTTCATTCCAAAAGATGTATTCTGATACTGTCAAAACATTTTCAGACATGCTGGCAACT
The DNA here is from genome assembly GCF_014839835.1 of Dryobates pubescens. Lineage (NCBI taxonomy): Eukaryota > Metazoa > Chordata > Aves > Piciformes > Picidae > Dryobates > Dryobates pubescens. Next base: position 3,583,974 of record NC_071619.1, on the reverse strand, counting down.
CCTGACGTTGCAAAGCACTTCAGTACTGACAAATGATGTGTTCTGACAGAGCATGTCTTGTACTTGGGTCTCTCCAAAGTTCCTCCAGCCTGATGTCATTTTATGTTGCTCTTTAACAATAGGACTATTCAAATCGATGGCACTGATTTGTAATGTGGGGGTTTTGCTGCTATTATAACCCTGCACAAACAACTGCCTTAAGTCTCAGCTGATAGAAACTCCCCAAGCACAGCCAGTATCCACACCATTAAACCAGACTCTCCATCCTTGGCCTAGTTCATTCACATGCCTTGATCAAATCTCCTTTTTCCAAGCATTAGTTCGTTATCTGCCTGCTATCTGCACCTATGACTGTAACTTCATCCTGGAGAACACGAATTCCACCTACTGTGGGTAAAAGAAAAGCCCCATGACTGCTTGTTCTGGAGTCCTTGACAAATACCAGTTGATTCATTGAATGCACCCAACCTGAAATCTTCCTTATGCCTCCATATTAACACTGCAAATGCCAGTCCTGGACGTGCAATGTTGCTGTGCACTCATACACATGCACTTGGCATTTCCACAACTGGCTGGGTTTTGTAAATACCTGAAGATAAAAGCCCAGTGTTACAAAAACCTGACTTTGGAAACCCACAAAGTCAATTCAGACCCTCTGGGAGGAAAGATGCTCACAGAATCACAGAATGTCAGGGGCTGGAAGGGACCTCAAAAGCTCATCCAGTCCAACCCCCCCTGCCAGAGCAGGAGCACCTAGAGCAGATCACACAGGAACACATCCAGGTGGGTCTTGAGTATCTCCAGAGAGGCAAACTCCACAACCCCCCTGGGCAACCTCTTCCAGTGTTCTGTCACCCTCATAGTGAAAAAGTTTTTCCTCCTGTTTCCATGGAACTTCTTATGCCTCAACATCCACTTATTGCCCTTTGTCCTGTCATTGGGCATCACCAAGCAGAGCATGACTCCATCCTACTGCCACTCACCATTTACACCTTTATAAACATGAATGAGGTCACCACTCAGGCCCCTCTTCTCCAAGCTACAGAACCCACAGCTCCCTCAGTCTGTCCTCAAAAGGAAGATTTTCCACTCCCTTCATCATCTTTGTGGCTCTGTGCTGGATCCTTCCAAGCTGTTCAATGACCAGTTGTTTTCCTACGGTGCCTACAGTGGTAATAGGCATGGGATAAATTGAAGAACTGAGAAAAATCCCTTTGTCAGCTCCAGGATTTGTCCTCATGCGTTTCATTGCTGTTCAATCCAGGAAAAACAGTATCTGGGTTTCCATCTGTGAAAGCCCCAGCCAGAAATAAGAACATCACGCTACAGGACAGCAATATAAAGGCACAATTGAAATTCCTTTACTGGTAAATCACAGAATATCATGCTTTAAGATCGCAAACTCTTCCCAAATATATGAGCAGGGAATATTTTAAGAGGTTTCTGTGAGCTATTAATCCCCTGTGGTCTGTTTAGTGATTGCCCTGTGTTCTAGGGCACATTTCACAGTTGTCTTGCCTACAGACAAATCATGACAAACAGACAGGCATATTTTTATGCATTCATAAAGAGAACAGATTTAAATTTAGCTTCCTATGAGCAGTTTGTTCAAGTACTAAAATACTTACAATGAAATAACTTAACAGTTGTGTAAAACATGAGACTTCAAGGTTGCTTTGGCACGGAGCAAAAACAGAAATGGGTAGATTGGGATTGGATGTTAGGAAGAAGTTCTTCCCCATGAGGCTGGTGAGACACTGGCACAGGTTGCCCAGGGAGGTGGTGGAAGCCTCATCCCTGGAGGTTTTGAAGGCCAGGCTGGATGTGGCTGTGAGCAACCTGCTGTAGTGTGAGGTGTCCCTGCCCATGGCAGGGGGGGTGGAACTGGCTGATCCTTGAGGTCCCTTCCAACCCTGACAATTCAGTGATTCTATGACTGACTGACAGCTCACTTCTGACTTTACACCTACAGGTAAGCTCACTCTGTTTTTCACCCATGACCTTAAAACCCTCTGATCAGAGTATGTGATCACACCCAAACCCAGGCTTTTATGCTAAAGTCAAAGTATGTCATACCAAATAAGCTGGAACTGGTGAACCTCACCCCCTCCCAAACCACAGCATCACTTCCAAGTGTATTTTAGCTCTGCTTTTTGGGAAGATACATGCAGTAAGTATCTCCTCTTCATGAGATTCTCATCTGCAGCCCAGCATGCGTGCTGGTGAACCACTGTGAACCGAATGATCTTATCCAGTTAATTCTTTAGAAGACTTCATTTTAGCAAGGCTTAAAATTAAAATTACTCTCACAAATAAAAATGTCAAGACTTTTGAACTCACTGGAGCTTTTGGAACACTGGTTAAATTTTAAACTCTCTGCTGGTTAAACAGGAATTATCATTCCACTTATGAAGTCCTTTTAAAAAGTATTACAATGTAGAAGGGCTGCAGAACTGCACAGCCAGCCACTAAAGCGAGGCTAGAAATTCCCCAATCTAATAGTTATTTGACTGAGCTAATATTGAAACACTTAATAGCATTTAAACAATAAAAAAAAAAAAAAAGAAGAAGAAAAAAGTTCAGATTTCTTTTAAAAGTAGTAGTGCTCTGATGGGAAGATTTAAATTATCATATTCATTAGAGAAGTCCTGTGCTGGAATGAAGCTCTGGCATCGTAGCGACCCAAATTGACACACAGAGAAATATATTTGCCTTAAAAAGCAGATAGAGGCTAATGTGAGATGTATTGGCAGATCATACAATCATGGAACTGTTAGGGTTGGAAGGGACCTCAAAGATCATCTAGTTCCACACCCCCTTGCCATGGGCAGGGACCCCTCACACTAGATCAGGTTGCTCAGAGCCACATCCAGCCTGGCCTTCAAAACCTCCAGGGATGAGACTTCCACCACCACCCTGGGCAACTTGTTCCAGTACCTCAGCACCCTCATGGGGAAGAACTTCTTCCTAACATCCAATCTGAATCTACCCATTTCTATTTTGTTCCATTCCCCCTAGCCCTATCACTACCTGACACCCTAAAAACTCTGTCCCCAGCTTTCTTGTAGATGGAAATATTCTTTGTCAGGGCCACTGTATTTCCCCCCCCCCCTTCCCCAGAGCAAGTTATCATTTAACTTTTATTTCCTTTCCCATTAAAAAAAGACAATCAATGTTTTGCAAGAAGGAAGGGGCAGCAGTTTCAAAGCCCGGCAGGAGCGGGTCGTCTGTCTTCATTTTCACCCTAAATATAAATGAAAACAGGAGTGTTTATTTTTAAGCCCACAGACCAAAGCATCTAATTGATCCCACTTGGGAGACAGGGCCTGAATAAAGGGCCATTATGTTTTGATGAGATAGGCAATTGCCTTGAACTTGCCAGGAGTTCAGGTGTGGGTATATCTGTACCACCAGCGCTCGCTCCTGCTCATGCATCTGCCTCGTGTAGCCCTTGTAGGCACCAGCTCCATTTCACTAGAATAACTTGGCTATTCATGAACAATAAGGTTCAAATTGTACTTTCCTTTAACACAACATTAACTCTCAAAGAGCTGGAAATTCGGTATTCTGTTCCCTGCCTGAGCTTAGATTCCAAATCAGTCACCGAGAACATTATATGAGCAGTAATCCCATTAAATATATCATCTTGCAAATATCTAAATCCAGTTAATTAACTTGTATTGCAAAAGAACTCCAAGATAGAGTTTTCAGCCAGCAAACTTGCAATTTAGGTCTCTAATTATGGCAGAAATAAGTTTCATATCTCCTTTTAGTTTAAAAAAAAAAAATAGAGTAAAAATCACCTGAAAAATCTCTAAGTATCAGCAAAATAGGGGTGGGAGATAGCCTGATACTAAAAAAAACCCCAATCTGAGTGTTCTATATTAAAACTCTTATCTTGTGGAGAGATTATTTACCACAGAGGCCTCATAAATGCTGAAAAAGAGGAATGTTATCCTAAGAAAGTTGTAAAGTATTTTCCACTCCCTGACTAAACAGGAGGAAATGAGTGGACAGGTCACAACTGAGGGGATTTTGCAGGTTGTGAAGAATTTTCCAGGCAGAAAGGGACCGGGGGGTGATGGTTGACAGTAGGCTGAACATGAGCCAGCAGTGTGCCCAGGTGGCCAAGAGAGCCAATGGCATCCCAGCCTGGATCAGGAGGAGTGTGGCCAGCAGGACAAGGGAGGTTGTTCTTCCCCTGTACTCAGCACTGATTAGGTCACACCTTGAGTACTGTGTCCAGTTCTGGGCCCCTCAGTTCAAGAGAGATATTGAGGTACTGGAACCTGTCCAGAGAAGGGCAACGAAACTGGTGAGGGGTCTGGAGCACAGCCCTGTGAGGAGAGGCTGAGGGAGCTGGGGTTGCTTAGCCTGGAGAAGAGAAGGCTCAGGGGAGACTTCATTGCTGTCCACAACTCCCTGAAGGGAGGTTGTAGCCAGGTGGGGTTTGGTCTCTTCTCCCAGACAACCTGTGACAGAACAAGAGGACACAGTCTCAAGCTGTGCCAGGGGAGGTTTAGGCTGAAGTTCTTCCCAGAAAGAGAGATTGCCCATTGGAATGTGCTGCCCAGGGAGGTGGTGGAGTCACCATCACTGGAGGTGTTCAAGAAAAGCCTGGATGAGGCACTTTGTGCCATGGTCTAGTTGATTGGATAGGGCTGGGTGATAGGTTGGCCTGGATGATCTTGGAGGTCTCTTCCAACCTGGTTAATTCTATGATTCTATGAATGCAGGATTACAACTCCTGTAACTGGAATTCGTTTACTAAAGGCTGCCACTGGTGAGAGCATGAGAAAAATAGCAGGAAAAGCAAAGCAAAGCAAACCAAACCAAAGAAGTCCTTGCAGCCTGAAGTGATTAAAAACAAAAAAGGTGGTCAAAAGGGATTTTTCAAGAGATACTAAGATATTTTGTTGAGCTACCAGCTCAGACTGAGGCACTCTTTCAGTGTCAACATATTAGAAGTAAACTGTGAATCTATGTCTCCACTTTACAAACAAGACAAAAGTACAAGTTGACAAAAGGCCAGCTCAGGCTATCTCGGGGTGCTGCTCATCAGGCTCTTTAAGTACTCACCTATGATTTCCCCTCCTTTTCCAAGGCTGGCAACACCTTGGTAAGTTGCCAGGACAGTTGGTTTGTTCCAAAGCAGGATCAACATCCATCAGAAGAGAGCAGCAGGGAGGGGATCAGAGGGGCCCAAGCAAAATGCATTGCATTACAGAGCAGGATTCTGCACAGGGATCAGCTAGGGATTAACCAATGCTCTGTTTTGAGGGCTGCCCATAACCTTTTATTGTGCTTTCCAAAGGAGCAGTAGTTGGTAAGTGGAAATATTTTAAGGTTACTTTAAAATAATTCGACACCCTTCCAAGTCTAAAAAGAAAAACTGATTCTCCAAAGGTGTTCACAGGATCAAAGAATCATTCAGCTTGGAAAAGACCCCTGGGATCATCAAGTCCAACCACTGACCCTCTGCTGCAAAGTTCACCCCTAAACTACATCCCCAAGCACCACATAGAATCACAGAATTGTTAGGGCTGGAAGGGACCTCGAGGATGATCCAGTTACAACCCCCCCCTGCCCTGGGCAGGGACACCTCACACTAGATCAGGTTGCTCAAAGCCCCATCCAGCCTGGCCTTCAAAACCTCCAGGATCTAAATGACCTTTAAACTCATGCAGGTTTTGTTGGACACTGTCTGATGAGAAAATACAGCAATTTTTTTATTGCACTGAAATAGTTTTCATCGCAATGTGCTCTCTTCCAGCTGCACTGTCTTCTGCTGCTCAGAGACCTTCTGGTCATCACCACTCCTTTGGGTTTGTGTGAGCCTAAAGGAGGTGAGCTAGCTGGGCTCCTGCATGCCCGAGGGCTTTGCCAATGCAGCTGTTTTCCCTAAAAAGGGAGTAGGGATCATCCATATGAACAGCCCAACTCATGGGACTGCAACAGGTGTGTGGGAAATCCATCAGGAACACGAGCATGCTAGCAAGATATGACATGGGTCCTGTTAGCTCTGCAGGCTCAGAAAAGATTCTCATCACCAGAAGTGAGGGAGCTGGGGTTGCTTAGCCTGGAGAAGAGGAGACTCAGGGGTGACCTTATTGCTCTCTACAACTACCTGAAAGGAGGTTGTAGACAGACGGATGTTGGTCTCTTCTCCCAGGCAGCCAGTACCAGGACAAGAGGACACAGTCTCAGGCTGTGCCAGGGGAGGTTCAGGCTGGATGTTAGGAAAAAGTTCTGTACAGAAGGAGTGATTGCCCATTGGAATGGGCTGCCTGGGGAGGTGGTGGAGTCGCCATCACTGGAGGTTTTCAGGAGAAGACTTGATGGGGTGCTTGGTGCCATGGGTTAGTTGTTTAGGTGGTGTTGGGTTGGTTGATGGGTTGGATGTGATGATCTTGAAGGTCTCTTCCAACCTGGTTTATTCTATGTATTCTAAGCGAGAAACTAAGCTGCTGCCTTTGTTAACTGGAAGCATCCTCTTCATCATGTTAAAGGCTGGAGTGAGTTTCCCAGGTATTTTCTTTCAGTGTCCTAGGGAATGACATCTTCCCTGTAGTCCCCAGGTAGAGCTGCAATGTCACTAAGATTGGTACAACTCCACAACCACACAGGAAGTCACTCAGGACTTCACCAGTTTCAGGCATAAAGGGCAGGGCCCTTTGTTTTCAAGTTGCAGACAAAAGCAAAGATTTAAAAGAGTATAAAAATTGGGGCAGAAGGCCTAAACCCTGCTGTCTATTTGAAAGGCTGAGCACAACAGAGGATACATCTACCTATTAAATGTAGAAAAGAGGGTATTTTAGAAACAAGCCAGCCACAGTATGTGGTTTGGTGTTTTATTAATTGAATTCTGCCCATATTAACAAGTGTTACTACTTTTTTTTTTCCCCTTCCTTCCCCCCTCCCCCTTCAAATTATGCCAATTATGAATTCTCTTATGAAAGTAATGATTCATGTTTTAGATTGAGTTGTGTGAACATGAAACAAAAGCAGTATGGAGTAAAACTGAAAAGCATTTTGAATTATTTCCCTCCAGTTTATCAGCACTTGGGGTCACAGTCCACTCACCAATTATCCAAATGGTACTCGGCCTCAAAAGAGCTAATAACTACTTAGTCATCAAAGAGGAGCTTCTGGGCTTCACAAAACCTCCACGGCCACATCCTCACTTCAGACTGCCACAGGCTATGTTGTGGTACTGCAGTGTCACTGGCTGAGCATCACAGAAAAGCCATCCCCTCAGCATGCAGGGAGGAGGATCCATGAAGAGCAGCATTTTCATCTCTCTCTGTGGAAATTTATCTCACTCTTCTTAGCTGCATCTACTGCTTTTGTCTGTGTGTACCTGGCTGTTGTGGTGGCTGTTACTCTGCCCTGCCTGCCTTGTTCAATTCCTTCCAGTGAAAGATTGTTATTTCACCCCAACTTTTGTTGGGATAATTTGATGCTCCAAAATTCCTTCCTCCAGGCATCTCTCCCCTTTCTCTGATAAGAGGCTTCTAATTTTGTATATCTAATACTTGCTCAAGTTATATATCTTAAGCACCCCCTTCCTGGGGATACCCTCACTGAGCTCCTGATGGGAGACCTGCACTCTAAGTAATGCTCTAGGAATGCTGTATATGTGGAACTCACAAGGTTCCAGTTGCCTGCTCTCAAAACACTGGAGACCTCAAGATAGAGGACACAGTCTCAGGCTGCGCCAGGGAGGTTCAGGCTGGATGTTAGGAAAAAGTTCTATACAGAAAGAGTGATTGCCCATTGGAATGGGCTGCCTGGGGAGGTGGTGGAGTCGCCATCACTGGAGGTTTTCAGGAGAAGACTTGATGGGGTGCTTGGTGCCATGGGTTAGTTGTTTAGGTGGTGTTGGATTGGTTGATGGGTTGGACGTGATGATCTTGAAGGTCTCTTCCAACCTGGTTTATTCTATGTAGTCTATGGATTCTAAGATCTTGTTTTGTGCTGCCAGAATGGGCTACTGCTCCAGCATCTGCTCCTGAGCTAGATTCTGTCCAGAACAGCAAGAAAATACACTGCCTGCACCAGGCACAGCAAGGAAATGGTGTTTCACTCCATCACAGAATGTTAGGGGCTGGAAGGGACCTTGAACACTCATCCAGTCCAACCCCCCTGCCAGAGCAGGATCACATAGGGCAGATCACACAGGAACACATCCAGGCAAGTTTTGCATCTCTCCAGAGAGGAAGATTTCACAACCCCCTTGGGCAGCCTGTTCCAGTGCTTTGTCACACTCACAGGGAAAAAAGTATTTCCTCATGTTTCCATGGAACTTCCTATGCCTCAGCTTCCACCCATTGCCCTTTGTGCTGTCATTGGGCATCACCAAGCAGAGCCTTGCTACAGCCTCTTGGCACTCACCCTGCACATCTTCATCAACATGTATGAGCTCACCTCTCAGTCTCCTCTTCTCCAAGCTACAGAGCCCTCGGCTCCCTCAGGCTCTCCTCATTCATCATTTCTGTGGCTCTGCACTGGACTCTTTGAGGCAGTTCCCTGAGGTCATTCTTGAACTGAGGGCCCCAGTACTGCACACAATATTCCAGATGCAGCCTCAGCAGTGCAGAGGAGAGGGGGAGGAGAACCTCGCTCAACCTACCCACCACAGCCCTTCTAATCCACCCCAGGATGCCACTGGCCTTCCTGGACACAAGAGCACATTTTTGGCTCATGATCAGCCCCCAGGTCCTTTTCTCCTTCACTGCTCTCCAGTTGCAGACAAAACTCCTGGGTCAACTTGGACATGTGATCCAAGGTCTAGAAGCATTTTAGCCCAAGGTAGACTGTGTCTTATGAAAGCATCAAGAGGTGCACAATTTTCTACACCTTGGGCTGTCTCTGTATCCATGCCTGTGATTTTGGAGGCACTTTGCATCCAACAGCTGACTGCCCAGGCCTCCAAACTAAAGAATCTTGTGGTTGTGGTACAGCATGATCTGCAGCTTGAAAGTTATTTAAAATAAAAACAGGGTTTTGTTTTCACTTCATAGATTAAACAGCTGCTTCATGAGTGGAAGTGACCTTGAGCAACCTTGTTGTCTGCAGCCCCAGTGCATTATCTGCTCTTGGCTCCTTTTCAATGGTTTGGACAACAACTTGACAGCAGAAACTTCACCTCACGCTTTCCAGTCAGGTAATAGTTAGATCAGCCATCAAGAACATTTTCTTCCCCTTTTGGCTGTCTGGAGAATCACACATCACCATTTCTCCCTCTCTGGCCTCTGTCAGGAGTGCACAGTGGGCAGCTGATTTGCTCTCCAGCATTGTTTACTATTTGAATTTGGTTTTACAAAAGGCCTAGTGAATTTCCCACCAATGTCACAAATGTGGTGACCTGCCTTTAAAAATCGACTGTATTCTTTCAGCTTGCCTAAATATTCACCCTGACTTCCAGTGAAAGGGTTAACAGCTGCATTTTACCCTTTTCAGATCAAGTTGTGGAAAGAGGGAGAGCTTCATGCACCATAGGAACCAGCAGTGGAACCCTAATGACAGTATAATTAGAAGCATCATTGTGGTAATGATTCTTTTCATCTGGCAAAAGGCTTTAACAGAAAAGATCTCTTATTCAGTTAGTTTCACCTGCCCATTCCCTTCCCTCTGCAGCCTTCCTTTTCTCTAGGTCAGCATCAGAAGTTAATACTGGATGTTTGACAAGGCTTCAGACTTTGTGCTCATCAAATTAATTAAAGAGAAACACATCCAAAAAGCCTAGTGAATTATTTTACTTCTTAAAAATGCTGCCCATTCATCTTGTTTAAAGATTTACCTGGCTCAGTGGGTTTGATTAATGAAGAGGACAATGGCTCTCTTGTCAGTGCAACCTACAGTCACTTGGTTCAGGGTCAGCAGGTTGAGCGAGAGGCCTCCACGACTGTATTTAGTCTCTCTTGGCTTTAAAAATCCAAAGGATTGAAACATTACTGATTTTATCAGTGTGCCACAGTTTGGAGAAAAAGAAAAGCACTATCTCAATCTCAGAGTTCATTTAACTGCTTTCGGTTTGTTTAAGTTAAATATGACACAGAGGATCCTCCACGGCTGTCCTGGATGTACCTAGGTAGGACTGGCTCAACCTTAACACCAAAGCTGCTCCTGAATGCTTTGGAAGTGGAGCATTGACTCTAAGGAAGCTCAAAACATAAGAGACATACAAATTGCTGCTAGGGAATATACGTGTGAAGATAAGCTCTGAAAAGACAGGAAAAAGCCATGAGGGGGTGCGGTGGATGTAAAATGCCAGGGAACCTATCAAATAAACACAAATGCCTCAGTCCTGCAAACACTTCTGCTTATACTACTACTATTGCAAATGCTCTTATTACTGGACTGCAGCTTTGACTCTGCCAGAAGTTTAGAATGGAATGGAATGGAATGGAATAGGAATTAACCAGGTTGGAAAACACCTTTGAAAAAACATCAAAAGAAATGATAAATATCACATTCATTGAATTCCAGAAACAGTAACAAAGTAGATTTCCACTGAAAGTCAGCATGGTCCTTTGTTTCAACAGGCTTGCTGAACCTGGACTCTGCATCCTCTCCCTGGGCTCGCTGCTGGTTGGGCTGGGAAGGGCCGAGCTCTGGTTCCCCAGCCTGCCTGCATGCCAGCAAGCCAGCAGCTGAGAGCTGTTGCCTCCTTGTGACACAGGCAGCCTGCAGGAAAATACCCAGCACGGATTATAATCTGCCCTCTAGTGATTAATACAGTTAACATTTGGCAGCGTCATTAACATTATTTATTCATTACATAATTACATATTCATTACATAATGATTGCATTATGCAACAGGGATAATGCTGATGCTTTACACCTTTCTAAGAGGCTCTTTAATATAATCAATGGACTAAGCACCTAGCAGTTTGCTGGTAATTATGGGTTATGATCATTAATAACTCCTTCTACTGATATGTTTATTGCCATGTGAGACACAAATCATGCCTATCATCCCCACAGCAGCTACTGTTGCACAAAGCCATCTGCAAGCACACACTGGGATTGTGCAACACAACCACCCGGTTGCTTCACTTCGGCGCTTAGGGCCAGTGTTTTCAGTTGTGTGAGTTATTAAGCAATAATGCCCAGACCCTCTTCCTGTGAGGCTGACTAAGATTTTCCTACTGATTTTACACACATCTCTAGCAAAAGGAGCAGCACAGCAAGAAAGATGTTTGCGATTTGGAGGGGAGGACATGGTCCCTAACGTTTAGCCTTGTAAGCAGTCTTTGACAAGTAAAAGGCTGTGTTGTATGTTGAGGTCCTTTACCAAGAATTAATTGCATCATACCAGAATAACTGAACAGTGCATCACAGCAGAGCTCCACTGCCCTGTGACAAGCTCTGCTTCAGGAATCTGGAAGAGCTTCCATAGCACCTTCAAATGCCAAACCTCCATCCCTGGAAACAGGGCCCCAACCCTGGAGATATTCAAGGTGATGCTTGACAGGGCTCTGGGCAACCTGACCTAGTTGAGAATAGAATAGAACGGAACAGAACAGGTTGGAAGAGACCTTTGAGATCATCATGTCCAAGGATGCCCCTGCTGACTGCAGAGGGGGTTGGACTGGATGACCTTTGGGAGGTCCCTTCTAACCCAGACCATTCTGTGATCCTTTAGGGCAGGCACCAAAACCCCACTCCTACCCTGCTAATTCAGCTGAGCAAAAACTGCAGGGAAGGGGTTGTGGAAGTTAGTCCTAAGTCCCACCAGGGAGACTCCTGAGTTCAAAGCCCCTTACTTGACCTGGATGGGGGTCAAGTCCCAAGCTCCCTTATACCAAACCATTATCCCTAATGACTCTCCCAATGATGTTGAGCCATATATGTATCTCAGTCCCTCAGAGGTGTACAGCAGCACTAGTGTAGAAATGGAAGAACAAGTCCTGCAATGATAAATTGTTCCTGCAGGAGAGCTGGGGCATAATCGAAAGGAGGGTGTCCCCCTCTTACCTGCACCCAGTTCCTCTGTGCATGGCCTCAGTGTTTCATCCCCCTTAGTCAGCACTGACTGCAGCTGCTGGCTGGCACAGCTGTGGAAAGCCACTCATTCAACAATCACTTTATCCTTGCAAAGAAAACACTTTATGGGCTTGATCATCTTATCTCCCCTATCATCTGGGAAATTCATTTTGATAAAGGGACATTTACTGAGCAGTCTTTCATCACACAAGTATTCCTACCAAAGAAAGATTTCTAGGATTCAACTCTGTGCATTTAAAATGCAAAATAAAAATGCAAAGAAGTTTCATGGCCAGACTCTCACTTCTCAATAATTATGCCTTAATTGTGCCACGAGCAGGGGTTTTAATTTGTCATCCATGCAAGGAATTAGGCCAGGGGAAAATCCACCTTTCCTCTGCTTAATAAATCCAGAAGCTGTGGTTTTAAAGGTGCTTTTTTAACATGCAGCCATGCACCACCATCCTCCCTAGATTGTTAAACAGGTAAACACTACACTGGGATGTTTGCAGGAAAACAAAAAGGAAAGATAAAGAGAGAGATGAGATCACTGGGAGGAGGAAAAGTGTCATCCTTTCCACCTAGCAAGTTAGATGGCAAATACAGTCAGCTAAGAAAAAGAAGACCAGACCCTGAACTCAATTTTTCATTGTATTAAGTTGGAAACAGCACATCTCTTCATTCCCATGAGAGAACTCTGTGTAATCTTTCACACTACACTTCTGCAAGAGCCATTTGCAGCCATGCTGCCTGTGCTTTTTCAAGGCCTAAGTTTCTCAGGTAGGGAGGTAAATGTATTTTTCAGTGTGCCATCAGTCCCGGTGCACCCACCCCCCTGGAGGTCTGAACATCTCCTGCAGCAGGTTGGAGATAAAGATTTCCTGATATCTGCAAGCCCTGTAAGAAAAAAATACATTGTTTACAAATGAGAAAATCTGATGCCTGATATTCCAGGCAGCAGTAGGTGTTACATCTTCTTTCTTGACATCATTACACATTTCCAGGTGTTGGGTATTTCATTATGTAAGAGGAGGCAGAAAAATCCAGACAGTGAGTATCCATAAAACATCAAGCATACTCCAAAGGGCTGTTTGAGTTAGTACAGACCATAAAGATCTCACTTTTATTAGGCTTGAAACTGATAGTTATTTGAAGGAAATTATGTCACTACTTCAAATATTTCACCCAAAGAAACTGCTTAGCACCCTATCTTTAAACCACCAAGCAAGAAGCTGCAGAGTTTCCATGGTGTTACAGCTTTCTGACAGGTGAAATGAGAAAGAATCACAGAATTATTGGGGTTGGAAGGGACCTCAAGGATCATCTAGTTCCAATCCCCTGCCATGGGCAGGGACACCTCACACTAGATCAGGTTGTCCAGAGCCACGTCCAGCCTGGCCTTCATAACCTCCAGGGATGAGGCTTCCACCACCTCCCTGGGCAACCTGTGCCAATGTCTCAGTCTCAAGTTACCCATTTCTAGTTTTGTTCCATTCCCCCATGTCCTATCACTCCCTGACACTCTAAAAAAAATCTGCATCAATACCAAGCCCACCAACAGTTCTTTTCCTCAGGACCTGCTCCAAATTGTGTGCCCTGTTTGATGATTAGCTACGCTGTTAGCACCCTAAATCCAGTCCTTTGTAGTCCTTCTTCCGCATCTTGACTGTTTTGGGGTACACAAGCTGACATGGGGCCAGCTGATGGTCAGCTCACTTCCAAAACACCTGTGTAATTGGGTGCAGGCAAAAACTCAGTTTAAGAGCTAAAAGGCACTGTGAAACAGCTCTTGATACTGCCCTGCAGCTGCAGCAGTACTTGAGATCTTCATTGTTGCCTCCCAGCTCCAGCAGTTGCTTGCCTGCACACTCACCAGAGCAGAGGAGCAGCAAGCTAAGAGGCTTGCCACAAGAGTATGACAAAGACGTGCCTGCAGAGTGCTTCTCCTCAGGTTCCCTTTCAGCACTGTGTGGGACCAGAGGAGCCAATCTGTTCAGCTGGGGCAGGTCCATGGAGCCAGCCACAGGCACCTCAGCACTGCCTCATCACGGGCCAGCTCCGAGCAGGGAAGAACCAAGATGCAAGGAGATGCTGCATGTGAAAGGTGACTTAAGATCAAACAAACAGTGAGGATCAGGGAAGCAGAAACCAAGTTAAATATGTTCCTGCTATTAGTAAAGCATGGATATAAAAACAGAATCAAAGTCTCTGGCTCTGGGTGTAGAATGGGTTCCAGCTCCTGCTAGACTTTTGGGTCTGTGACAAACACTTGCAGAGTGTATTTGTTTGAAGTCTGCAGATCAAAGTCAGTGCATAAACCATGCTGTTGCTTATACCTTTACAAAACTCCCAAGATACTGAAAAACCTGTATGGCTAATGCAAGAAGGAGAGGAATTTTCTGAGATAGCTGAAAACTGTGGTTCTATTTAAGGATTTCACACTGACATAAATAGATATAATTTACCTGTCTAGCTTTACAACACTAGCAAGAGCTGCTCCCCTCTTGGCAAAGGAGCCTTTGTACACATACTCCTGCAAAGAGGATAAACAAATTCAAAGCACCCAAGTATCCCATTGCTGTCCACGCCTCCCAGGATGGGGGTCAGAAACCAACAAGGCTGCACATCACATTAGCTAATTAAGAGGGGGGAAATCACAGTACCACAGTATCACAGTAACTAAGGTTGGAAGAGACCCCAAGGATCATCAAGTCCAACCTGTTCCAACAGACCTCACAACTAGATCATAGCACCAAGCGCCACGTCCAATCTCCCCTTGAACACCTCCAGGGACGGCGACTCCACCACCTCCCTGGGCATCCCATTCCAATGACGAATGACTCGCTCAGTGAAGAACTTTTTCCTCACCTCGAGTCTAAACCTCCCCTGACACAACTTGAGACTGTGTCCCCTTGTTCTGGTGCTGGTTGCCTGGGAGAAGAGACCAACCCCCACCCGGCTACAACCACCCTTCAGGTAGTTGTAGAGGGCAATGAGGTCGCCTCTGATCCTTCTCTTCTCCAGGCTAAACAATCCCAGCTCCCTCAGCCTCTCCTCATAGGGCTTGTGCTCAAGGCCTCTCACCAGCCTTGTTGCCCTTCTCTGGACACGTTCAAGTGTCTCGATGTCCTTCCTAAACTGAGGGGCCCAGAACTGGACACAGTACTCAAGGTGTGGCCTAACCAATGCAGAGTACAGGGGCACAATGACCTCCCTGCTCCTGCTGGCCACACTATTCCTAATACAGGCCAGGATGCCATTGGCCTTCTTGGCCACCTGGGCACACTGCTGGCTCATGTTTAGGCGGGTGTCAATCAGCAAAATCACGGAATCATAGAATGTTAGAGGTTGGAAGGGACCACCAGAGATCATCCAGTCCAAACCCCTGCCAAAAGCAGCATCACCCAGGGCACTCCACACAGGAATGCATCCAGGTGCGTCTTGAAAGTCTCCAGAGAAGACAACTCCACAACCTCTCTGGGCAGCCCGCTCCAGGGCTCCAGCTCCCTCACTGTAGAATCATAGAATTGTTAGGGTTGGAAGGGACCTCAAGGATCATCCAGTTCCAACCCCGCTGCCATGAGCAGGGATACCTCACACTAGATCAGGTTGCTCACAGCCACATCCAGCCTGGCCTTATAAACCTCCAGCGATGAGGCTTCCACCACCTCCCTGGGCAACCTGTGCCAGTCTCTCACCACCCTCATGGGGAAGAACTTCTTCCTAACATCCAATCTGAATCTATCCATTTCTAATTTTGTTCCATTCCCTCCAGTCCTATCACTCCCTGACACCCTCCAAAGTCCCTCCCCAGCTTTCTTGTAGCCCCCTTCAGATACTGGAAGGCCACAAGAAGGTCCTCTTGGAGCCTTCTCTTCTTCAGACTGAATAACTCCCTCAGTCTGTCCTTATAGCAGAGGTTTTCCAGCCCTCTGATCATCCTTGTGGCCCTTCTTTGTACACATTCCAGCACCTCCAGATCCTTCCTGTAATGGGGGCTCCAGAACTGGACAAAGTGCTCCGCTATAAAGAAGTTTCTCCTGATGTTGAGGTGAAACCTTCTATGCTCAAGTTTGTATGCATTGGTCCTTGTCTTATTACTGTGCACCACCAAAAAGAGCTTGGCCCCCCTCCACTTGACACCCACCCTTCAGATATTGATAGACACTGATCAGACCCCCTCTCAGTCTTCTCAGGACTAAACAGCCCCAGGGCTGTGTCACAGTCACACTGTGTAGTAGCTATTTTCCAAACAGAGGCAATCTAACACCACCTCTGTATCTGTTGCTAAAAAGAAGACAACACTCTGAATTAGCAAATAAATTCTGCAGCATGTCTGTTCAAGTATGTCACCCAGACTGCTGGGGACACAGCTGCAGCTTTGCCTTTGTGACTTTCGCTGGGTCCTTCAACAGGGTCGTTCTGAAGGTCCCAGATGTTCAGTCTAACAACTCACAAGCCTCATTTATGCTGGAAGCCCCTCAGCTCTGCAGTGTGGCTGCGCTTATTCCCTTGATGACATAGGTATTGCTTCCAATAACATTCATTTGTCATTAGAAAGAAAAAAAAACCAATAATAATAATTAAAAAAAAATCCTAATTATGAATTCAGAAGTGACAGATTGTGAGATTCAGTTTGCAAAGATGATGTCACTGGTGGGGAATTGGTGGGTAACCTGCAATTACCTCTTGGAATAAAGACATCAGTGTTGTATCTCGAGGAATAATGGCTAATGATACGTCTTCCAAAAGGAAATAGAGTTATTAATTACCTTACTGTGAACACACCACTTATTGACAGCTTTGAAGGCCATTCATCCAATTAAGCATAATGACTAAAAGCTTCATTTGGCCTTCGTGGCTATACAGATGGGCTAAGAACAGAGAGCAAGCTCCTGATTTCATTTCTAACCTTCATAAATATTCAGAGCAAAATCACCAACACCCGCGGAGCTCCCCTGGCTTCTATTGCTGTGATTAGAGCCAGGCTGTGGCAGGTAATGATGGCATAGAAAGTGCTGTAAATTGATACCTTTAATACCTTGAAGACTTATTGTTGTGCAATAATACAATCTGTCATCTCTTCTGATTGTTACTAAGCACTTTGCTTCCAAGCATTTTCCTATCAACATTTAGGGGTTTTTTTCTTTCCCCAGCTATCTCCCTGGCTTCATGCATTTCAGGGACAGGAGATTCAGTTGCAACCACAGCCCTAGGTCACCTCTTATTAAACAAAAGGAAGAGACTAGAATGAGGGTTAGGAAGAGACTAGGATGAGGGTTAGGAAGAGACTAGGATGAGGGTTAGGAAGAGACTGGATGGGGTGCTTGGTGCCATGGTTTAGTTGATGGTGTTGGATGATAGGTTGGACTTGATGATCTTGAAGGTCTTTTCCAACCTGGTCAATTCAGTTCAGTTCAGTTCAGTTCTATTCTATTCTATTCTACTCTATTCTAAACCAAATTTTTGCATTATTTCACAGTTTCTATTTTATATATATATATATATATCTTTTTTCCCTCCCTGGAATGGATATAGTGATCACTCAAAAAATATTTTGCTTGTATTATACTTTACCTCAGTTTTATGGACTTGCTTCTGATTTTATTCACATGAATAAGGCAAGTGAAGCCACGGAATATCTTTGGGTTTTCCTTCTTGGATGAGCAACCTGATCTAGTGTGAGGTGTCCTTGCTCCATGGCAGGAGGGTTGGAACTGGATGATCTTTGAGGTCCCTTCCAACCCTGACAATTCTTTGTAAGCGAGAAGAGAATCTGGCCTTGGGCACAAAGGATCATTTTTACAGACCCACCTAGGCATCTCTACAGTCCTCATTAACATGCCATTTGGAAGATTAATTATTTTAATGGCTGGCAAGACAAATCCTAGTGCAGGGCAGGCACAGCTCAGCTAACCTGTCTCTAAGATAACAGCGTGGCTATTAATGTTGCCTCTGCCTTCCCTGGCTTTTATCTTTGAGAGGCCAACAGGTTGCTAATGATATGTGGTTATCTTTCTCACATTTTTGGGGACATCAAAAATGCTGAGGGAGTAAGGTGGCAATGGTTTGTAAGCACTCAGGTAGAACATCAAAGACCTTACTAAAGGTTTAGTACACACCAGCAGCAGCGATGGTTTTAGATCTATCTCTGCAACCAGTCTAATAGCTCAGAAATCTGATACTGATGCTTATATGACATCTAAGAAATGCCTCTTTTTTTTGTTGTTGTTCTTCAATGGAAAGTAACATAACAGCCAAATGGCAAAGCATCTGCAGGTTGCTTTGTTTATATGCAACAGTGAAGAGCCAAGAAGCTCACAACCTTGTAGCAGCTGACATTGTAGAATAACTTAATGCTGCCAACAGGTCTTGGGAGAATGCAGAATTGTGTGTAAATATATCAAGTAAATGTTTTTAAGTGGTAGGTCTTCACCCTGTGCAAACAAGTTGCAACAGCAGTATTTATCAAAAGGGTGCCAGATGTAAAGAAGTCAGATTAATTGTTTATGCAGAGGCATTCAGTCTGCATTGCAATGAGTGCAAGTGCAGCAATGTTTTCTAGAGATCACCTCCTCCATGGGAATGACTGTGAATGAACTGAACACAGGCAGTTTGCAGCAGGATTCTCATACCTTCTGTCACTTTGCATTGGTTGTGTGCATAACACTTGAGTATATTTAGAGCTGAGATAAAGAAGGAAGAATAATTGGCACTAAGCAGGCCAGAATGATGACTGCTTTGGTGATGAGCGTCACATATAAGGATACCAAACTGTGGCAACAGAAAATCTTGCCTGAGGATGCTTGGAAAGCCATCATCTCAGGGACAAAATGATCTTTGAGCTGGAAGCTGAGAGATATGGATCTCTTCTTGCTGTGTCACTGTATTTCTATTACTATAATGAAGTTCTGGTGCTGTGGCAGGCAATGACAGATTTCACATGGCCTTTTTTGTTACTAAAGGTAATAATGACCACAAACGTTTTCAAGAGTGGAATTTAAAGTTAGCAAATATATCTTAGAATGGTCTGGGTTGGCAGGGACCTCCAAAGCTCATCTACTCCAACCCCCTCTGCAGTCAGCAGGGACATCCTCAACTAGATCAGATTGCCCAGAGCCCTGTTGAGCCTCACCTTGAATATCTCCAGGGATGAGGCTCCAACCACCTCCCCAGGCAACCTGTTCCAGTGTTCTACTACCCACATGGTAAAGACCTTGTTCCTGACATCCAATCTAAATCTCCACTTCTCTAGTTTGAAGCCATTGCCCTGCATCCTAACACTGCAGGCCTTTGCAAACAGTCTCTCTCCATCCTTCTTGTAGCCCCCTTCAGGTACTGGCAGGCTGCTATTAGGTCTCCTTGGAGCCTCCTCTCCTCCAGGCTGAACACCCCCAGCTCCCTCAGCCTGTCTTTGTGGCAGAGGTGCTCCAACCCTCTGTGGCCCTCCTCTGGACCCTCTCCATCTGGTCCATGTCCTTCCTGTATTGAGGGCTCCAGACCTGGACACAGTATTCCAGATGAGGTCTCACCAGAGCAGATCAAAGTGGCAGAATCCCCTCTCTGGGACACTTTTGATGCGGTCTCCATGGCACAAAAAGGGTTGCAACTTTTTACTTTCTACAGTCCACAATATTATGGCAAAATTTATGTAGACTTCCAATTTCTTAAACCAAATCACTATCAAAATGCCTTTGTAGCCAAACAAAAAAAACCCAAAACCAACCAAAAAAACAAAGAGAAGAGAATATAAGAGAAGAGAAGAGAAGAGAAGAGAAGAGAAGAGAAGAGAAGAGAAGAGAAGAGAAGAGAAGAGAAGAGAAAAAAAGAGAAAAGAAAAGAAGAGAAAATAAGAGAAGAGAAAAGAAAAGAAGAGAAAAGAAGAGAAAAGAAAAGAAGAGAAAAGAGAAGAGAAGAGAAGAAAAGAAAAGAAAAGAGAAGAGAAGAGAAGAGAAGAGAAGAGAAGAGAAGAGAAGAGAAGAGAAGAGAAGAGAAGAGAAGAGAAGAGAAGAGAAGAGAAGAGAAGAGAAAAAAAGAGAAGAGAAAAGAAAAGAAGAGAAAAGAAGAGAAAAGAAAAGAAGAGAAAAGAGAAGAGAAGAGAAGAAAAGAAAAGAAAAGAGAAGAGAAGAGAAGAGAAGAGAAGAGAAGAGAAGAGAAGAGAAGAGAAGAGAAGAGAAGAGAAGAGAAGAGAAGAGAAAAAAAGAAAAGAAAAGAAAAGAAAAGAAAAGAAAAGAAAAGAAAAGAAAAGAAAAGAAAAGAAAAGAAAAGAAAAGAAAAGAAAAGAAAAGAAAAGAAAAGAAAAGAAAAGAAAAGAAAAGAAAAGAAAAGAAAAGAAAAGGATATTTGAATTTATCAGAAAATGTTATAAGTGCCTTTATAAGGAAGGGAAAAAATCATTGACAACAGCAATCCTGCCAACCACAAATGACTCAGCTCAGTGCCTGTGCACAAAGACTGCCGTAAGAAGTAAAGTTAGAAGCAAAGTACAGGAGGAAGAATCACATTTCATGATATCTTAATGCACAACTTATTACATACCTGTGATGCAACCACCTGCCCAGCATTCAATTGCGTGTTTGTTACTGGCCCCAACACTCCTGTTAATGACCTATTAACTTGGGATGCCATTAAGTAATTTGTGGCTGGCAGTGTTCTAGAAAGACTAATGCAATACTTGCACTTCCATAACTGACACCAGCAGCCAGGCTACCCATTTATCATCCCTGGCAGGTGTTAGAGCGAGGCTGAAACAATAGTGGGGAAACTACATCCCAATAAATTCTCTCTGCTGCATGGCTGAGAGAGAAATGGAAATTAAAACAAATAATTAAAAGGAAAAAAAAAAAAGAGAGAGAGAGATAAAGTTAAAAAGAAATTTGTTCAGGAGCACATTAAAAAGAAAGTAAAATTGGTGTGCTGTTTAATGTTCTTGCCGTGAGAAAAATCTCCTGGTGGAGTCAATGAGAGATTATCTTGGGCAGGGAGCAGTGAGCTGGCCTTAACACATTAAAAGATAAATCATATACAGCCAGGGGAGGGAGGGGGGAAGTGCTATGGGAAATGTTTATCTCTCCCAAATCTTTCTGGAGGGCAGTGTTAAAAAAAGGTTGATGAGATTGAAGCATAATGTCATTACTTGCCAGAGGAAATACAGGATGTTAAGAGGCTGATTAACCTGCCTTCTCAGTGCAAGCATGTCAGCCCTAAATTTATACCATATTAACTTTTTATCTTCTGGAGTTCTCCAACTGCAAAGGCAGAGGCAAACTCAGAAGAGAGTTTGCTGCTGTTGAAGTGGAGACTTGGAGCCGTGTGCCACATTCAAAGCCAGAGCTCATCTGGGCTTCTTGAAAGCCCGAGGAGGGTCAGCTCCAAGGATTTAGTTCAGATCCATGCTTAGTTAAAGGTAATGGAATCCTGGGGTGCAACAAGAAAAATGTGGCCAGGAGGTTCTTCTCCCCCTCTACTCTGCCCTGCTGAGACCACACCTGGAATACTGTGTCCGGTGTGGGGCTCTCCAGTTCAAGAGAGACAGAGACCTGTTGGAGAGAGTCCAAGGGAGAGCCACAAGGATGATTAGGGGACTTGAGCATGTCCCCTGTGAAGAGAGACTGACACCCCTGGGGCTGTTTAGTCTGGAGAAGAGAAGACTGAGAGGGCATCTGATCAATGTCTATTAATATCTGAGGGGTGGATGTCAAGTGGAGGGGGCCAAGCGCTTTTCAGTGGTGCACAGTGATAGAATAAGGAACAACAGGTTCAAGCTTGAACACAGAAGATTTCACCTCAACATGAGGAGAAACTTCTTTACAGTGAGGGTGACAGAGCCCTGGAGCAGGCTGCCCAGGGAGGATGTGGAATCTCCTCTGGAGACTTTCAAAACCCACTTGGATGCATTCCTGTGTAGACTACCCTGGGTGATGCTGCTCTGGCAGGGGGGTTGGACTGGATGATCTCTGGAGGTCCCTTCCAACCTCTAAGGTACTGTGATACTTTAATTGAGGGCAAATTATGACCCCTTCAATCAGAGGAATTACAGAGCAATGCTGCTTTAGTCAGTGTTGCTTGGACTTGCACAGAATTCCTTGGAGTTAAGAACAGAATTTCATCTAAACCATGCAAACTTAGAATCCACACAACTCTGTGTATATTTTTTTATCCTCCAGTACAGATCTGCTTCTAAATAACTATTTATTTTTCTGTGGCTTCCCCCAGTTTAGTAACCAACTCTTTTCTTTGATTTACCAAACAAAGTTCTCACCTTTGGTTGTTAGGAGTTTCTATTTGGGGCTCAGGCAGCACTCCTGGAATGCAGCAGAGCCCGACTGGGCGCTACACCTTCACCCCACGCAGGGAAAAGTCTCCCAGGAGCAGCACCCAGAGGTCTGAGGAGAGCCTGACACTGTGCATGGCTCCAGCAGGAGCCCCCAGAGGCAGAAACACGTGTGCCAGCTCATGCCTCTTCAGACTGTAAGAACAGGCTACCCAAAGCATAGATCAGGAGATTCTCAGCCTTGCTGACACCTCAGTGAACAGCATCATTATCCTAAATTCGTTAATAAAGTCACTTACTCTCTGGTGCCTCTCCAAAGGTGTCAGCTTATTCACCTGCATTAGAGTGAGCTCAGAACTTCTCCCAGTACCAGCAGAAAATGGCTTTACGTTAAAATGATATCAAATTACAGATTAAGAAATGTTAGGAATGAAAGTTTAAGTCAAATGCTCCAAAGGTGAGAAATAACAGAATTAATGTTGCCTTATTATTCACATCTAATATTCCCCACCCCAACCCCAGGCTGTACTGTGCTCATGTTAAGAGCTGAAATTATCCTCTCACTGTCTCCCTGACCTCTCTCAATTAACCAGAGGAGATGAGCCTTAAGGACTCTCTGCAACTACCTAAAAAGGTATTTATAGCGAGGTGAGGTTTCGTCTCTTCTGCCTAGAATCAGGAGATAGAATGAGAGGAACTGGCCTGAAATTGTGCCAGGAGAGGTCTAGATTGGAGATTAGGAAAAAATGTCTTTGTTGAAAGGGTGGTCAGGCATTGGAATAGGTTGCCCAGGAAGATGGTGGAATCACTGTCCCTGGAGATGTTCAAGAAACATGTGAACGTGGCACCTTGAGACATGGCTTAGTGGCCATGGTGGCCTTAGGTTGACAGCTGGACTCAGTGATGTCAGAAGTGTTTTCCCTCCAAAACAATTCTGACTGATTTCTTGGAGACTTTTACAGGCCCTCAATCTGTCTTGCATCCAAAGCTTTCCATACTTGTTAACTATTTTACAATATTCAGGTGAGATGAACTGGCCCTAAAGCCTCAGCAGCAGTTGTGGAAGCACAGAGCCTGCAGTTGGTTCTGACTGATGGACAGCTGCAGTACAGACTTTGCAGGGAAAGGAGAAGCATGTGACGTGCTATTGGAGGTTCTATCCAACCTGAGGCAGGTGACTGAGGTCATCAAGCATGTCTCCACTGTGAATCTTTCTACTGCCAGTCCATGTGGATGAAACCACTGCAAGGCAGTTGTCAGCCTACCCACAGGCTTCTCTGTTCTTTTGCAGGTTTTTAGCACACCTATGAGTAAATAGCTGCCTGGTCAGAGCAGAAGGTCCTAATTAAGCCTTTTAGACTTCTCCATTGTGAAGCCCCTGGGATCTGTCATGGATAACTTACAAACAAACCTGATCCTCCTCATAGGGATCACCCAGAACAGAACAGCAGGGCAGTTTGCTGATTATGTCATTAACCTGAAAGATGGAGAGCTTTGGTTCAGGTTCCTTCTCCATTAGAGCCTTCTGTGTGATCCGTGGCAAATCACCAAAGCCATCACCTGCCAAAGAGTGCAAGGACAAAGGGCAAGAAAAGAATAAAATGCAGGCATTTTGGTACAGAAGTATGGCTCCACATCTGCACCTGTGTTTGCAACAGTAGAGCTTCCTCAGTGTTTATAGCCCAGCACCTCCATCACTGCCCAGCTAATGTTATGCCTAAACATCATCTTTAGCACACAAAATTCATCCAAACCTCTGGCAGCTTTAAGCCACCAAATACAATCATTACTGAATTAGAGAACTGAGATTCTGCCTCCCTCCATTCACAGACCCATTGTATGCTTTTGGCATAGCTTTGCCTATAGAGGTGGAGAGTCCTTGTGCCCAGGCCCATGACAGCCAGTGGCAAAAGCATCTTCCTGGTAAAGCAGGCAGCTTGGACCCCAATAGAGTCATGGAGAAGAGGACAGAGAGTCTGAATTTCTTACAGCCTGGTCAAACCCTCTAATCAGTAATGCTTTCTTTATCCTGCTCATGTCTCTCTTTCCCTTCATCAAAATAAAATAAAACAGGGAAAAAAAACCCAAACCAAACCAAACCAAAACCAAAACAAACCCAGCCTGTCTCATAGAATCACAGAATTGTCAGGGCTGGAAGAGCCCCTCAAGGATCAGCTAGTTCCAACCCCCCCGCCATGGGCAGGGACACCTCACACTACAGCAGGTTGCTCACAGCCACATCCAGCCTGCCCTTAAAAACCTTCAGGGATGAGGCTTCCACCACCTCCCTGGGCAACCTGTGCCAGTTCTCACCACCCTCATGGGGAAGAACTTCTTCCTGACATCCAATCTGAATCTATCCATCTCACTTTAAGTTTAAAAAGGAACTACATAAGCATCTTAATTATGGAAGAGAGTCTAGCTTATTGCATTCTACACATTATTTTGGCCCAGTCAGTCAAAGTGTCAGCTTAAATACCTCAATACTGGTCTTAGATTCACTTGCATCTATTAATAATCCACAGCTTGTTGCAAAAACCTTTTCCACACACGTCAGAGAAAAGTCTACACCAGTAGAAAAGTCTACACCAGCACACAAAGTGCGTGGTGCCAATCAAACGTTTTTAAGGTGAGTTTAGAGAACAAGAAGTGGTGTAATTTGCATGCTACAGTGAGCACATGTGTTACTTGATTATCCAACCCTTGATTCTGTTTGTTGTAACAAAGGTTCCAAAACGGGAGGGCACCCATGGGACCAGCGGTTACAAGACTCAGTCAGGGACGTAGCAAGAGTTCGAGCCCGCTAGGTATAAGGGAACATTGTGGCACATTCACAGTTCATAAACCCTAATACAACAACTGCCAAAGCCTATAACATCTTGCTTTCAGAAGAACAATTCACCCTTTTATCCATCAAACAGCAATTTTCTTAACTGCAGCAATTTGGTGTGCGATGATAAACTCGGGTGGGAATGAGCCCAACAGTTTCTCAGGAAGAGCGATGCAAAGAAACTCCCAGAGCTCGCCGGTGCATCTCTTTCCATATTCATGTATGATTTAAATACCTACATATCCTTGCATTTCTTGGGGGAAAAAACCTGAGTATCTCTGCTCTTGATACTTGCACAGGTCTTTCCATCCCCCCCATCCTCTCAGGATTAGTCTCCCTGGAGTTTGCAGGATTTGCCACGACTCCTCATAATCACCAGCTGAAAAATTGACAGGCAAAGGTATTTTCCCCAGGAAAAGTACTTTGCAGGGCTTAAGGAATATATATCTTGGTAATCTAATTCAGAAAGGGAATACACATAGATGTAAAGAAAGGTCATTGTTAGCTGAAGTGGGACAGATCAAGTCTGTATTAATCTAGAGTGACTTGATGGAAATCTATGACTTCACTGAATTTTGGAGGGACTCCTACCAATTGCAGATCCCAGCCAAACATAACAAGCTCTTACTGCAGTGATTTCTCAGATTGACCCATTTGGAATAAGACTCTTTAAAAAAAATCTACCACAGAACACCCTAGATTAGAAAACTCATGAGCTCTTTCTAGCTTAAAGAAGCTCCAAGGAACTGGACCAATTGGAACTGGAACTCTGGTTTGCATAAGCCTTTCTAATATCTTGAAGTATCACCATAAATCCTCAATATTTTAATTACAGTACATTAAGTACCCTAAGTCTCCCTTAGGAAAACAAACAAACAAAAACCTCCAGCAAACCCAAATAGAATCATAGAATTGTTAGGGTTGGAAGGGACCTCAAGGATCAGCCAGTTCCAACCCCACTGCCACGGGCAGGGACACCTTACACTACAGCAGGTTGCTCACAGCCACATCCAGCCTGCCCTTAAAATCCCCCAGGGATGAGGCTTCCACCACCTCCCTGGGCAACCTGTGCCAGTGTCTCACCACCCTCATGGGGAACAACTTCTTCCTAACATCCAATCTGAATCTACCTATTTCTAGTTTTGTTTCATTCCCCCTATTCATATCACTCCCTGACACCCTCCAAAGTCCCTCCCCAGCTTTCTTGTAGCTCCCTTCAGATACTGGAAGGCCACAGTAAGGTCTCCTCAGAGCCTTCTCTCCTCCAGACTGAACAGCTCTAGCTCTGTCCTCACAGGAGAGGTGCTCCGGACCTCTAATCACCCTTGTCTATTTCAAAAGCAGATTTGTTCCTTTCTTTTTGTTTGTCTGTTTGTTTGGGGGGTTTGGTGTAAAAATATTGTGCCTTTCTGAATCACCAGTTTTGCTTCAGTGACTTGGGATTTCAAAACCTAAGCTACAAGTTCCAACCCAAGCCCTGTATCATCTTTAGGGGAGTTTGTAGGGACTAAAGAATGACAAATGCAGAATAAAACACGAAGGTTACAAATAATTTCTCTTTCTTAAGCATCAGTACTGTGGCTGAATTCCAGTCTTTTAAGCCACAATAAAATGCTTTGTGCTCATTTTCATTCGGTATTAAAAAGCAAACGTGGTTTTGCTTATACAGAAATCAGGCAATGGCTCACGTCCTCCTGATGCTTAGATTTTATCTCTCTCCATTCAGCTCATCATGTTGTGCTCAGTCAGCTTGAGCTGACTGGACTCTGGGCAGTGACTGGCTTGAGAGCAGCCCTGATGAAGAGGATTTGGGGGTGCTGGTGGGTGAGAAGCTCAACATGAGCCAGCAGTGAGAATTTGCAGCCTAGAAAGCGAACCAGATCCTGGGCTGCATCAAGAGAAGTGTGGCCAGCAGGGCAAGGGAGGTGATTCTCCCCCTCTACTCTGCTCTGGTGAGACCCCACCTGGAGTTTCTATTACAAGAAGGATCTGGAGGTGCTGGAAGGTGACCAGAGAAGGGCCACAAGGATAAGCAGAGGGCTGGAGCTACTCTCCTATGAGGACAGGCTGAGGGGGTTGGGGCTGTTCAGTCTGGACAAGAGAAGATTCTAAGGAAACTTTATTGTGGCCTTCCAGTATCTGAAGGGAGCTACAAGAAAGCTGGGGAAGGACTTTTGAGGATGTCAGGGAGTGATAGGACTAGGAAGAATGGAACAAAAGAAATGAGTATTTTCAGATTGGATGTTAGGAAGAAGTTGTTCCCCATGAGGGTGGTGAGAGACTGGCACAGGTCGCCCTGGGAGGTGATGGAAGCCTCAACCTTGGGGGTTTTGAAGGCCAGGCTGGATGTGGCTGTGAGCAACCTGCTGTAGTGTGAGGTGTCCCTGCCCATGGCAGTGGGGTTGGAGCTGGCTGATCCTTGAGGTCCCTTCCAACCCTGACATTTCTATGATTTTGTGACTCTAACCATTAAGGAAATCTCTAACAGTTGGATCAGGTATCTCGAGTTTCACACTTGTCATTTGCTTTTTTCTTATCCACTGTACATGGGGGGTGGGGGTGAGGCTGGTGGGGCTGAGGCTGGTGGGGGTGAGGCTGGTGGGGCTGAGGCTGGTGACTAACAGAAAAAAAAAGAAGTAAAAGAGATTTTTAAACATCATTCAAAACTACTTGCATTTCAATAAAGCCAGAATATTTTTTGTTACTCTTAACCTTGCTATAATCTATGCAGCTATTTAAAATGAAGAAATATTCATAGAATCATAGAATCAACAAGGTTGGAAAAGACATCAGGGATCATTGAGTCCAACCTGTCACCCAACACCTCATGCCTACTAGACCATGGCACCAAGTGCCACCTCCAATCCCTTCTTGAGCACCTCCAGGGACGGTGACTCCACCACCTCCCTGGGCATACAATCCTTTTTCCCCTTAAATTTTGAAGGAAGCCAAGCTGAAGCTGAAGTCCTGGCTAAACAGCTGTACCAGTTTGTTGAAGTCTTCAGCCAGGTTCTACCACCACTGTCATTCTCTGTCGCATAAATTGGGTTGTTTGGTTTGTGGTTTTGTTTTGCCCTGGTTGATTCCACTAGTTCTGATTAGCAATTAGTTCATCCAGAGCCGAAATAAATCAAACAGCAATTGAACAAATGTGGAAGTGAGATTATTCCCTTGCTTTCTGTCTGTGTATAACAATACAGCATGAGAGAGAGGGAGAGATCTCTCATCTCTAAAATTGTGAAGGATAAGGATGAATGCAAACAAATTGATAGACTTTTCTAATTAAATACCATGTTGCCTTTGCTTGACAATTGAATTTCTATGGCTTCATATTGTTATATATCTAGCCTGCTTAGGGTAATTCATTTCAGTAGCAACAAAAAGATTAGTTCCTAGATTTATTATTAATTTATTTTTTTATTGGTATCCATTTGAATTATAATTTCTACAGAGGATACAACCATTATCCACCCCAGATTAAATGCAAATGTAGGAAAGTCTATGAAACCACCTCAATGACAGGTGTAAGATACAAGTGTGCTCTATGTATAAGCAAATATAAGACAAAATTATAGCAGCCTTAAGGGTGTTCTCCTTGCTTGCTAATATTAACTACTGGTTTACTATTTTCATAGAATCATAGCATCAATAAGGTTGGAAAAGACCTCAGAGATCATCAAGTCCAACCTATTACCTAACACCTAACATCTTATGACTAACTAAACCATGGCTTCAAGTGCCAGATCCAGTCCCTTTTTGAACACCTCCAGGAACAGGGACTCCACCACCTCCCTGGGCAGCACATCCCAATGGCCAATCTCTCTTGCTGGGAAGAACTTTCTCCTCACCTCCAGCCTAAACCTCCCCTGGTGCAGCTTGAGACTGTATCCCCTCATTCTGGTGCTGGTTGCCTGGGAGAAGAGACCAACCCCCACCTGGCTACAACCTCCTTTCAGGGAGTTGTAGAGAGCAATGAGGTCTCCTCTGAGCCTCCTCTTCTCCAGGCTAAGCAACCCCAGCTCCCTCAGCCTCTCCTCACAGGGCTGTGCCCAAGACCTTTCCCCAGCCTCGTTGCCCTTCTCTGGACATGTTCAAGAGTCTCAATCTCCTTCTTAAATTGAGGGGCCCAGAACTGGACACAGTACTCACAGTGTGATTTAAATCAGCTCAGCCTGGCTCACAGAAACTTTTCTTTTTTTTCTCCTGTGGCTTGAAGCTTTGGTAGATATTTGCTGATTTTTAGGTAAGAAAGAAGAATTTTCCCTCTTTAGAAAAAAAAAAACACCCACAAGTGTTGGGTTATCTTGGATGAGCACAATCAAAACATTCGCTTGCAAAAGGTTTACCTCTCCTTGAATCACTTCACTCCGTTCAGAATCCCCCAAACTACCACCTCTTCAACCTCTGTACTCAGCAAACAGGTCCAGTTATTTATCCATACAGCAGCTCCATCTGCATGAAGTTTCAGGAAAGTTGGATGTGCCTTTAGAATAGAATAGAGTAGAGTAGAGTAGAGTAGAGTAGAGTAGAGTAGAGTAGAGTAGAGTAGAGTAGAGTAGAGTAGACCAGGTTGGAAGAGACCTTTGAGATCATCGTGTCCAACCTATCAAGGTTTAGGGCTGCTCACTCTGATAGTTTCCTCAAGTGATGACCATGCTCAGTAAAAGAGCTTTCTTCTAACAATGAATTGAAAGCTGTAGGAAGAAGAATCTTTGAACTGCTTGCTTGGTCTTTCTAGGCTTTACTGTAAGCCTCTTGCAGCACATCTCTCTCTTCAGGCTCTCTGTCCTCTTATGCATGAATGTATTGGGGTTCAAACCACCTCTGCTTTCCAGGAAGATGCTTTAGCCTCTGGCTGTAGTGGTCCTGGGAACAAAGACCCAAAAAATGACCTAGGGAAACCTTGGTGCTCTCAGTGTGCTGAGCTCATGATTTTGCCTCTGCTCCTGTTGCAATATATTCTCCATTTTTACCTCCTGAATCTCATTAGCTATCCTACCTTCACTATGCTGAGTGTGTTACTGAGTATTTGCTACAACAAATTTGGGGCTGGGTTCACAAAACCTCAGTACTATTATTTTGTTAGAAATTTTGTATGACTAAGGTGCTTTTTTTCTCCAGTTGGAGAAACCCATTGCCTAACTCATGTTATATCCAGAGCTTTATAGGATACCAGAATTGCCCAAATGGCAGGTAGATGTCAGTTCCCTTCTGTCAGCCCAGCTCTCTTTACTGCCTCTGACTGTGGGATAAGTACCTATTTAATGGTAACCTCAAAACACTTTACCTGCCAAGTCCTAGATTAGAATCACAGAATTGCCAGGGTTGGAAGGGACCTCAGAGATCATCTAGTTCCAAACCCCGCCTGCCACTGGCAGGGATGCCCCACACCAGATCATTAGTATCATTTGTAGCTCTCTAATATCAATAGATAAATCAACACAGACTGAGTAAGCCACGTTAGAGTCTGTAGCTAAATCTGTTAATAGGCCCTAAGTGATTTTTGTTTTGTCTCCCTCATTGTGAATGGGACCTTTATTTGACAGTGTATTTAGATAGTTTTATCCTTATTACAAGCTGCTGCTTTCTGACATGACCCTCAGAGAATACATAATCACACTGTATTAGAATAACTGTTTTATAAAGCTTGTGGCTCTTACTGTTTCAGTAATAATATTGCTACTAATATAGCTTGAATATTTTACATCAGAGTAAACCTATACATTTTAATATTAACTATTATTATACTCCACATTTGCTTTTATAGAAGGTTGCTTTTGCATTCCTAGAAGCACTATTAACTTTTAATGTCAGCATGGAGACAATGTATACCTTGACCCATCTCTGAGTTCTGCAGTCGGTTTGAATTCTTTGTCAGACCATTCAGCTGACAAGGACAAGACCCAGTCACAGGATCATAGGATGCTGGGGGTTGGAAGGGACCTCCAATCATCGAGTCCAACCCCACTGCCAGAGCAGGACCATAGAATCCAGCACAGGAACACATCCAGATGGGGCTTGAAAGTCTCCAGAGAAGAAGACTCCACAGCCTCTCTGGGCAGCCTGTTCCAGTGCTCTGTGACCCTCCCAGTGAAGAAGTTCCTCCTCATGTTGAGGTGGAACCTCCTGTGCTGCAGCTTACATCCATTGCCCTTAGTCCTGTCACAGGGTACAACTGAGCAGCCTGTCCCCTCCCTCCTGACCCCCAGCCCTCAGATATTTATAGACATTTATTAAATCCCCTCTCAGCTGCACCGTGTGATAGGCCAGTCCCATACCCACTACTCACAAATGTCATCCTGTGAACACAAATAGGACAACACAGAAGAATCATGGATTGCAAAGAGGTTTTTCTGTTTGCTTTCACACTTGCTTTTGTCAATGACCCAATGGAATGTGAGCAACGTTTACAAATACCTACATTGCCCCTCCTGCAAGAAAAGAAAAGGCTGTCTGGCTCCACAGAACTTTCACAGAGTTAACTGCACAGCAAATTCCCACATACTGCCCTAAGGACACGGAGAGGTGCACAAGATTCTCCTTCCAGGTGCCTTAGTCCTGCCTACCAGGAAGCACCACTCCATCAAAAACATTTGAACAATTACTGTGGCAGTTCTGTAGCTCAGTTCCTGGGCTGTTTGACAGAGAATTGTTTTGCAAAAGTAAGATGGAGAAGAGAAGGCTCCAAGGAGACCTTATTGTGGCCTTCAGTATCTGAAGGGGGCTACAAGAAAGCTGGGGAGGGACTTTTGAGGGTGTCAGGGAGTGATAGGACTGAGGGGAATGGAAAAAACTAGAAATGGGTAGCTTCAGATTGGATGTTAGGAAGAAGTTCTTCCCCATGAGGGTGGTGAGAGACTGGCTCAGGTTGCCCAGGGAGGTGGTGGAAGCCTCATCCCTGGGGGATTTTAAGGGCAGGCTGGATATGGTTCTGAGACAACCTGCTGTAGTGTGAGGTGTCCCTGCCCATGGCAGAGGCATTGGAACTAGCTGATCCTTGAGGTCCCTTCCAACCCTGACAATTCCATGATTCTCTGTGTCACATTCCTCATGTTTAAAGGAGATATTTACAATAACATTGCTTCAAAGGCTGAAAACCCATTTCTGTTATATAGATTTGCCAAAAAGCTTCGTAGCTACAATAGTTTCATGAGTCATCTGTTAGAGAAGACTGAGGTTTTTAAGAGGCTCCAGCTGCATCTTGCCCTGAGCACTGTACAATAAGTACTTCAGTAAGTACTGATGACTCTTTTCTTTTGGTGTGTGTCTGCGTGACTGAGAAAAAAAACACCCAGGAGTTTTGTTTGTCAATGCAAAAATAACTTGTTTAAACACACTCAGCACTCTGTTTTTACTGAACATAATCTGCCTGTTTCTCTTACTAAGAATGCTTCCATGCAAAACAATCAAAATTGTGAAGCCCTCTGCCTCAGTTTCACACACAAGCTGAGAAAAACTGGTGGTAAGTTTGGATGTGTTCTTATGTTGGAAGACTGCAAAATACCTCAACAGTGGTTTGGCTTGGGGATAAGTAACACAGAATTGCCAGGGTTGGAAGGGACCTCAAAGATCACCTAGTTCCAACCCCTGTGCTATGGGCAGGGACACCTCACACTACAGCAGGTTGCTCACAGCCACATCCAGCCTGGCTGCAAACACCTCCAGGCATGAGGCTTCCATCACCTCCCTGGGCAACCTGTGCCAGTCTCTCACCACCCTCATGGGAAAGAACTTCTTCCTGATGTCTAATCTAAATCTCCCCTCCTCTAGCTTGGCTCCATTCCCTTGAGTTCTATCACTACCTGACAATATAAAAAGTTGCTCATCAGTTTCCTTGTAGCCCCCTACAGATCCTGGAAGGCCACAAGAAGGTCTCCTTGAAGCCTTCTCTTCTCCAGACTGAACAATTTAAGAAGGACACTGAGACACTTGAACATGTC
Source organism: Dryobates pubescens (assembly GCF_014839835.1). Classification (NCBI taxonomy): domain Eukaryota; kingdom Metazoa; phylum Chordata; class Aves; order Piciformes; family Picidae; genus Dryobates; species Dryobates pubescens. The sequence continues at coordinate 3,550,939 of NC_071619.1, read as the reverse complement.
CAGAGAAGGGCAACAAGGCTGGGGAGAGGTCTGGAGCACAGCCCTGTGAGGAGAAGCTGAGGGAACTTAGCCTGGAGAAGAGGAGGCTCAGGGGAGACCTTATTGCTCTCTACAACTCCCTGAAAGGAGGTTGCAGCCAGGTGGGGGTTGGTCTCTTCTCCCAGGCACCCAGCACAAGAGGACACACAGTCTCAAGCTGTGCCATGGAAAGTTTAGGCTGGAGGTGAGGAGAAAGTTCTTCCCAGAAAGAGGAACTGGCCATCGGAATGTGCTGCCCAGGGAGGTGGTGGAGTCACCATCTCTGGAGGTGTTCAGAAAAGGATTGGATGTGGCACTTGGAGCCATGGTTTAGTTGTCAGGAGGCGTTAGGCATTAGGTAATAGGTTGGACTTGATGATCCCTGAGGGCTTTTCCAACCTGGTTGATTCTATGTTCCTGGGACAAGTTTTGCTTTTGAGTTACTGATCCAAAACCAAGAAGTGATGCCAGGATTGCCTCATTCTCTGTCAAGATTAAGGGAGAAACAGAAGAAAACTTCTCCTGCAATTCCTTTGGTATTTTTAACCAGGCAACCTCACAGATCCCAGTGGAGACTTGAGGCTGTAACTCAACACATGATTTCACATAACTGGGCACATCTTAGGTGGCAGTGTTCTACTGTGGCTAACCCTCAGTCTGACCCTGCCTTTAATTTTTAAAAGTTTACTCTGCTGGAGCTTCTCCTTCTCAGCTTCAGTGATGTTCCAAATAATGATGGAGCAGCTAATAACTCCAAAGTGGACATAGAACAGAGCACTCCAACTTTTTTGTGTGTGCTCAGATACCATTTTACACACAGGGGATATTAGGATTCAAATGTGCTTTGACATAGGAGATGATAACAAGGAAGATAAAGGTTTTAAATCAAACTTTATTTAAGATAAGCACAGCATACAGAGTAGCTACTTGACTCTCAAGTTTAAAAGCTCAGGTATTGAGATACATCCTTAAATACACAGAACTATAGCTGGAAAATATGATCAATGGGACACCACATTAGTGAAGAAAACACAAGGTGCTCAGGCAGACTGCCATTTTACTTAATATTAATCATAGAACTGTCAGGGTTGGGAGGGACCTCAAGGATCAGCCAGTTCCAAACCCCCTGCCATGGCCAGGGACACCTCACACTACAGCAGGTTGCTCAGAGCCACATCCAGCCTGCCCTTAAAAACCTCCAGGGATGAGGCTTCCACCACCTCCCTGGGCAACCTGTGCCAGTGTCTCACCACCCTCATGGGGAAGAACTTCTTCCTAATATCCAATCTGAATCTACCCATTTCTAGTTTTGTTCCATTTCCCCTAGCCCTATCACTCCCTGACACCCTAAAAAGTCCCTCCCCAGCTCTCCTTAAGATACTGAAGGCCACAATAAGGTCTTCTCAGAGCCTTTTCCTCTCCAGACTGAAGCTAATCCTTCAACTAAGTTTCACAAGTTGCCAAAGTGCATGCTCCACGTGGGATTGAAGGCAAATTGAAAGCACAGGTGAACCAACATGTGAGAAAGCATTTCCATAGCTGAAAGAAAAGCTTGTATCTAGAACTGAAGCTGTATAAATCACTACCTTCCACCACTCAGCTGTGTGCCAGAGCAACAAAAAGCCTTGGAAATAGACTGACACTTACTGCTGTCTCTCACAAGTACTCTGGGATACAAACACATCATTTTTTGTGTAAATCTACCATCAGACAAGCCAACAAGGATTTATGCTCAGAAGGCTTAGGCTGGATGGTAGAAAGAAATTCTTCCCAGCAAGAGAGATTGGCCATTGGGATGTGCTGCCCAGGGAGGTGGTGGCGTCACCATCCCTGGAGGTGTTTAAGAAGAGACTGGATGCCATGGTTTAGTTGATTACTTAGCACCATGGTTTGATTGATTAGAATGTGTTGGGTGATAGGTTGGACTCAATGATCTTGAAGGCATTCTCCCAAGCTGGTTAATTCTGTATTTCTGGATGAAGGATGGGGATTCACCTGCCACAATGTCCTTGTCTCAGGGATTCTTTCAGTAGAGAAGTGTGAGTAGATTTCCAAGACAGGTTGAACTATGTTTTTCTCTGCATTTACCACCATGAAACATAACCACAGTGGAGAAGATGCAGTCTGGTCCTGTCTGTTCTTTATGATATTTGTCTTGTGATTCATAAGAAGAGATTCTCCCTTCTTAAGCTGTCCCTCTCCTGAAGCCTTCCTCTTCAGAGCTGATTGATAAGTGAATGCATTTTCCAGCTATGCTTTATTGGTTGTTTTCCTCCTTTCCTTCCTTATTTCTGAAAAGAAGCAATGAGGGGGGAGAAATGGTCTGGAAATGAGGCACAAAAGCAGAGGTTCATTGAATGAGGAGAGCAGACTCAAGGGGCCTCCAGGTAAAAGCAGTGTCAGTAGCATAACATCCTCTGACTGAACAGCTCCTGCTCCACCACCACCACCATTCCTGCACCCACCCCAGAGCTGGGGGCAAGAACCTCACCAGCCAAGAAACCACCCAGAGGAGCTCAGCCCCAGTGAGGAGCCCCAGCCAGCACCCGTGGATGATGATATTGGAGGAGTCATCAATCATTGCCCTAACAACCGGGGGGCCACCAGGCCCCCCGGCCTTTGTTGTCACCACCACCATCACCCAGTGTGCACCAGGGGCACTCACCAGAGATGAGAGGAGGATCCTCAGCCCAGAAGGGCTCAGCTTGGGGCTGCTGCCTTTCCTGGCAGGGATTAAATAGGGGAGTGGGTGGGGAGGGCCAAGTGGCCACAGCTGGGGTGGGAGGAGACTCCAGCAGAGCCCAGGTGCTCTGGGTTTGAGAGGAAAAAGGGGGAAAATGGGGCAGGTGAGGGTCATCTAGGGTTTCAGGGAGTGATAGGACTAGGGGGAATGGAAAAAAAAACACTAGAAATGGATAGATGCAGATTAGATGTTAGGAAGAAGTTGTTCCCCATGAGGGTGGTGAGACACTGGCACAGGTGGCCCAGGGTGGTGGTGGAAACCTCATCCCTGGAGGTTTTGAAGGGCAGGCTGGATGTGGCTGTGAGAAACCTACTGTAGTGTGAGGTGTCCCTGCCCATGGCAGGGGGTTGGAACTGGCTGATCCTTGAGGTCCCTTCCAACCCTGCCAGTTCTATGATTGTAAAACAGTTTTGCAGTTTAGGCTGGATGTTAGGATGGAATTCTTCCCAGAAAGAGAGATTACCCATTGGAATGTGCTGCCCAGGGGGGTGGTGAGTCACCATCCCTGGAAGTGTTTAAAATAAGACTGGCTGAGGCACTTGGTGCTGTGGTTTAGTTGATTAGAAGGTGTTGGGTAATAGGTTGGACTTGATGATCTTGAAGGTCTTTTCCAACCTGGTTAATTCTGTGATTCTATATTTGTCAGCAAAGGTAACTGCTGCTTTGAAAACAGGCATGCTAAGGGTCTGCTACTGGGGAGCTGAGAGAGTCATTAAAACCCATGCAAAGTAGGAGTAACTGCTAATAATGGAATTTAGAAGCCTCCTAAATTCATTTTGACCTGGTATAATGGCAAAAATTTGGCATTAACATCAAAGTTCGAAAAAAATAGTTATATATAGTGAGAATTCTGCAACTTTCAAGTTAACAGGAGTCTGAAGACAAAAAGAAGGAAACAAGCTTTAAAGCTCATGAGAAGTGGTCTGAGAAGAAGAGGTTCCCACTTTCAGCAGGTGTGCTGCCAGCTTTTCTCACAAGCAGCATTAGGCAGTGCAAACCCCAGGGCCACATCCAAAATAAACACATTTTATACCTGTGGGAAGCACCGAGGCTCAGTTTTCCAATGGCCTAAATAATTAACATCCAGCAGCTGGGAGGCACAAGCTGATGTAACAGAGTGGTGCCATTGGGTACCACAGCCAAAGGACAGCTACACTCCAGATGTCTCACTGAGATCTCCTCCTGTGCAAACTCCAAGGGCCACAACCATCCAAAAGACTTCAGAAAAAGCATCACTTTGTATTTGGGGTTGCAGTGAGTGGTTACTTCCACTGGCCAGTACTACACTAGTAACTCTTCCCAAGCTAGACTGACAGCTACTTTGTACAGGCTTCTATTGAAGGATGTTTCCCAGGACATCACCAAAAGGACTCCTGTCAGAAGACCACCTTTTAAACTGTTTAAAAGTAGTCTGCTAGTCTGATTCTCTCCCTCTTTATAACCACCTCACTCTGTTTGTATGGCAGTCTTGGAGCAAACACTAACACCATTAGCCTTTAGTCAGAGTAAACCCCTCATCTGTTCCTTCAAAGACAATGGGAGGAACCAACTAAAGCAGTAAAAGGTTTGCCATTTTGTGTTATCTGCCAATTGTCTTGTGGGAAATAGATAGATAGACAGGTAGGTAGGTAGGTAGGTAGGTAGGTAGGTAGGTAGGTAGATAGATAGGTAGGTAGGTAGGTAGGTAGGCAGATAGGTAGGTAGATAGGTAGGCAGATAAGTAGGTAGGCAGATAGGTAGGTAGGTAGGTAAGTAGGTAGATAGGTAGGTAGGTAGGTAGGTGCATACATACATAGATAGACAGGTAGGTAGGTAGGTAGATAGGTAGGTAGGCAGATAGGTAGGTAGGTAAGTAGGTAGGTAGGTAGGTAGGTAGGTAGGTAGGTACATACATACATAGATAGGTAGGTAGGTAGATAGGTAGATAGGTAGATAGGTAAGTAGGTAGATAGGTAGATAGGTAAGTAGGTAGATAGGTAGTTAGGTAGGTAGGTACATACATAGATAGGTAGATAGGTAGGTAGGTAAGTAAGTAGGTAGATAGGTAGGTAGGTACATACATACATAGATAGACAGGTAGATAGGTAGGTAAGTAGGTAGATAGGTAGGTAGGTAGGTAGATAGGTAGGTAGGTACATACATACATAGATAGACAGGTAGGTAGGTAGGTAAGTAGGTAGGTAGGTAAGTAGGTAGATAGGTAAGTAGGTAGATAGGTAGATAGATAGGTAGGTAGGTACATACATACATAGATAGACAGGTAGATAGGTAGGTACATAGATAGGTAGGTACATAGGTAGGTAGGTAGGTAGATAGGTAGGTAGGTACATACATACATAGATAGACAGGTAGATAGGTAGGTACATAGATAGGTAGGTAGGTACATATATACATAGATAGACAGGTAGATAGGTAGGTAGGTAGATAGGTAGGTACATAGGTAGGTAGGTAGATAGGTAGATACATACATACATAGATAGACAGGTAGATAGGTAGGTAGATAGGTAGGTACATACATACATAGATAGACAGGTAGGTAGGTAGGTAGATAGACAGGTAGGTAGGCAGGTAGATAGATAGGTAGGTAGATGGATAGGTAGGTAGATAGGTAGGTAGGTAGGTCCATAGATACATAGATAGGTAGGTAGATAGGTACATAGATAGGTAGGTAGGTAGGTAGGTAGGTAGATTCAGAGGCTTGTAATTCAAGCAATTTATCTTGCAGGGGAAAAAAAACCTCTATGTGTAGTTTCTTCTGGGCACTAGAAAAATCTGACAGGTCTGTTCCTATTTGTGTTCACAGCATCTGACACACTCCTGAAGTGCAACGCTTACTGTAGCCAGTCACTTATTGCCTCCTGTAAGGAAGCCCTTATTGCTTCTCATGCCTGCCACAGGAAAACCCAGCAAGCTCATTCTTCACCTTTTATACTGTGAGAGAGATGCTATTCCCTACTACATCTACCTTATATATTAGCCCTTACTCACCTTCAGCAGAGTAATTATCTAAAACCTGTCTTAATTCCTCTCCTAAAATTAACCTGTACATTTTTTTTTAACCAAACCCACTCCTCCCCATTGCTGAAAACCATCACCACTGAATCTTTTTCTCCTACTGTATCTGAACACCTTAAACTCTTAAGACTTGGAGAGATGCTGTGATTGTGAGAGCAGCTGAGGGTTTTCAGAGAACTCTCTTCTCCGGTGCTAGCTTTTTTTAACACACACACACCCCCTCAACTGCAAAGTGCAGCTATCCACTCAGTTACAGCAGCTGTCTTCTGCAAGTTCACCTGTTTCTTAGAAGGACAGAGGTAAAAATGTGCTCTCCTCTTTATCTGGATGAATCAGAGAGTAGTCTGGGTTGGAAGGGACCTCCGAAGCTCACCTAGTCCAACCACCTCTGCAGTCAGCAGGGACATCCTCAACTAGATCAGGTTGCCCAGAGCCCTGTTGAATATCTCCAGGGATGGGGCCCCAACCACCTCCCCAGGCAACCTGTTCCAGTGTTCCACTACCCTTCTAGTAAGGAACCTGTTCCTAATATGCAACCTAAATCTCTTCTTCTCTATTTTGAAGACATTGCCCCTTGACCTGTCACTGCAGGCCTTTGTAAACAGTATCTCTCCATCCTTCTTGTAGCCTCCTTCAGGTACTGGCAGGCTGCTATTAGGTCTCCCCAGAGCCTTCTCTTCTCCAGCCTGAATACCCCCAGCTCCTTCAGCCTGTCCTCATAGCAGAGGTGCTCCAAGCCCCTGATCATTTTTGCAGCCCTCCTCTGAACCTGCTCCATCAGGTCCATGTCATTCCTGTGTTGAGGGCTCCAGATCTGGACACAGTACTCCAGAACTTGCTGAAACAAATGAATCAAAGCTGAAGGTCCTCATATTTTTAAGACAGCTGAGGAAGACTCTGAATGTATTTAACAGAACACATCTCCAAGCTTGGCAGCTTTTCAAAGAAGTTAATGATGGCCCTCAGGACAGTATGAGCAAATGCTACCTTTTATTCTCAAATGTCCTCAGCATGCAGTAAGCCCAAAAACAGGAACTGCAAAGCTTTGGGGGCTTGCAAATAGAGAAGAGTCTGATGGATGCATCCTTATTAATATGTGTTTGGAAATCTGTCTGCTCCTTTGCTTCCTTCCCCCTAAGATTAAAGCAACTGTCCAGGCTGAGAGGGGCACACACCTCCATCTGTATTCAAGAAGTCTATACTCACCTTGGTGTTTATTTCACAGTATTCAGACCATGGCTTTCAGTCATTCCAATTTTAATGATAGTTTTGCAATGAGCCCTCCAGAAACTGCTTAGATCCCAGTTTTGGCAGTCAGCTCTTGTCACATACTTCATTTGTTACTATAGATCTTAAGTCCCCATCCAAACAGTCCAAGAGCAAAGAAGAGGAACAGCCTCCAAACATGGTGAGAGCTAAGCTGGTTTCTGGAGTAGTTTAGCATACCAGCATGCATAAGAATGAAGAGAACTGGGACCAGTTTGAAACAATGCTGTAAATAGACTGTGCTGAAATGTTCAGAACTTAAAACTACACAGAAAACTCTGACACAGATCAAAGAGTAGCTATGATGCCATTAGTAAACAGAATTCTGTCATGAGCAACTCCAGCATAAAATGCTGCTTGCCCTGGTGGCCAAGAGGGCCAATAAGATCCTGGGGTGTATTAAGAAGAGTGTGTCCAGCAGATCGAGGGAGGTTCTCCTCCCCCTCTACTCTGCCCTGGGGAGACCTCATCTTGGGTACTCTGTTCAGGTTTGGGCTCCCCAGTTCAAGAGGGACAGGGATCTGCTGGAGAGGGTCCAGCGGAAGGCTGCAAGGATGATTAGGGGACTGGAGCACTGCCTGCTGAGGAGAGGCTGAGGGACCTGGGGCTGTTTAGTCTGGAGAAGAGAAGACTGTTTATAAATATCTGAGGGCTGGGGATCAGGAGGCAGGGGACAGGATCTGCTCACTTGCTCCCTGTGATAGGACAAGGAGCAATGGATGTAAGCTGCAGCACAGGAGGTTCCACCTCAACACAAGGGGGAACTTCTTTACTGTAAGGCTCACAGAGCACTGGAACAGGCTGCCCAGAGAGGCTGTGGAGTCTCCTTCTCTGGAGACTTTCAAGGCCTGTCAGGATGTGTTCATGTGTGACCTGAGCTAGATTGTATGGTCCTGCTCTGGCAGGGGGGTTGGGCTCGATGATCTCTTTGGGTCCCTTCCAACCCCTGACATCCTGTGAGCCTGTGACTCCATGTCTGATAAAACAAAGGTTAGACCCAAGTCCTTAACTTAGTATTTGGTTTATAAAGAGCTAGTGAAGTTTGCCTCATGAAAGCACAAAGGATGGTGGTTATCTTCCAGAGAAATTATCAGGGCTAGTTATAATAAAAATACCAGAAAAAAACCCCAAACTTTTCAGTATCCACCAACTGAATCTTAATTCAGCTCACACAATTCTCTTCCTTCTAATTAGGACTATTTTATTTCTCCTCAATGCTTTTGGATGTCCCTTCCACATTTAGTCTCTCAGCTTAAAATTCACACTCTTGCACAGTGTTCTGTGTGTGGATTGCAAGGAGGCCAATTACAACAGGGTCTCAAACAGCAGCAATGTTACTCAAGTGAACTGTAATGTGGACTGTAGCCAACAATAATCTGTCCCTTAACAATAAAGATGTTAGTTATACAAGTTTTTAAATGTGAAAATATAAGAAAATGAAAGTGTTCTATAGAAAGGCAACAAAGCTGCTGAAGGGTCTAGAGGCTGAGGGAACTGGGATGGTTCAGGCTGGGGATGTTGAGGGGGAACCTCATTGCTCTCTACAAGTACCTGAAATGAGGCTGTAGTGAGGTGAGGGTTGGTCTCTTCTCTCCAGTATCAAGTGATAGGTCAAGAGGAAATGGCCTGAAATTGTGCCAGGGCAGGTTTAGACTGGATTAGGGAGATTAGGGAATGTTCCTGTACAGAAAGAGTGGACAGGCAGTGGAATAGGCTGCCCAAGGAGGTGGTGGAGTCACCATGCCTGGAGGCATTCAGGAAACGTGTGGAAATGGCACTCTGGGAGATGGCTAGGTGGCCATAGTGGTGTTAGGTCTTAGAGGTCTTTTCCAACCAAAACAATTCTATGTTTCTATATTTGATCCTGGAATCACACAAGCCTGGTACTCACAATGTACTTCCAGACCCCCTGTGATGTCAAGACCAAACCCACAAAGCACTGCCTTTTTTTCCCTTGGTCCCTAAGAGCAGTACCTAGCACCTCTTGTAAACACATTCCTATGCTCTTGTCCTCTAGTTTATCATGAAATAAATCAAATTTGATGCTAGCCTGATGGATGCAAGAGTGTCTGAGGCTACACCCCCAAATCCAGCTGCACTGCAGATCAACACAAAGGTCTGCACAATTTTTTATCTATCTTTTTGTCTCTCTTCCCCCTCAGCTCATTTTTAGCATCTAAAATACACAGAAGAACCTATCAGGTACTTTGGAAAAGGATACTTTGGACTCTTCCAAGATTATCATACAATTTAAAATACACAACTGTGAGAGCTGTTGAATCATAATTATAAAACTCCTGCACAGGCATCTAGAAAGGAATAGGAACTATAAAGTGTATGGGCACCTCGCAATGTCTCATTTGCTGATGACACCAAGCTGGGGGAGTGGCTGTCACACCACAAGGTTGTGCTGCCACTCAGCGAGACTTGGACAGGCTGGAGAGCTGGGCAGGGAGAAATTTGATGAAGTTCAGCAAGGGCAAGGGTGGAATCTTGTGCCTGGGAAGGAACAACTCCATGCACCAGGATAGGCTGGGGACTGACCTGCTGGAGAGCAGTGAAAGCGAAAGGGACCTGGGGGTCCTGGTGGATGCTCTGGAGGATGACCATGAGCCAGCAATGTGCTCTTGTGGCCAGGAAGGCCAATGCCATTCTGGGGTGGATTTAGAAGGGCTGTGACCAGTAGGACAAGAGAGGTTCTCCTTCCCTTCTACTCTGCACTGCTGAGGCTGCATCTGGAATATTGTGTCCAGTTCTGGGCCCCTCAGTTCAAGAAAGATACTGAGCTGCTCCAGCACAGAGCCACAAGGATGATTAGGGGAATGGAACATCTTCAGTACGAGGAGAGCCTGAGGGAGCTGAGGGCTCTGTAGCTTAGAGAAGAGGAGACTGAGAGGTGACCTCATTGATGTTTATATAGATGTGCAGGGTGAGTGCTGAGAGGTTGGAGCCAGGCTCTGCCCAGTGGTGCCCAATGACAGCACAAGAGGCAATGGTGGAAGCTGAGGCACAGGAAGTTCCATGTAAATATGAGGGAAATTTTTTTCCCTGTGAGGGTGACAGAGCACTGGAGCAGGCTGCCCAGGGAGGCTGTGGGGTCTCCCTCTCTGGAGATATTCAAAACTCACCTGGATGTGTTCCTGTGTGATCTGGTGTAGGTGCTCCTGCTCTGGCAGGGGGGTTGGCCTGGATAAGCTTTCGAGGTCCCTTCCAACCCCTGAAATTCTGTGACTCTCTGATACATTATAAATCTCTTAATGATTTAAAGTAGTACATAAACCTCCTCAAAAACAGCCTATGGAAAAATGCTTACCCAGATGCAATTGCTATGCACAAGGCAAGACTTCCTTCAAAGAAACCTGTGACATTTTGCATTTTGTGCTTCAGTGTTCCTTAAAAATAAGTCCTGAGTAATCTGTGATTAGCAAAATAAAGGCATGTTTAAGCTATGAGTTCTAAGTTAATGAAATAAGCCTCTTTAATGGGGAAAACATTTTATTAGGCAACAGAAAATACTCAGAGCTGGAGAGTCAGCAGCTGCTTTTACAGGGTGCTGTTAAGCTGCCATTCTTTTAACAGAGCTCATCCTCCAAGAGGCAGATTTTCTTACTCCTCCGTGGAAGTCCTTGGCAAATTACATAATATTCATTAAATTTAAACTGAGACCCTTGATGTCTCCAGTAAAGACATTCCAGGGAGTCAATTTTCAAGGAATTCATAATGCAAGCAGCAAGTTATTGGAGAAGGAGACACTCAGCACCTAAGAAGGCCCTGAATGAATCATTTAGAGAAGGAGGCGATAGGACACATTTTGGTGGTTTATTTGTTGGGCTCCACATGCCTCCAAGCCAGACACTTACCTCCACTAACAACAGAGGCAACCTGGCCACCTACATGCTACATACACCAAATTTCCTCAGATAGTTCCTAACTTTCCTGGGGATGTGGTTTATTTAATCACTAAAGTTAATACTTGTGTCAGAGAGACTGAAGAAGTGGAGGTAGAATCATAGACTCAACCAGGTTAGAAAGGACCTTCGAGTCCAACCTAACACCTCCTGACAACTAAACCATGGCTCCAAGTGCCACATCCAATCCTTTTGAACACCTCCAGAGATGGGGACCTCAACACCTCCCTAGGCAGCACATTCCAATGGCCAATGACTCTTTCTGGGAAGAACTTTCTCCTCACCTCCAGCCTGAACCTCCCCTGGCACAGCTTGAGACTGTGTCCTCTTGTTCTGGTGCTGCTTGCCTGGGAGAAAAGACCAACCCCCACCTGGCTACAACATCCCCTCAGGTAGCTGTAGAGAGCAAGGTCTCCCCTGAGCCTCTCTCCAGGCTAAGCAACCCCAGCTCCCTCAGCCTCTCCTCGTAGGGCTTGTGTTCCTAACCTCTCACCAACTTTGTTGCTCTTCTCTGGACACATTCCAGCAAGTCAACCTCCTTCCTAAACTGAGGGGCCCAAAACTGGACACAGGACTCAAGGTGTGGCCTAACCAGTGCAGTGTACAGGGGCAGAATGACCTCCCTGCTCCTGCTGGCCACACTGTTCCTGATGCAGACCAGGATGCCATTGGCCCTCTTGGCTGCCTGGGCACACTGCAGGCTCATGTTCAGCCTACCATCAACCAGCACCCCCAGGTCCCTTTCCACCTGACTGCTCTCCAGCCACTCTGACCCCAGCCTGTAGCTCTGCATGGGGTTGTTGTGGCCAATGTGCAGAACCCGGCACTTGGATGTGTTCCATCTGATGCCCTTGGACTCTGCCCATCTGTCCAGCCTGTCGAGGTCCCTCTGCAGAGCCTCTCCACCCTCCAGCAGACCAACTCCTGCCCCCAGCTTGGTGTCATCCGCAAATTTACTGATGACGGACTCAATGCCCTCATCCAGAGTACAGGTAAGAGATCTCAGCAGGCAGTCTTAGTCCTCTCATAAAGTGGCACTGTTGACAAAATAATCCAACATTTAATTTATTAAGGCAGGAGATGGGATTTGGCTTTCATCAGCATTACCTATACCTTTACTAACATGCCCAATGTCACACAAAAGGGCAACGTGTCCCACAGCCAGAGCTGGCACAACACTCCCACAAAACCAAATCAGACAGCTTCAAAGACGGAAATGAAACCCTGATTTTTTTTCCTTTGTATGGTTTCATCAAGAATTAACTTTAATAAATGTAACTGGAGAGAGAAGTGTCCTTAATGATCCTTCTAGTTTGCATCTGAATATTTCAATAGGTCTTTAATTGTTAAGTTACATTTTAAAATATCCTTGGAGACTTTTATTAGGGGGTTGAGATGTTAAATAATGAAAGCCCAAAAAACAACTCCATGCTGGGGAAACTGCAAGCTATTTAATCAGGCTGGGCTCTGACACTGTCAGTAGAATCAGAGTTGGTATCAGCTAACAAACATTATGCCTCTGAGGTAGGGAAAGTGCTCTGGCTCCATTTTCAAATGGGCACAGGAACTGAGATTGGTTACCAGAGGTGAATTTCAGATGGAAACTGGTATATAATACGCAGCATGGTGCTGGCAGAAACCTGCCTTCTCCCTCTGTCCTCAGTCCTCATCTACTCACCCACTGGGACAGCTGCAGTCAGTAGGGCAGGGGCTGCAACAGCTGACTGAAGCTGCAGAACAAAGCATGTGTGAGTTCCTGTACATCTCCAAAATCCACTAGGACTTCTGGTAGCCGACACATTTCACGGATGCTTCAAACAGGAGAGCCCTTTCTAAACCTCATGAAGGACCTAGACATGGAGCCAGACAACTACAAGGAAAGCATCTCACTGAAATCCAAGCCTTCCAGTAACTGGGTGAGCCACTTCGAATGTTCTTCTCTTTAGCCAGGACCACTCTTCACATCTTAGCATCCAGAAAACCTGCTAGTGTCAGGGGGACAGAATTTGCTGTCTTTCTGCCTCCAGGAAAAGAAAACAGGCAACAGCATTTTGGGGGGAAGGAAAATGTGTTGAAAAAACTTGTAGGAACACTGGAAAAAATGGGGCAAGGGAGGTGGGGGAGAATGCTCCAGTTTTGTGTTGTTCTGGCTGCATTTTATTCTGTCAAGCCTGAAGAGGAATATGCATCATGTTTTCCGTATTGAAACTTGCACAGCGTTTGTCCTCAAGCTAAAGGCAGTTCTGGCCTCCAGTGCCAAAGTTCTCCTGGTAATATATTTACACAACCACAGAGTCAGAAGAATGGTTCATTTAAAGAGATTGCAGCTGTCATATTTAGAAGAAAAGCAAAACACAAACCCCATACATATTAGCACAGTTAAGACCATGTCATTTTTTCCCCCCCACTATTTAGAAGCTTCGGACGCTGCTGAAGAGCTGTCCCTTAACAGCTTACCCTGCAAACAGCTGGGATATTAATTCAGAGCTGTCCTTAAGGAAATACACTTCTCTGTGGCCTGAGAGTCTTACCAGCAGGGTTCTTCCAAAGAAATACTTCAGCAGAGCTTGGGAGTTCCCATGCTTTGCATGGCACAGCTGAACGCCACAATTCAAGGACCGCTGCGGTGGTGCATCGTGGTTGCTTTATTAGTGTCAGACATGCAATACTCATTTAATGAACAGAAATCAAAATATTAAGATAACATTTGAATCAAATTAAAGGAGTTGGAAGTTGCAATAATGAAACAAACCAAAAAAAACCCCATAGCTTTGTTTTTTTTCTCCATGCAGCCTAAGTTGCTATTTTTCACATGTGCATATAGTTAGGACTCTGTACCATTACTAAACGTGGACAAACGACCATTGATTGCACGAGACAGAAATCAACCCTTAAGTTATAGGTAATGTTCATATCTTTTACAGACTTCCTATGTAACCTGGATCTTCAGCTTTTTTTATAGCACACCACAGACATCTGGAAGCTTCTGAGATGCATAGGAATGGCTCTACCATTTGTAACAGAGAGTGGCTTCTTCAATGCACAAACTATGAAAGGGAAAGCAAATGCCCACCATGCTGTAGGAGATCACGACTGTTTCAACAGAAGCAAATCTCAGCCCCCTTCATAAACAGATTAAAGTGCTACCTATTGCATATTACACCCTTCCAGTGACTGTGTATCTACATTTAGAAGCCATAAATCCCTGAAAATAGGGATTCATACTGAAAGTGCTGACAGACCCTTAAATCTAGCATCATCAACACAGCAGTGCTATAATCCTTCACCACGTACTTCAAAGAGAGGAAGTTAGTCAACATGCTTTAAACTTCACTATTTTGAAAGCTAACACCTCTATCATATCTACAATGCAATGGACACAAGAGAGCAAAAAAGCATGAGCTTACTTTACATACTTGATGTATGACAGTAATTTTTTCTTCAAAGCTGGAAGTGTAAATAAACCTCCAGTGCAGCAGTAAACATATTAAGACAGCAGTTCTGCTTGTTTTAAGATGCATCTAAGAAAGGGCATCCTGTACAGAAAGAAATGCAAACTAGTACCTAATGAGAATGATTTTCAGTAGGTCCCCAGATCATGAAACCTTTCTAAGTGCAAGGCAACATTTTCACAGCTGGAAAAATTACCAACAGTTCTTGATACAGAGCCAACAGCAATAAATGTAGTTATGTATAATCGAGGGAGAATGCTACATTCATTAGTAGGTGGAAAACCAAGCTAAACTTAAAATACAGCAGCAAGAGGTAACATACTTAAATATTAAATGTCCTTCTTGAATGGTAGAAAGTTTAAACTTGCTACTTACAACACTGAAGCATGACCTTGCTATTTGCTCTTTAAAGTAGATGGGCTATGAGCAGTTGCAAAGGATAATTTCAAAGTATGGTGTGCCCTCATTTCTGAGATTAAGAACAACTAATCATGCAATGTCCAGATTTTTCATCCCTGCACATTTTAAAGGGCAAGAAAGATCGACCAGAAGTGGCATGTTGTTAAGGTTTTGTAAAAGGACCTGCAAGAAAAGGTTACAGTTTTGTCCTGTGGGACAAAATTTGGTTTCAATCGCTCTGTATGAGAAAGTTTTCATTCAAAACCTGCATGGTTTGAAAAACAAGGTGTGGAGTGAAGATGCTTGTAAAAAAGAACCTCAGAATACAGAAAAATGTTCACATTCTCTTTCTAAGCAGGAAAATGGCATGCATGCAACCTTCCAGCACTGCTCCAAAAAGCAGCCTACATCTTTAGCCAGGAGAACTCCATAGAAGTATCTTCACAGCTGTAAAAGTCCCATTCTGCCTCTCTTAGGAGCTTTACCTCCACCTAAACTGCATTTGTCGTTTCTTGACGAACTGTTAGAGACAAAAGGTGCTCTTATTCACTTACAGATCAGATAAAGACTAAATAGCACATTCAAAGCTTCACTAAGTTTCTTCACTAATGCACAAAAATCGATCTTTTCGCTACCTTTAATCTGCTTATCGTTCTTGGTATGCAAATATGTCAAATGATCTGCTTTCAGTCAATTATGCAGGTTGATACTCTGCATTTACATTCTAAAAGGAGTGATTTCAGAGGTGCTAAATATAGTGGAGTTGCATTTTAATAGCGAGTAGTTGGCTTACAAGCAAAAAGTCACCGGAGGGTATTCTCTGGTTAGTTTGCTTGTTGAACCCCACTGGTGCGTGTGTGATTTCATTGCTGTAGGTACTAGAGATGGCCTCATACCAGTTTGGAAACGACTGTGGAATTCCAAACAATTGCACAACACTTCCTCCTTCACAATATGAGAAACCCACTTGCTTTGGCCATAGAAACACTTGAAAAGTTTAAGAACTTGCACGGAAATACTGAGTAACTGAAACACATCTTGGTGGAATTAGGAAATTAAAGTCTAATTGAGTGCAAAACCTAACTTCCAACAGTAAATGCACCGTAACTCAGTACATAACCTTTGGCACTTCGAATATATTACAACAAATTTACAGTCAGTCAGATCTTAAGTGGGTCAATAAGCACATTCAGGTGGGTTATGAGGTACCAAACTCACCCAAAGAGAGACTACCTGATGAAGTGGGCCTGCTGCTGCATTACAAACCTCTATGCAGAGCACTACAATTAGCTGGGGCTTGAATCACTCAGGCTCCATTCAGGCACAATGATCTACGCTAAGGAATATCCCAACGGTGGGTTGGGAACTCACCAACTGCATATATTCCAGGGACATAGTGCTAGGAGGATGGGAGGTAGTGGCTAAAAAAGAAAAAAACACCCCCAAGACATTAAAATTTTTAAAAAGCCAAAAAATAAGTAAATTAAATCTGAGCACAACTGTACACAGAAGTGTTCTTTCCTAACAGAATAATCCTGTCCTCTCATACAACACTGACATTGTCAAAAGCATTCAGAAAGAACTTCTTCAACCTTTCCAGCTCCTAATTATTCAAGATGTGCCTCATTTTTTTTTTTGGAGTTTTGGAAAGGAAAACATGTTTACATCTTTTGCAACAAGAAGAAATTGGAATTTAGCTCTTTTTCTCCACCCCCCTCCTCAGCAACAGCCACTACATAGTGCTGTAAGGAAACAAAAATGGATCAGGAGTAGGAAAAGCCAAGGAAGAAAAGACAGGAAGTTCTCCTCAATCCAAATCTAAAGTCTTCCCTGTCCTTTTTTATATTTTATTTATTTTTAATGTCCTCTTACTGTTTCACAGCAGCAGACAATCCAACTGAGGCTCTTAGGAAGCAAATTAAAATCCAGGTCTACTTAGATCGCTATTGTGAGGATTCCTTTATGGTATCTTCCCGTTAACACATTCACCAATTTATTGATAACAGATCCCTTTTTAAAATGCCTTTTTACAAACAGTTCTTAAATGACCATAAGGACATTTGCTGCACTTTCCTTTCATTTGCCCCCATGAAAACTGGCCTGTGGAAATACTTACAAGGGATACAGTTTTTGGTTTCTTTTTTAAATGAAAAGCCTAAGTACTCTGTATGTGTTTAAGCAGCATAGCCTATTTCTAAAGGCATATTCTTCATTGTCATAAGATTAAAAAAAAAACCCCTAAGACACCTATAGATCATGTAAAACTCAACTTCCAGTTGAGTCAGTTGTGTGGTTTTTGAATTATCCTGTCTGTTTCAGTGGGTCTGTTCACTTCTCCTACCTTCTCCCTGTTGCAGACGTTGACTGAACACAAAGTATTTGTATCTTTCTTCCATACTTCTCTTCAGCCCTACCTCCGACTCTATTAACACTGTGTTCCAAGTACTTTGACATATAAAAAGGCATGCAATAACTTCATACAAAAAAAACCCTCAAGATCCTCAAAACAACCTTATGTCATGAGCTCACTACCAAAGCTCAATCATTATACACAAAATTCAGCATCGAAGTGTAAAATAAACTGTTTCCAGCAGGTGCCATTACTGAAATGGGCACAGTATTTTCACATTGTTATACAAAAAAGCACATTGTATAGAATACAGCATTTGCTCTGCAAAGATTGTGCATCACTGTTTTCCTCTAATGTGTGTAGAGCAGACTACATTCCATTGCAACACATCACAGTTAGGTTTAGGAAAGCGTACTACACTAGCTTGAAAACAGTGCTCCTGATGGCATGCTGTGGTATCTGAATTGATGTATTTGCATCATACCGACACAATCACTCAAGAACACATTCATAACAGCGTAGGCTTCCCAGTTGGAACTGTCACAGGGTGAGCACAAAGCTGTTGCATGAACTGCAGGGACATATTTAAGCAGTGTGCGGACCTGGCGCTTAGGGACATGGTTTAGCATCGACCCTTCAGTGCTGGGTCAAAGGTTGGACTGGATGCTCTTTTGAGGTCTCTTCCAACCAGACGTTTTCTGTGATTCTGCATTGTTAACTGTAAGTATTCTGTACCTAAAGGTGTTTACAAAAAGAAAAGAAAAGAACAAAACAAACCAACAAAGTTATTTAGCCAATCTAACAGAATATTACCTTTGGCAGTCCCCGCTAGTGTTTGGAACCAAAATTGAACAAAAAAGCCCCCATGTCATAGTCCTGTCCTCCCCTGATTCTTGGAATTGCTTAGGTGAAAAGGAATGGAGAGAAGTCAAAATGTTAAAGGTGTGATTTCCTTCCTCTAAGTACCACCAAAGTATGGCTGGCCTTAGCTTTTGGAGAATTTGCCAGCTTTCCGAGAAGGTTCGTATGGCACTCTGAGGATACTGGGGGTTTCCTCCATGACTCGTACGAGGAGATTATCAATGTAGTCCTCAAGCTCCCGAATATGGCTGTCCTTCTTCTTCAGCTGCTCTTTGTGTTTCACCAGCTCCTGCAAAACCTCTTCGTAGGTCAGGTTACGGTATCCCGCGGTGGCGTCGAAAGGGTTTCCATCCTACAGGTGGAAACAGCAGAGCTCATTAAATAGTTCAGGCATCTGAGCAAATTGATGGCTTACTGCTTTTGCACATGTTTTTCATGGGCACCTCTTGACAGAAGCAACTTCTCTTAGAGCACATACCTCCACTTGCTCGAGGGCTTTTCCCTAGTGGAGAGAGGCTGCCCAGCTGAAGTTAGCTTCCCTGCACTGTCAGCTCAGCTAAAAATACTGTTCTCAGGCAGGTGTATACATGGTTAATGACCATACAAGTGGTAACCACAGAAACAGCTAGCAGCTCAATTTTGGGCGATCAACCATGTGGTAACCTTAATTATACAAGAACCACAAAAACCAGTCCTGAGAATTCAACTCCTGCTGTAGCTTTCCTGAGTTCTCACCTTTTAACTGTATCACAGCGAAACATTTACTTAGCTCTAAATGGTATCAGCCCTCATCTGTCTTTGATATTCCATTTTTAGTCATAAGTGGTTCACCAGACAGTGGCATCTCAATCATACCATAAAACTTCCAATTTTGAATTTCAGGTGAGGATAAAAGGCTGAACCTTATTTGCACCAGAGAACTTAACACAGACATGTGCACTACTGAAGTATCTGCCTCGCTTGCTTTAAAGCAGTGGGGGCCTAAGACTTAAGCACCAGAGAAAAGAGAATTGTGTCAGTAATGATTTCTGACAACTCAGTAAGTGCAGGTATTAGCAGGGGTGGGAAAATCAGATCCCTGAACATAGGGCAACATGCAATCCAAACCACTGGAAACTTGAATGTCTCCTTCTGTGTCAAGAAGAATTAGCTGGGACCTCTAGTAACTGGGCTATGAAAAGTGTGGAAATGTATAACTGATAAAAAGATTGTGAGAGTTGGTTTAGAAAAGTATTAGCACTGTTAGACATGCTGAGCTGTTTTACCTGAGCCAGAAATGGAAGCATTAAAAAAAGAGTATGGAACCTCTAATTAAGTAAAATAATCCAATCTCTCCAATCCTGCACCTCTAACAGGGCAGGAGAACACAAGACAGCTTTTGTTTACAGTAGAAACCTGTCATCAAAAATGATGATGCTTGCACAGCTAGGCAGCCCACTGCTTAATAGAGTCACAGTCATTCCTTTTCCATGCTCCACACAGCTCTGGATTTGCACATTGGCATATGTGGAATCATTAAAATACGCAGGTGGCCCAAGTTTCCAAATAAAGCTCATTAAAA
The DNA here is from genome assembly GCF_014839835.1 of Dryobates pubescens. Classification (NCBI taxonomy): domain Eukaryota; kingdom Metazoa; phylum Chordata; class Aves; order Piciformes; family Picidae; genus Dryobates; species Dryobates pubescens. The sequence continues at coordinate 3,531,366 of NC_071619.1, read as the reverse complement.
GTGATGGTGCACTGCAATCAGGCTGAAGCCTGACAGATCAATCAAGCCTCTCTCCATCAATTACAGCCTCATAGCGGGCCTCGAAGATCTGTGCTTTGAAGGGTTTCTCACTACATTTGAGATATTTAATGTCTTGCTTGTGTGTGGGTATCTGATATTCTAAACTTCTCAAGCTGCAGGATTGTAAGTGATCAATAGCCCCCCACTTTATTAAAATGGCTAAATTGATGACATTTATACATCAGTGGATTCCCCTACATTAGACAGTTTCAAGGCTCAGCTTGACAGGGTCCTGGGGCCATCTCATTTACACTATATTCTTACCCTGAAAGGTTGGACTGGATGATCCTTGAGGTCCCTTCCAACCTAGTATTCTATTACATTCTATGGCTTCCAACAAGCAGAGAAGAGAAAAATAAGTTCATTTTTGGTCATTGTATTTTTAGCACATACTCTTCTACAAGCAGGAAGCAAAATTTTCTCTTGCCTGCTGGTGCTGAATTTTTGTACATGTTGGAAAAGACATCATGAACACTTCATGTCTAAAACAGAGGGCTTGCCTAATTTTCTGATTTGGCAAAACCCCAGGGATTAAGATGCAACGTTGCCTGTATTTTATGAAGTTTACAGGGAAACTGTGTGTGATCCATATGCTTCAAAGATGTTTTCTCACACACATGCTCCACGTAGAGCCCTGAGTGGAATAACCTATCACATTAATCACACGAGAAGATTCTAGTTAAAGGATGTTAGTACTTAGAAACAATGACTGTTAAAGTGAGGAAGACTTCACATCTTCAGTTTGAGCAATTAAGGGATACGACTGGATCCTTGCAACACCAGATAACTACATGCAAGCCATGAATCTTACAGTGAGTTATTAAGAAAGGAAGATTCTAAACACCAAGCCATGCGAGGAATGACTGTCTCAGCTACAAAACACTATGGGGGTACACTCTGACAGCCAGAGGAAATGGAATTAGATCAGATGAAGACCTGGCAATCTCTCATCTTCTCTTTATTGTTCTAATGAGGAATTCTGCTCTGGGAATATCATCTAAGATACTTTCACATCTTTTGTCGTACTTCCTTCATCTTCCTTTCAGCTCTTAATTAGGCCTTAAAGAGCTCACACTGCCCTTTCAACTGGCTACTGCTCCCATTTAAACACCGCTTTCAGAGACAGGTGTTGGCACCAGAGCAGGAGACATACAAACATAATTACTAAATGTGATGCACAAGGAAGAAATATAATAACTTGGTGAAGGCTATTATTGCAGAACTAATAATAAATTACTTCAAACACCTTAGAAAGCAAGCTTGACTATTTTTACTTCTTTTTTTTTTTTTCATTTTCATAAATTCAAATGGTTTCATTCAAAACTCTGGCAGAGAGATAGTTTCTGCTCCTCCTGATTCCTATTCTGTATTAAATGAGCACCACCTCATAATCCTACAACTGACATTTAGGATAGCTGGCAGTCCAAAAGAAAAGGAGGGGGGGGAAAAAAAAAATCATCAAGGATTTTCTTTTATCACCTTTAAATCCTTTAAAGAAAACAATTCACATCTTCTTTTCTTGAAAGAATTAAACCAATGCTTTTACCAGCAATAAATTAGATGATTTGCAGTAGTACATCTGCAAGCACATAGGAGCTGTAATTATGGTGACTTTACAGACAATAGCTGCTAAGTTAAATCAATTTTTTGATGTCGCTTTTTTGTCACAGATTAAGTAACCGCCTGGCAGAATTCAGTTTACTATCTGATCAAAGGCAGCCTTCATATACTCTGACATCTCCCACCCAGTTCCTCACATTATAAAAACTTGGGCATTTACAATAGCATCAAAATGTTAGCAGAAAACCATTTGCAGAAAAGCAGGGAAAAACAAACAGGAGCAAGTCGCATTTTGCTTGTGCAACTTGTTGTCTGCATGTTTTAAAAGACTGAAAACAAATCCACTTTTAAAGATTCCATCTATTCACAGAACAAATTCAAGACAGACCACATTTTCCTTCAAACAAAGACACTGCAGAGGAAAGCTGTGGATTTATTCTTCCCCTTCCCCCCTCCCTTTATTTTAGGTCTTACTGCACAATTTATTGAAGGTACTTTTAGAGTATTCTCAATAATAGTACTTCTATTTTTAGTGTTTCCAGAGAGGCTGTTCATTTATGATTTGTATTATTAATCCTATCATGAATCACTCAATTAGTTCCATTTTGATTTGCCAGGTAAAGACTGTCCTCAAGTCTCCAAGTACAGTGACAGGAAACTCCTGTTAGGTCAGTTAATACATCACTACCTAATGCAGAGTTCCTCACCTGACTATTACCTTTTCTAGAGTCCTTTGAAACACCTCAAGGTAACAGTTTTCTTTTGACTTTTACGTGCAGAGACCTGATTTTCCCCTTCTTCTCTACATCACATCAGAAGTATGCTGCATCTAGGAGCTAAAAATCTATTTGCAAATTCACATTTACTCTGTAATTTTCTAAGTGGATTTTCAAGATACATCAAAACAAGCAATACCCCCACCTCACCCACCCCCAGCACCTGTCCATAGAATGATAGAATTGTCAGGGTTGGAAGGGACCTCAAGGATCATCTAGTTCCAAGCCCCTGCCAATGGCAGGGAATCTTCACACTAGATCAGGTTGCCCAGAGCCACATCCAGCCTGGCCTTCAAAACCTCCAGGGATGAGGCTTCTACCACCTCCCTGGGCAACCTGTGCCAGTGTCTCACTCCCCTCATGGGGAAGAACTTCCTCTTGACATCCAGTCTGAATCTTCCCACTTCTAGTTTTGGTCCATTATTACAGGAGGTTAAACAAGAATAACATCAAGTATTATTTTACATAGAATACATACATAGAATAAACCAGGTTGGAAGAGGCCATTAGTTGAATTAGTTGGTAATTACTGATGGCTTTCCACAACACTTTATAACTCACCATTGTTTTCCTGAGGTCCTCAAAGCCAGAAGGATTTATATTAAAACTGTGGGGAAGAAAAACAAAACACAAAACTCCAAATATTAGCAGTGCATACTGATCTGACCAAAAGATCTGCTAAAAGACATGACTGACTTCAGAATATAGGCATAAACTATTCAATATCATTCATTTGCTTGATTTGCTGAATTGAGGGAAAGTAGGACAACACTCCAAGTTAATGGAAATGTTCATATATTCTTTGTTCACCTTTCCTTTTCTTGTATGGCATTTTTCATGTTCTTTTTATAGAATCATGGAATTGTCAAGGTTGGAAGGGACCTCATGAATTCACACCCCACACACACCCCCGCCGCCATGGGCAGGGACACATCACACTAGATCAAGGTTGCTCAGAGCTACATCCAGCCTGGCCATAAAAACCTCCAGGAAGGAGGCTTCCACCACCTCCCTGGGCAACCTGTTCCAGTGTCTCACCACCCTCATGAGGAAGAACTTCTTCCTAATGCTTTGTCTTAAAATTTGAGTAAGCAACAAAGAAAGGCAAGAAAGTGTGTAATGGAAAGGGCTTCACCAGCTCTTATTCAGTATCACTGAGGTTGGAAGAGACCTCAAAGATCATCGAGTCCAACCTGTCACCACAGACCTCATGACTAGAGTAGGGAGGACACTGGTGCCCACTGCAGGCTTGAACTCACAACCTTCCCCATTAAAGGTCTTATGTGCTACCAACTGAGCCACACCACTCCCCTAGACTTACCTCAAGTTTCTAAGCAAAAAAGAGACATTTTATATAAGATATGGTGGAAACAGGTCCCTGGGATGAGATTGCTAAATTAACAACCCCCTGCAGGCTACCATGCATTCCTAGCTTTCATGGCAGCTGGTGGAGAAGAAACGTCCTTTAGGAAATCCAGTGAGATCACCAGCTTAAGTCAGAGCTGAAAAGCCATCCTCTGCCAGCAACATTTGTTTCATACTTAAAACTGAGTATGTAACCTAGTATTTTGTAAACCACATATCCCAGAAGCAAAGCTATTTCACTACATTCTTTTTTTCCTCCTCAGCTGCAGAATCATAGAATTGTTAGGGTTGGAAGGGACCTCAAGGACCATCCAGTTCCAACCCCCCTGCCATGGGCAGGGACACCTCACATTACAGAACTACACCAATTGGAACTGCAACTTTTGTTTGCATAAGCCTTTATGATATCTTGAAGTAGCATAATAAATCCTCAATATTTTAATTATGGTACATTAAGTACCCTAAGTCTCCCTTAGGAAAACAAACAAACAAAAAACCTCCACCAAACCCAAATACAATCATAGAATCGTTAGGGTTGGAAGGGACCTCAAGGATCATCCAGTTCCAACCCCCCTGCCATGGGCAGGGACACCTCACACTACAGCAGGTTGCTCACAGCCACATCCAGCCTGGCCTTCAAAACCTCCAGGGATGAGGCTTCTACCACCTCCCTGGGCGACCTGTGCCAGTGTCTCACCACCCTCATGGGGAGGAACTTCTTCTTAACATCCAATCTCAGTCTACCCATTTCTTTTTTTTTTTCCATTCCCCTTAGTCCTATCCCTCCCTGACACCCTCAAAAGTCCCTCCCCAGCTTTCTGTAGCCCCCTGCAGGTACTGGAAGGCCACAATTAGGTCTCCTAGGAGCCTTCTCTTCTCCAGACTGAACAGCCCCAACTCCCTCAGTCTGTCCTCATATCAGAGCAGCTCCAGCCCTCTGCTCATCCTCGTGGCCCTTCTCCGGACACCTTCCAGCACCTCCAGATCCTTTCTGTAATAGGGGCTCTAGAAGTGCAAGCTGATGCTGATAAAAGCAGACACTGTTTGAGTGCCCTAAGAAGTGATACATTGGTCTCTCAGGCTGACAAAATGAGTGCTGCTCTGTCCTTGCATACTTCCTACAGCAAGTTTGGAGACAAAACTCTCTCAAATTGTGTTCAGAGTTTGGATACGGCTGACAAATACTGCTTGCTTGGCAGGACCACAGCAGGCATCGTTCTGCCATGTAGTCTGATTGCAGGTACTGGCTGTCAGGGAGGTTTCCTGACTGAGAAGAATGCAAAATGTTACAAACCCCACCCTGTATTTACACTTTTTTGTACATGTTAAAGGTAGCTCAAGGCAAGCAGCATGCATTTTGTAACTGTAAATCTGAATTTAGAAGCCACAGACGACTTCATGGTGTAAAAGCACAAGGATATATAATTTTATATATATATATATATATAGAGAGAGAGAGAGCTAACAAACAGGTAATAAAAAACATAAATGTAAATTAATTGCTTTTCTTGAGAACATTTTTTTGGCCTACTTTCTTTTCCATTAACATTTTTTATCCTGCACTTTATTTTCCACTTCCAAAGCAGGCAGTCTTTTGCTCATGCAGAAGTCCTGTCAACCATCTGTTGGACTGAGGATATCAGGGAAAGATTGGATTACACAAGCAGTCACAACTAGAACTCATGAGGTGTCTGATGAAGCAAGCTCTGGCTAATTCCCATTATACCTGTTTGTGACAGGGATGCCCAGCACTCTGTCTAGCTTGCTGGAGATCAGTTTTGAATGAGGGGCCTCCTTCATGGGGTATTGTCTGAAAAGCTAAAGGCAGGAACCCTCCCTTCACCGCCCGCCTTTTAGTTTCACACTGATGTGTCAAACACATGATGAACTCGCTTCATTCATGCCTGTCCTTTGTGATGTGAGCACACACAAAAAGAGAGGAAAAAAAAAAAAGAGTTAACTGAACTGGATGGAATTAGCTGGGTGAAAACCAAGAATGTCTCCATTTAACGAAGCGTGGCGTTAATTTGGGGCTATCTTTCTTTTGGGACTGTTTCCTCATGTCAGACAAGATAGAGAATAATACAACCTGACTGCTCAACTGAGTGACTTTCTCAAAGGTTAAAAAAGCAAGATCTTTCAGTGCCTTGAATGACTTTCTAGTTTTATGGGAAATAAACATCTAGGATTCCCTTCTTTCTTTTTTTTTTTTCCCAGCAGAGGCTTAAAAGAAAAAGCAGCAGCTCTGACTACGAAAGGTTGCACTTGACAAATCAGAAAGACAAATCACTGGCAATACAGACTGATCATTTTGCTTTGCTAAGCAAAAATGGAATCGTTTCCATAACCTGGTGGACATTGCAACTGCAATTACAAAAGAGCACACAGAATCATAGAATTGTTAGGGCTGGAAGAGACCTCAAGAATCAGCCAGTTCCAACCCCCCTGCCATGGGCAGGGACACCTCACACTACAGAACTAGACCAATTGGAACTGCAACTTTTGTTTGCATAAGCCTTTATGGTATCTTGAAGTAGCATAATAAATCCTCAATATTTTAGTTATGGTACATTAAGTACCCTAAGTCTCCCTTAGGAAAACAAACAAACAAAAACCTCCACCAAACCCAAATACAATCATAGAATCATTAGGGTTGGAAGGGACCTCAAGGAGCATCTAGTTCCAACCCCCCTGCCATGGGCAGGGACACCTCACACTACAGCAGGTTGCTCACAGCCACATCCAGCCTGGCTGCAAAAACCTCCAGGGATGAGGCTTCCACCACCTCCCTGGGCAACCTGTGCCAGTGTCTCATCACCCTCATGGGGAGGAACTTCTTCCTAACATCCAATCTGAGTCTGCCCATCTCTATTTTTTTTCCATTTCCCTTAGTCCTATCACTCCCTGACACCCTAAAAAGTCCCTCCCTAGGATTCCTGTAGGCCCCCTTCAGATACTGGAAGGCCACCATTGGGTACATCTGTGTATGGTAGATGAAGCAACTGAAATATACTTGCCAAAAAAAAAGAAAGAAAAACTATTAAACCAAATACTCCCCAATAAAACCACAAACCCCCATGAATACTCTTACTCATATTTTAAAGAGATGTGTAGAAAATATACTGCTTCTCAAGGAAGAAACAGGTGCTGAGCTTGCATATAACATTTTTGGTCTAAGTAAGGTGGGAGCTCCGCAGCCCTGCTGAGCCCCACAGGGTTTCCTGCCAGCGCTTCCAGGCTGAGGTGATGGTGAGCAGATGCAGGCTCTCACCACTGTACCCATAATTCACTGTCTGAGGACCATATAATAGCTGAGAAGAAAATACTGTAGAGTCCTGAATGCATGCAATTGGGGGGAGATGCATATTTGTTCTATTGGAATTCAGGAAAGCATTTATTTCTCAATTGAAATTTCCCCACAATAACAACCCCCTCACGCTCCCAGCTCTCTGGAGCTGACAGAAAACAAGCCCCTAGGATTCCAGCCCACATGCTGTACAACCATCATAAGCCTCCTTCCAGCAGCCATTTCCTTGACTTCCCACCAGCATTCTGAAATCACTGATCTAAGCAGTTATATTAAAAAAAAAAGTCTATTTGTTTTACAGTGTTAGAATCACAGTTCCCAGTGACAGTGCTGCTTACAGTCACAGTGCCACAGTGTCACAGTATCACTAAGGTTGGAAGAGACCTCGAGGATCATCAAGTCCAACCTGTCACCACAGACCTGATGACTAGACCATGGCACCAACTGCCACGTCCAATCCCCTCTTGAACACCTCCAGGGACGGTGACTCCACCACCTCCCTGGGCAGCCCATTCCAATGACAAACGACTCGCTCAGTGAAGAACTTTCTCCTCACCTCGAGCCTAAACCTCCCCTGGCACAGCATGAGACTGTGTCCTCTTGTTCTGGTGCTGGTTGCCTGGGAGAAGAGACCAACCCCTTCCTGGCTACAACCACCTTTCAGGTAGTTGTAGAGGGCAATGAGGTCAACCCTGAGCCTCCTCTTCTCCAGGTTAAACAATCCCAGCTCCCTCAGCCTCTCCTCATAGGGCTTCTGCTCAAGGCCTCTCCCCAGCCTTGTTGCCCTTCTCTGGACACATTCTCTCTCTGACTTTTTTTTTCCCCCCCAAGGGTTTAATAAATTGGGAGGGAACTTCTGCTATGGATGCACAAAAAAACCCCTGTGTTCACAGCTTGGGAATAAAAAGTTATTTGGGGCTTTTGGTTATTGGGAAATAAAAGGTTATTTGGGGGTTTTGGTTACTGGGAAATAAAAGGTTATTTGGGGGTTTTGGTTATTGGGAAATAAAAGGTTATTTGGAGTTTTTGGTTATTTTTGGTTACTGGGAAATAAAAGGTTATTTGGGGTTTTTGGTTACTGGGAAATAAAAGGTTATTTGGGGGTTTTGGTTATTGGGAAATAAAAGGTTATTTGGAGTTTTTGGTTATTTTTGGTTACTGGGAAATAAAAGGTTATTTGGGGGTTTTGGTTACTGGGAAATAAAAGGTTATTTGGGGGTTTTGGTTATTGGGAAATAAAAGGTTATTTGGAGTTTTTGGTTATTTTTGGTTACTGGGAAATAAAAGGTTATTTGGGGTTTTTGGTTACTGGGAAATAAAAGGTTATTTGGGGGTTTTGGTTATTGGGAAATAAAAGGTTATTTTGGTTTGTTTCTTTTAATGTAGTGCACTGTGAGCAGTGATTGTAACAAAAATCAGCACTGTGAGACTCTGTGATCACTGAGGCCCCTTCCAACCTCTATTCTACTGTGATGCTGTAATACTGTGATGATTAGGCTCAAACTAAATTTGCACAGGTTCCAAGGGAAAAAGATGAGATTTTCCTACCAAATGGCCCTTCTGCCAACTGACTCTGAGAACTACAGTCAAACTTGGTTTCTCTGTCATTAAGTCTGTGTGTAAGTCCCAGGTGGTGTCACATCCGAGACTAACGCCTCCACACCAGACATACCTTCCAACCTACACAGCATGCCTGACTGCTCCTCTTTCTGCTCACTGAAAAGAGCTCTCTGGCCTTCTTGCTCCTGTGTCCTTCACCATCTCAAGTAATCAAGTGATTTTCTATCTCTTCCATGTATCTAGACAGGGCAAGTAGCCCTGCTCCCCACCATGGTGAAGTCCCATGTACCTCAAGGTCATGTCCCAGGTCCAAATGTGATTTTCAACAGGTCGTCTCTTACACCTAACAAACTTTCATTCACTACAATCATCTTCAAGAAATTTAGGAACTAGTAAAAGGGAGCTAAATCACACCAGCACAGGGTCAAAAAAGAGCTGCAGTAGGATCATGCAGGTGACATTGACCAAGCAAGCCATCCAACTTCTACAATAGAAATAGAGTAGATTTCTTTGCTCCAGCACAGCAAATCAGTCAGGTCTTCCCTCCCACTCATCTGCAAATGGAATTGATTTGCTTCACCTGATTCAGTCATAACCCTTTTTTTACATGTATGTTCTTACTGAAAATTAAAGGTTGTTTGAATTTCTGGGGTTTCATTATCTTAGATTTCAGTTTGAGCTCAGCTGAGGTGAGAACTTGTGCCTATCAGCATGTTGCTGGGGGCAAAAAATTCCTAGTTTATACTCTTTTTATTTCTCATAATGGAGACAGACATAATGCTGATTCTGTAGAGTGGTTGGGAGCATTTTATTTCACAATCACAGCAAGCATATTGTTTTATACTTTCTTCTTATTTTCACAGAATCACAGAATTTCAGTGGCTCATCCAGTCCAACCCCGCTGCCAGAGCAGGATCAGCTACACCAGATCACACAGGTGAGTTTTGAATATCTCCAGAGAGGGAGACTCCACAGCCCCCTGGGCAGCCTGTTCCAGTGCTCTGTCACCCTCACAGGGAAAAAAAAATTCCCTCATATTTACATGGAACTTCCTATACCTCAGCTTCCACCATTGCCTCTTGTCCTGTCACTGGGCACCACCGGGCAGAGCCTGGCTCCAGCCTCTTGGCACTCACCCTGCACATCTTTATAAACATCAATGAGGTCACCTCTCAGTTTCCTCTTCTCTGAGCTACAGAGCCCTCAGCTCCTTCAGTCTCTCCTTGTACTGAAGATGTTCCATTCCCCTAATCATCCTCATGGCTCTGTGCTAGACTCCCTCAAGCAGCTCACTGTGTTTCTTGAACTGAGGGGCCCAGAACTGGACACAATATTCCAGATGCAGACTCAGCAGTGCAGAGTAGAGAGGGAGGAGAACCACTCTTGACCTACTGGCCACAGCCCTTCTAAATCCACCCCAGAATGGCATTGGCCTTCTTGGCCACAAGAGCACATTGCCAGCTCATGGTCATCCTTCCATCCACCAGGACCCCCAGGTCCCTTTTGCCTTCACTGCTCTCCAGCAGGTCAGTCCCCATCCTGTACTGGTGCATGGAGTTGTTCCTTCCCAGGCGCAAGATTCTACCCTTGCCCTTGCTGAACTTCATCAAATTTCTCCCTGCCCAGCTCTCCAGCCTGGCCAAGTCTCACTGAGTGGCAGCACAACCTTGTGGTGTGACAGCCACTCCCCCAGCTTGGTGTCATCAGCAAACTTGGTGACAGTGCCCTCTGTGCCCTAATCCAGGTCATCGATGAATATATTGAACAGTGCTGGTCCCAGTAGTGACCCCTGAGGCACTCCACTGGACTCCACTACTTTTCCTGTTTAAATACAGAGCTACATGAAACCTACTTTTGATCTTCATAACACCTTCTTGTTATGAGGTAGTTAAACACTTAACACTGCATGCTGGTTATTTGCAGTTTGTATAGAAACTTCAGCACAGTAGAATTGAGCTTAGGATTGCATCACAAGCTCAAGTTTGTGACTGGAGCTTGTAATTGTGTCTTTTGATGTTTAATGGTAGTTAAAAATTCAAACACTGGGTCTAGTGGCTGCTTAAATATTTAGCTTCCAAATGCCTAGAGATTAAAAAAGGTTTAAAAAAAACCAAAAACCAAAACCCAGTCTTTCCTGCAACTGATTTAAACATTTTAGTGCCTGAACCATTTACTCTGACAACATAATGAATGGGCATCAAGCTCCTAAATTATGCTGTATGGAAAGCATATTTTTCTGAAGGCCCACAGGCTTTTCACTTATCTTTTGCTATTAGTTGCATCAGTTACAAGATTGTTGCCCTGTATACCATTGGAAATGAAACCCAGGATATTTACACTAATCATTACTACTCAAAATATTTAAAGTTTCCACGTCAACTTGACATCCTGCAAAACATCCACCATGCCAATAAGCTCAGTGTGAGCTCTCAGGCTTTTTTTCCCCCTTTCATTATTACTATTCCTACTTCTCAGTCTTTGGACTGATTCTTATTACAGTCCTTTGGATCCTCACAAGACATACCAAACCCTAGAAATATCAGGATGCAATTTCAGTTATGACCAATGCACTAGAAAAACCAAAATAAATGAACAAAATCAGATACAGCAAATGAAATGCAGGAACTTAGCTTTCCCTGGAATATTATTAGCCTGCTGTGCCTGGCGATGCAGCCATCACTTTGCACTCTGGGAAGGAATGACTGTCATGTCTGGCAGCTAAGCAAGGATGGAGTAAGCATACTGCCATTTATTTCCCCATCAGATTCTGGGGAACATCACTTAAGACACTTCACTCCATAAATTGTCTTGCTGTCAAGCTGTGCTCCAAGGCCTTCTGGAGTTTGTGCAACCTCAGGAGGACACAAAAAGAGTATCAGGTTTTGCTGCTATCACTCCATTTCCTTACTATTACTACAAAATCACTTGCCAAGAGTTAATGAACTGGACCAACTCCCCCCCCCCAAACTTTGAATGCAAGACACACTGTTCTTGCACATCACTCTCAAGCAGTACAGGACAGGGGTGGCCCTGAGGGAAAGCAGCTGCACGGAGAAAGACCTTGGAGTCCTAGTGGACAGCAAGTTCTCCATGGGACAGCAATGTGTCCTTGCAGCCAAGAGATGCATCAAGAAAAGCGTGGCCAGCAGGTCTAGGGAGGTTCTTCTCCCCCTCTACTCTGCCCTGCTGAGACCACACCTAGAATAGTGTGTCCAGTTTGGGCCTCCCCAGTTCAAAAGAGACAGCGACCTGTTGGAGAGAGTCCAAGGAAGAGCCATGAGGATGATTAGGGGACTTGAGCATCTCCCCTGTGCAGAGAGACCAGGAGCCCTGGGGTTGTTTAGTCTGGAGAGGAGAAAACTGAGAGGGGATCTGATCAACATGTATAAGTATCTGAGGGGTGGGTGTCAAGTGGAGAGGGTAAGCTCTTTTTGGTGGTGCACAGTAATAAGACAAGGAACAATGGGTACAAACTTGAACATAGAAGATTCCACCTCAACACAAACTTCTTTACAGTGAGAGTGATGGAGCACTGGAACAGGCTGCTCATGGAGGTTGTGGAGTTTCCTTCTCTGGACATATTCAAAATTCACCTGGATGCATTTCTGTGTGGACTACCCTACATGATCCTGCTTTGGCAGGGGGGTTGGACTGGATGATCTCTGGAGGTCCCTTCCAACCTCTAATGTACTGTGATACTACCTGCATTTTGAGAACTGACACAGATGTGGATCTGCAATAGGCTGGTGACCAACTCTGAGGTGCCTGACACTGCTGGAGACAGATCAGGAGTAGCAGAGGCATACAGAGCTGCATTTATGAGCTCTACCAGAATGCTAACCTTCTCCTTCCCAAAATAAAAGCCTCTTAAAACAATGGCACTTGTACTTGCATGCCACCAGGAGTATTACTCCTATTCATCTCTTGCTCTGACTTACAAGCCATTCTAAAATGGAAAAAAAGCAGCTTACACAGGGTACTGAGCTGAATTTGAATTTAAAGTTCCTGGAAACAAACAACAACAGTTTTGCAGAAAAAGTTTGTATTTTAAAGCATTTCCTAGGCAGGTGTGCTACAGCTGAAAGGAAAAGAAAAGGAATGTTTTATTCTCAAGAGACCACAAAGAGCTATTGTATTCAAAGTTGTGCCAGCACCTGCTCTAGAAGACCCTATGAGCAGGGGGCTATAAGTCAACAAAAAATAAACTAAAATGAAGTAAAATAAAATAAACTAAAATGAAGGGAGAGGGGAGAGGGGAGAGAGGGGAGAGAGGGGAGAGAGGGGAGAGAGGGGAGAGAGGGGAGAGAGGGGAGAGAGGGGAGAGAGGGGAGAGAGGGGAGAGAGGGGAGAGAGGGGAGAGAGGGGAGAGAGGGGAGAGAGGGGAGAGAGGGGAGAGAGGGGAGAGAGGGGAGAGAGGGGAGAGAGGGGAGAGAGGGGAGAGAGGGGAGAGAGGGGAGAGAGGGGAGAGAGGGGAGAGAGGGGAGAGAGGGGAGAGAGGGGAGAGAGGGGAGAGAGGGGAGAGAGGGGAGAGAGGGGAGAGAGGGGAGAGAGGGGAGAGAGGGGAAAAGATCAAACAACCCTAAAGTAAAATTTCCAGCACCATTTTAGAATGCTTAAAAAAAACTAGCACTAATTGTTAGTACTTATGATGAAAGGGGGGAGGGGGGAAACCCAAACCAACACCACAAAACCCGCAACAGTAAAAGAGTTCATCAATTTTACCTGGCTTCTGCATTTCATATAAAGAAACTGGATGTAACTATTTAATTGTTAAAAAATCAAAAGAAAAAGAAAATAGAAGAGGCAGTGCATTGCCCCCTTGGGATAGATAATAAGCCTCATGCATCCACTCAAAAAAAAAAAGAGATTTCACATGCCCTAATGTGCACCAGCAGACAATGAAAGCTTAAAAAGTAATCTTGTCATGCAGCCAGCAGGATGAACTTCCAAAACAATGCTGCTAAAACAGACAACTAATTAGGAGTAAGTGATTGCTTGTGAAGAGTCTGCAAAACTCAAGATAAATACTAAGCATTTCTACAGTATCTCTCCAGGAACTGATTGCTCCAAAGCACCCTGGAAATATCCCAAATACTGTGACCACTGCTTTGTAGTAGCTTTGCAGAAGGTTTCATTGCTCTGTCATCACATGCAGTGATCTTCCTGGATCAGATGATAACAACAGTCCCGGCAGGACAAGCTAAAAATCTTTGCAGGGCTTCTGCTTGGTTTATTCTTCCCCATTACCAATCACATACTCCTAAATACATCTGTTTGGTTGCAATGATGTTCTACTGACAGCTTTGCCACACTAGATTAAGAAACAAATTAATTAATTCTTTGTCATAGCCTACTGATATTCTACCTAGACTATAATCACAGTTGACTAGAGACAAGTATAGTCAGATTTAAATAGAGAACTGGACAAAGTCCTTTCATTTCAAGAAAAGCAATGCAGAAGTAGCCTGCTCTTAAAATGAGACATGCTAATACTGACAAGGGAAATAAAATTCCCCAAATAGCATCACTCACCTGATGTCATTTTTTGACTAACTGAACCTACATGGACATTGAAGTGCTGCAAGAGATTTTATTACCCCAGCAAGCAGAGTAAGAGTTGTTAGAGATCAACATTTCTGAACTGGGCATACAAAAATTAACTGTACACTGGAGAAGGATGAATAGAATTAATCAGGTTGGAAAAGACCTTTGAGATCATCAAGTCCAACCTATCACCCAACACCATCTAATCAACTAAACCATGGCACCAAGCACCCCATCCAGTTTCTTCCTAAACACCTCCAGTGATGGTGACTCCACCACCTCCCTGGGCAGCACATCCCAATGGCCAATCTCTCATTCTGGGAAGAACTTCTTCCTAACATCCAGCCTAAACCTCCCCTGGCACAGCTTAAGACTGTGCCCTCTTGTTCTGTACTTGTTCTGTACTTGGTAAAGAGATATTCATCCATTAGAACCCTTTGCTCTGAGCAGGCAGCTTCTGGGATTCACTCTGATGGAGCTGTGGCCAGCAGCTACATGAATCTGGTACAGCATATGTTAACAGGTGAGAGTGAAAACATTTAAGTCACTTAGCTTTGACAATGTTGAAAGCATTGCACTAATACCTTATCTTCATTGTGGTTTCAGCTAACAGGTTTTACTTCACCACTGCTGTTGACCACAGCCAGGCAGCTGCTCTACCGACACAGCTCAACTGACAAGCAGTAAGGCAGCAAGGCAGAGGGACACCATGATTTCATAAAAGCTGCTTTTCTAACTCATTGACCCCCCACCCATACAAAAGTTTAATATCTGCTGAAATGTAACAGGCATCAGCTGCTCTTTGGACTCAACAGCTCCATGTGATCTGAGCACATCTCAGTTATCAAGAGCCTCATGGTTTCAGGGCAACTCCCTTGTTTGGTTTTTTCCCAACTCTAATAACAAACGCATCAAAATTGCTTATTTCAACATTGCTTATTTCAAACACTGCATCCACTGGGAAAGATAAATCTGCAGGCAGTGATTTGTCTGGAGCAGGCAGCACTGGAATGGCAGACAGCTCTGATGGCTACGTGTGATGACAGCATGGGGGAGAGAGACTGAAGAAAATAACCAGATTCAGGAATGACAGACAAAGGAGCAAGATGCACAGGAGATGTGCTTAAGGGCTGGCTTGGGTTGGGCTTTTTTGAGTTACAGGCCACAAAAAAGGCTGAAGCAGTAAAGCAACACAGAGCAAAAATGAAATGATACCTAACTAATGTTATAAATATGAGCATTATTCATAACTATTACAATGAATCCTCCTAAGCCACATTCCTTTCCCCTCCACTATTCCACGTTTCTTAGATGTGGCACTGCGGGACCTGGTTTGGTGGTGGACTTGGCAGGGTTAGGTTAAGGGTTGGATTCAATGAGGTCTTCTCCAACATTAACAATTCTGTGATTCCATATTTATTGCTAGAGGCAATGTGTAACTAGCATGTAGGTACAAGCTTTATCTCCTTGAACAATACTTAGGTCATGAAAGTGCTACATTAAAAGGTTTTTTTAATGCATGGCTCCCTGTATACAGCCATGCAGACACAGACACACACTCAGATTGTTTGTGTCTAGGCTATTATCCATAGAAGGCTTCTTAGAAATCTCCCAAACACCTATCAATTCAGTTTCCAGATCTGGAATTTGATCAGGCTAGTAACAACCTGTCAGCTTTAAATATTGGACTATTTGTTTCCCTGTGTCCAGTGCCTAAGATCTTGTTAATTACCTAAACTCTCTTTCTGTAGGTCTTGTTAATTACCTGTCTCCTGTCTCGGAGGACCTTGTTAATGACTTGTACAATCTCTCTAAAAAGGTCCTAATAACACATTAAAATTAAAGATGCTTTTCTTTTAGCACTTGTCAAGTGGTGTAAATTGAGAAATTTTCACATCAGTTTATTAGCCTACTGTAGTGTATTCTCCCAAACACAAACAATTGCAGAGAAAGGATGCACAAGGCTTGGGCACAGCACAAAACAATCTTTGTTTGCCAGGAGCACCCTTCATTTCTTTAACTGTGTTCAACACACAGTTAAGATTTGTGTGATAATACACAAATCCACGTGGCTCCCAACTGCAAATTAGCCTCCAGAGAGCCAGGAGGAGAGCAGTAATTGCTAAGAATGAAAGCCATTTAACACAACATTAGGTAAAAGTTTCAAAGCAGTAGGTTAGGAAGTACCAAGACAAAACTTCTACTGGTAAATGCTGGCTAAAATACCAGATGTACTGTATGCTTTAATTTGTTTCACTGGCTGCATGATGGAAACCCTCTGAAACTAAGAGATTTTGTGGTATTTACAAAAGCAGTGCTTCTTGTTTTACTATGATAGCATTTTGATATTGTCAAGAAATCCGCTCATAAATAGCTGCATTACATCTGCAGCAGACAATAACACTTCCCCAATCTTAACACTTATCTAAAACTGTGATACCATAGCTGTAACAGTCTTAATACTAATTTATCCACTCAGGATTTTCAAGAGGTAAGAAAACATCATTCCCATTTTACAGATCAGGAGCAGGGAGACTTAAGTGGTTCAGCCAAAACCACAGAGCAAGCTTTTGCCAGAGCTGAGATTAATAGAAATTAGAGGTCCACAGTTTGTGATTTCCTGACATCTAGCATTATACACAAACCAAGAAGGTCTTGTTTTGCTTGTCCAACATCCTTCTCAAACCTCCTTGAAATAAAAAAGAACCACTAGTAATAAAAATAAATAACAATTTGCAAACAATCCTGGGATTTTTCTTGC
Source organism: Dryobates pubescens (assembly GCF_014839835.1). Classification (NCBI taxonomy): domain Eukaryota; kingdom Metazoa; phylum Chordata; class Aves; order Piciformes; family Picidae; genus Dryobates; species Dryobates pubescens. The sequence continues at coordinate 3,514,433 of NC_071619.1, read as the reverse complement.
TTTTAAGAAAAAAAAGGGTCCTGAAAACTGCTGAGCCACTACTATTTTTTCCTGTATCAGCAACTGAAAGATTTATGCCTCTCCACTATTTCAATTAATAAATAAGAGTAATTAGTGACAGAGCATGCATACAGCCAGTTAGGACTTAATGATTGCTTGGGTGAAGGGCTACAGAGCAACTCTGATCTGCAACTCATCTAGGAGGCAGTTAGTGATGTCCTGCACATCACTACTGCTCAATCAACATTACCAACAATCAATTAGGATGGACTAAAGCCTGACTCAAAGCCTCACCAAAGCCACTGAAAAGCTTCCCATTAACTTTAGAGACACATGTGCACTGGTGCTAAGAACCTGACCTTCACACTCTGCACATGAAGGAGTGGGGTGAGGTCATTTTCTTGGAGGGTGGGGGAAGAGGATTGCTGTGGAGCTTTTTTTTCTTCCACTTTGCACAATTTCCAGCCTGGTGCTATGGACTAAACACCCTTCTGAGGCTACAGTGTGCTTTTGCAATACCTCTTCCAGTTGAGTTGCATCAGACAGGAATGCAACTCTCAAGCCCCAGGACTGTTCCATCCATTTGAACAAGAGTTTAGCTAAGTCGGTTAAAAGGGAGATCCACCTGCAAAGCAGGCTCCTGATCTGCACTGGAACATGCATTTTGCACATACCCCTTAATAGAAAGACTAGAGAAGAGCAGATTTAGATTGGATGTTGAGAACAAGTTCTTTACCATGAGGGCAGTGGAACACTAGAACAGGCTGTCCATGAAGCTAATTGAGGCCCCATCCCTGGAGATATTCAAGGTGAGGCTTGACAAGGCTCTGGGCAACCTCATCTAGTTGAGGATGTCCCTGCTGACAGCAGAGGAGGCTGGACTAGATGACCTCTGCAGGTCCCTTCCAACCCAGAACATTCAATGATAGTAGAGGCTGGTTTACTTGTGGAAATAGTTTCCACAAAAAAGAATTTACTAGCATGTTGAGTAAATACAAAGGAACTCAAAATCTAAATTCTCTGTGTATGCTTTCTGCATACTGAATTTATTACTCAACCTCAATTACTTTGTGCCCACAGATTTACACAATTCTTTCTTCACAGTATTACTAGTTTGAAAAACAGAAAATGGATTCTATTCTAACAAATCCTCTGGAGATAAAAGGTAAACTTACACTGTATACTTATTAAATATGCACATTTTGTATTAGTTTCTACTTCAAAAGAAAATCACTGTCCATGAGACACACTTGAAAGAAAGTGAACTTATTCTAAGAGATTCTCACAGAACATCATGTTGAAATGAACATCATGCTGAAATGTACAAAAATTGAGAGCTGCTAGAATTATTGCATGCTAGAAACACAGAACTGCTTCAGTAAAGACCTTTAAGATCATCATGTCTAACTGTTACCTGCCAAGGCTGGTGCCAAACCATGTCCCTCAGCACCAGTCTCTTCCTCTTTTAAACACCTCCAGGGATGGTGATTCAACCACCTCCTGGGGCCATTGCAGTGTTTGAGAACCTTTTCAGTGAAGAACTTTGTTCTAATATCTAAGCCTCCCCTCCTGCAACTTGAGGCCATTTTTGCTTCTCCTATCACTTGTTACTAGGTATTATTCCCTAACAGCTGTCTTACAGAGAAGGTCACAATGTTTACTCTTTTCTGCATTTTGAAAATAACAGACTATGTGTTTGTCTTATCAAAAGTTTCTGTTTACATAAAAGTCAAGAACTAGTAAAAGAGACTCATACAATGAAGAGGAACAAATGACTACAGTCCTTCTGAATGGGCACTGTGATGAGCTTTTTAATTACAAAATAAAGGGAGGAAAAAAAGTCTGTCGTGATTACTGTTAAAGATTTATATTTATCAAGATCTGCTGCATTCAAGAACTTCAAAAAGATTTCACTACTTATAGCTGGCATCTGCCTGAATACATTTTTTCATTTAAAAAAATATAAATGCTATGTAATTTTAATTGTTATTTAAATTACTTCTCTTTAAAGGAGCTTATTTAAATGGAAGTTTAACTTCTGACAAAGCAAGCTATATCCTAACCTTACTCTAATCTAAAGAAATCCTTTATTGAATAAATAATATTCTAAGACACTGCCTGTAAACATGTTATTTAAGACACTGGGATCTGACTTGACTCATAGAAGACTCTGAGAAGACGATGCATTGAAGCCTGTGAGAGCTTCTAGCAACTGAATCTTTTCCCTAGCAGTTCCATTTCAGTTCATTTACCTAATCCACATCAGTAGTTTTGTCGAGAAAATTGTAAGTTTAAATCAGGAGTGCAGGGATTCTAACCTAGGAATAAATCTGAGCTGGCATAGGAAAGACCAACCTGTTCTAAAATCTTAAAGAGCAAGACAACAATGCATTTTATTTTTTACCATGTCATTAACTAAGAAATTAACAGGCAGGGGTAAAGCAAATTTGTTAGAACCATGTTTTCCACTTTAAATAATGATTTATTTCACCACCTTGGAACTCCACTTTAATGTCAAATTAAATTCATAACGAATTTAAGTCATTTAATAGAAATGAATCATTACCTTGGGAAAAAAAAAGAGAGACTGTTCTTGGACTGTTAATTTCTGGCATTTATATACAGGGGGGAAAAAAGGGAGAATGTAAATGAATGCAATTTAGGAAATTATAGTTATCTGTTTGGAACAGTATGTGTGTGTGTGTATATTTTCCTCTCTGGAAAAAAAAAAAGCCAGATGTAGGATACCTCTTTTTTTTTTTTTCTTCAAGGAAAATGAGTTCAGTGAGGATAGCCAAAAATTACATATGCATATATATATATAAATGAATTATTTAAATCAAAGTTTCTTATCAGTCCCTGTAACTTAATTCACTCTGCTCAGCACTAAGTGCTGCCTCGTGCAACAGCTTCAATATACAGGAGCTCAGCAAAGGTGCAGCGAGCTCAGTGAATTCAATGGTTAGAGAATTCATGGTAGGTGCCCAGGTGGGTGCTGCCATTTAGAAACAGATCAGTTTTCACAGAATCACAGAGTTCCAGGGGCTGGAAGGGACCTTGAAAGCTCATCCAGTCCAACCCCCCTTGCAGAGCAGGATCACCTACACCAGATTACACAGGAACGCATCCAGGCAGGTTTTTAATATCTCCAGAGAGGGAGCTATTCAACTCTAGTGATTCAACATATGAAATCTAAATCCATTCCACCCCCCCAGGATGATGACATCTATAGGATTTGTTTCCATTAGTCACATTTCTTGCAACTTTTTATTCATTCTGTTTCATCTGGCCTGTAAACTTGAGCCCCTCCCCTCAAAAACTTGACTTAGGGCATGGTAATAATTAGCAAAAATTTCAATGAAAGCAGAAGACTGTCAGGAAGAGCCCATTCTGAAGCACAAAATAAAAGGTCCTCCTGAAACCCAAATACCCAAGAACATCCACAGCACATATTAATAATACAAATGTCACTCCCAAATGAAGTAGGGAAAGATCAAACTACACATAAAGCTCGTAACTTTTACTTAGAAACAGATAAGCAATGATACAAAGATTGTGCTCCCCAGTGCTTCACATTTTCATTTATATAACATGTTCAAGATAGTAGATGGAAATAGAGCAAAAGCCTACCTTGAAGATGGTAACATGCTTGTAGGCTTGAAGTTTGTCAGAAACGGATTAGTCGACTCGTAATCAAAACTCTCCTGATGAGTCTCACCGAGCGCACCAGGCGATTTCAAGTCAGTAGAGCTCTCTGATCCCCCATTGCTGAGTTTATCTGACCTCTTGCTATCTTTTTTGCCAGTCACTCTTTCAAAAAGACTAACTTTCTCTTTCTTCTCTTTCTTAGTTTCTTTTCTGATGTCGACAGGTTTGGAAAAGAGACCTACGTTTGGATCCCATGTGGCTGGGCTCTCTTCAAACGGATTCTTCTGTCTTGGCAGTGTAGCAAATTTCTGGGGTAACGAAGCACTCACGTTGGTAAATGGGTCATTTTGTGCTTCAAGTGCAGCTCCATCAACTGTGCTGTCAAGCTGGCTCATTTTAGAAGTATCAACACTTAATGTCCTTCTATGTGGAGATTTTAGACCCCCTGCAAACAATCTGTCGTTAGTATATCATCAACGAGACACTGCACCCATAGCTCATGGCGTGCAGACAACCCGCTGCAGCTCAGCTCTGCAAGCTTTGCAGTTGAGTCCCCCCTCAAAACGCTGCTGAGTAACTAAGCTATTGAAACAAAAATTAACTGCTGTGGCCTTGACTTTGGGGTCCAGAACTGTTTATGGATAGATACTACAGCAAATTTTTGTTTCCTGGGTGAAAAGTTCCTAAAGATGACAGCTGTGACTAGCGTGCCATTCCAGAAACAGGCAGCAGTCTACTGCTGCACGATGAACAATGCAGAGCGTTTTCAGCTCTCTGTATAAATCAAGTTTAGAACTTTGCTGACAGTTTTCAACTTTTTAAACTTCTGAGTTTTCACAAGATGCTGTTTTGCCTAGAGTTCCCTTCAGAATGCATGGGTTCAATAGAACATACTCTAAAATAAGGACACAAGAATAAAAATGTTAAATAGAAATGTTAAGTTACCACACCACTGTAAGTTATTTCTTATGCTCAGAGGGGGCAATTATAAGCTACCAGCAACTAAGTGGGGAAAAAAAATAAGCAGTAACTTCTTAACTTTTTGGCCCTGTAATTGCTTTATAAACTAAAGAAACACGGGGCGGGGTTTGAATGCTCTAATAGCAGTGAGCTGCAATTATAATGGTCAGGAGTTTTACTTACCACCTTCATCAACCGAACCAAAAGATTCTAGCTGACGCCTGAAGAGATGAGAGTAGCCAACTGTGCTGGACTTCATTTTGTCTGAGGAGACATGAGTTCCTGTTAAGTCTGACATTGAATGAGCTGAGGAGAGCCTCTGAGGTCCCAAGAGGAAAGGTTTTTTTGGTTTTGATTTCATTTGTACTTCACCACTACAGAGCTCTACGTTTGCATCGGGTATGTGAGTACTTGGGATGATTGCAGAGGATGTATCCAAAAACGTCCCATCAGGCTTTCGACCCTTCATTTTGTCTTTTAGCTTAGCAAAAGGAGATTTGGTTTTGTCCTTCATTGACAAGTCAAACATGCTTGCTGTCATATTATTCCTCATAAACTGAATATTGACCTTTATTTCTCCTCTGTCTTTAGTTCTCTTCCCTTGCTTGGACTCTAGGTGAAACCACCTTGAAGGAGAAAAAGAGCAAGTTAAGTTGTGTTTCCTGGAGGTCAGTCATTAAAGTCTGGTTAGATGGTTAATAAAATCTGGCTGGTATCATTAAAAATTTGAAAACCAAATTCCATACCAACAATTAAAACATTCCTGTACTGAAATACTTTCTTTGTGTGCCTATATTTGGTTTTGAAGAGAAAATGTAAGAATTATGCAGCATTCATCTGTTTGGGAAACTGAACATCAACTCTGTGGAAGCTTATTAAACTTCATCAAAGCTAACAGGCTCACATTTGTCTACAAGGCAGGATCTGTATCTAATGTTAATTGTAAATGCAAATATATTTCCTTTTGCTATTTAAAAGGGCACTTGGTATTTTTCAAGTGCCCTTTATTTAGCAGTGATGTGTATCACTCAGATGCATAATATGTGGCAAATAGTTCATGTAGTAACCTTTCTCCTTTGATTTTGCTCAGGTTTATACACTAGCATCTTTTCCCTCTGTCCATTCCTTCAAAGCATTAAGATTTATGTCAACTGCATTAGTGTTGATGAAGAAATAAACATCTGAGACCACTGAGCAGTCAAGCACCATTTCAGTTCTGCAACTGCAGCCCCTGCTGATGTTGCTGGTGACTGCACAAGCACCAGTGGTAGAGTTGCGAGCACGTAGGTGCACCTAACAGCCATCCCTGTTGCAGGTCACTAGTAGGATTAACTTGAGAAATATTTCCACTTTGGAAACTTTGGAACCATAACATAAACACTCACTCCATGAAAAGATATCAAAGGTGTGAGCACCTGTTCCAAAAAGCCAAGTGTGCTTCTTTGCTAGGGCCAGCAAAGGCTTTGTCATTATCAGTATGACACTTGGATTGCCTAATGCGATCCTCAGTCCCATGGGAGCATCTGCAGAATGATGGCTCTGTCTTCCCTCCACAGCTTCACCATAATGAATGATCAACAGTCCTTTCTCCACACCAACAACAGTAGCCTTCTGCTATTTCAGAATGACTCAAGGACACATTTCAGATCCTCCATCTCCAAAGAAGTGCTCAAACCCCACCGTCAGAAGTGCATGCCTCACATACCAGCATTACAGTGCACTACCATGATGAAGTAACTTTTGAACTGGAGAGTAAGCGATTAAATTGCCTCTCAGCAGAGATGCAAAATTGATTAGGCAGTTATACATAAATGATTCAATAATGCCAAATATAGCAAACAAGGTCAGAAAGGGAAAAATAACCCTCAATTCCCTTTCAGATTTCATACAAAGTTTTTGAAGGTGACAGCTGAAGTCAAATTTTTAGGCAGAGATACTATGTTTTGAGTTGAGAAGATACTTCTGTAAGTGACCTGACAAAGAAATAATAAAAGGATAAAGAGAATTATGCATGGGGTTCTGTTGCTGTTTCTGTTGTTGCTTTGTGATGTCCAAAAGGTTTTATGTCCCGTACCAGATCAGAATAATTAAGAAGCATCACATCTTCTCTGTCCTGGCACTGAACAACATGAATCCAGATCAGCAGATCCAGAATGAAACTATTAGGAAGAAAGGTTTTCTTCTGTTGTGAGGTAACTTCATTTATGTACTTTAAATGAAAAGCAAAACCTATGTTATGTGTCTGAAGAAGATGGATCGTTTTTCCTTCCAGTTAATAACATTTCACTTCTTGGTAACTGATTCCAGAAACACTTCAAGTCATCTACAGAGTCAGTACAGAAAACACACAGCAGAAGCAAGTGTAAATATTTTTGTGATATAGAACATCACAGAAACTGGAAGACAAGATAGCCTACTTTCTTTACAATGCTTCTTTGGAAGAAATTCTCTTAAAAACAAACAAACAAACAAACAAGCAATACAGAACCATAATGAGGAAACCCTTGCTCAGACAGATCTTGCCTGTGCAGAAAAAAGTTCCCAAACCAAAGCAGACAACAAACCCCAAACCAAAAAAAACCCGCCTTGAAAGCAAGAAAGTCCTCTCAGGATTCCTTAGATAGACACTAAACAGAAATATAAATATAAATAAGGCTTATGAGTGTTTTAAGAAGCTTGATAGGCAGAGAGGATCTCCATTTTTGACATTCAAATGTAATGGCTCAGGCTATACTGCAAGAAAACATTCTCCTTCTCCCTCTTTCCCTCCTCTCCTACATTAATACTGCCTCTATGATAAGATTGCTAAATTTTCATATGCTTCTACTTAGGAATTACCAAAGCATTAAATTGATGTGTGAGGCTCACTAACTTGGTTTAGAATATCAAGACACAAATTTTTAAGCTTTTGCTGCATGGAAGACGCCTTTTCTTTTAAAACTTAACTAAATTGTTGACATTCTTGGACAACTACTCTGTCACTCACTACCAGTACTCACCTGCTGATGGCATACCTCCGGGTACTGTTCTGACCCTCACCAGGTTTGAAGGAGAATTCCAATACACTGCCTTAGCAGCCTGCACATTTGTTTGCAAAGCAGACCTTGAAGAACCTGTCACTAAAAATAAGGTCAGCTCAGAACACCAATGAACTCTTCTTACCCTAGGAAGGTAATGGAATGGCATAAAGGAATGGACCTCATACGTGCTGGGACCAGGTTAAACACCGCTATAGAATAGACTAGACTAGACTAGACTAGAATAGACCAGACCAGACCAGACCAGACCAGGCTGGAAGAGACCTTCAAGATCATCGTGTTCAACCTATCATCCAACACCACCTAATCAACTAAACCATGGCACCAAGCACCTTATCAAGTCTCCTCCTGAACACCTGCAGTGATGGTGACTCCACCACCTCCCCGGGCAGCCCATTCCAATGGGCAATCACTCTCTCTGTGTAAAACTTCCTCCTAACCTCCAGCCTAAACCTCCCCTGGTGCAGCCTGAGACTGTGTCCTCTTGTTCTGGTACTGGTTGCCTGGGAGAAGAGACCAACCTCTGCCTGTCTACAACCCCCCTTCAGGTAGTTGTAGAGAGCAATAAAGTCACCCCTGAGTCTCCTCTTCTCCAGGCTAAGCAAGGCCAGCTCCCTCAGTCTCTCCTCATAGGGCTTGTGTTCCAAACCCTTCACCAACTTTGTTGCCCCACTGATTCCAACAGAATTTAATCATAAACTTTTTACTCCAGAAAAGTTCCTCTAGACTTTGTTGGAATTTCTATTTGAATAATAGAAATCAAATAGGATCAAATCACAGAATCAGACAGGTTGGAAAAGACCTCAGAGATCATTAAGCCCAACCTGCTACCCAACTCCTCCTGACAACTAAACCATGGCTTCAAGTGCCACATCCAAGCCTTTCTTGAACGCTTCCAGGGACGGTGACTCCACCACCTCCCTGGGCAGCACATCCCAATGGCAAATTACCCTTTCTGGGAAGCATCTTTGCATAACAGACAGACATTTGATTTTATTAGGCATTTCAAGGAGGTTTCTTTGTTACCTTGAAGAGTTTATCTTGGTTCAGTTATAACGAAGGTTCCATATGCTTCAGCCCATAGTAAGACAATATGAGAAGCAGACTCAAATCATGATTTTCTTCAAATTCAAAGGCAAATAATAATTTTTATTTTTTTTAAACAGATGAGAACAAATGCAGGCAGTGTGGAGCTGCACATGAATGAGGCAACTGAGTCTGTAAATGTTTCTTATTAGAATCTGCTCCTACAACACGTGGGCGTGAGCAACAAATAGCAAAACCAGCACTGTGTGTAATAGAAAAAAGAACTGGAAAATGAAGTCCACTGTTTTCAGATAACAACATTTGGGCCCTAAAATGCTAAATTCCACTTGCACCACTGCCAATTAAAAAAAAAAAACCAAACAACCAACAAAAGTAATGCATTAGAAAAGCCAGTAAAACTTGCTATTTTGGTTTTGTTTATGGTACTCTCCTCTTTTTTTTTTTTGCCACAATAAATGCTCCATTTGTCAGGCTGCCACGAACTTATTTCTACAGAAAGCCTGCACAAAGCAGGAAAATGGCCAATAACATAGAGGAGCAAAACAGGGTGGCTTTTATGGGAGCAGATGCCCTTTTATTTAATACCCAAATATTACATCCAGTCTTGCAGACAGTCTTTATTTAAACAGACCTTGTACAGAGCCTGGCAAATTTTCCCGACTTCAAAAGAAGCCCCACTGCCTTCTGAATTGCATTCATACCTCTTGCTTTCGCCTTCAAATGTCCTGTAGGACAACCTCCTCCACACAGCCTCTAGTTTTGACTTTCCCCCTATGGTTTCCATCAGAAAAACCTTTGCTTGCCTTTTTTTGTTTTTGGTTCCCTTCCTCATCTGTTTTTGAGTGTGCTAATGGGCTTCACCTGTCTTGCACAGGTTTCAGATCATTTTTGTTTTGTAAGTATTCTGTAAATTGCTACTCTGTAGGCTGACAATTTTTTTTTTTTTAAGAGAAGATCAACATTCAAAGCTGAACAGGAAAAATCCTGCTGACCAGTCAGCCCTGAAAATTCAGCCCCCTATCTTCAGAGGCGCAGCTATTTTCTAACCATGCCAAAATGACTCAATTTTGGCCATAGCTCCAATTAGGGGTGGGGAAAAAAGCAAACTCCTTTGTTTTTAAGAAAGACAATAACCATCTTCTGCATACTATTACAGTGAATTGTGTAGTATTAGCAGTACTGAATCCTTTAGCTTAGTAAACAGACAGGAAGAGTGAAAGAACTGAAATAACTTATGATACATGAGCAAGTAAAAAAAATTCTGTCTATCCCATTCAAATAGTTTGATCTACAAACATATTTTCAATATAACTTCTTCACCTGTTCTCTTCCTCCCCTTTCACTGATTTCATTTTTTCCCTCCATCAACCTGGTCTTTCAACTCACTTTTGCTTATCTATACCATTTTCCTTGCACCCTTCATCATGCACTCAGCAAGTATTTGGAAACCAGTATCTTGTTTCTCTTCTGGCAACAGCTGATGCTGCCCTGTGAGGAGACACTGAGGGAGCTGGGATTGTTTAGCCTGGAGAAAAGGAGGCTCAGGGGTGACCTCATTGCCCTCTACAACTACCTGAAAGGTGGTTGTAGCCAGGAAGGGGTTGGTCTCTTCTCTCTAGCAACCAGCACCAGAACAAGGGGACACAGTCTCAAGCTGCACCAGGGGAAGTTTAGGCTCGAGGTGAGGAGAAAGTTCTTCACAGAGAGAGTCATTTGTCATTGGAATGCGCTGCCCAGGGAAGTGGTGGAGTCACCATCCCTGGAGGTGGTCAAGAGGGAATTGGATGTGGCACTTGGTGCCATGGTCTAGTCATGAGGTCTGTGGTGACAGGTTGGACTTGATGATCTTTGAGGTCTCTTCCAACCTTGGTGATGCTGTGATATCTGTAACCAGTGCTGAAGATTGAAAGGACTAAAGGAACTTCCCCACTTATCTTGCTGCTTCTCAAATGTACCACTTGGTCTTCATTCTGCTGATTGCATCCTAATTTCTTTTTGCAAAATCTTGCTTTTAATTCACAAATTAAGGAAGGAGTTACACAAAAAAACACCCAACCCAACCAACCAAGGAACCCAAACAAACAAAAAGACACATCACAGCATTCACAAGGCTTCTAATCTTCATTTTACAGGTAAAATCAGCATCCTACTCTGCTAAGTAACGTTAAGCTACTACACAGCAATGAGGTAAACTTTCTACACCACCAGGTACTTCTAACATTACCCCTACAAAACACCATCAAAATCCCATCAAGAGAACACATCCATTAGCTGTCACAGGAAGGAAAATCTGAGGGCTGGAGCACCTCTCCTATGAGGACAGACTGAGAGAGTTTGGGTTATTCAGACTGGAGAAGAGAAAGCTCCATGAAGACCTAATTGTGGACTTCCAGTATCTTAAGGGGGCCTACAAGAAAGCTGGGGAGGGACTTCTGAGGGTGTCAGGGAGTGACAGGACTAGGGGGACTGGAGCAAAACTAGAAATGGGTAGATTCAGATTGATGTTAGGAACAAGTTCTTCCTCATGAGAGTGGTGAGACACTGGAACAGGTTGCCCAGGGAGGTGGTAGAAGCCTCATCCCTGGAGGCTTTTTAAGGACAGACTGGATGTGGCTCCGATCTAATGTCAGGGGTCCCTCTCATGGCAGGGGGGCTAGAACTAGATGATCCTTGAGGTCCTTCCAACCCTAACAATTGTATGATTCTTCACCTTAGATTTCCATTTACAAGCTAGATACCCTGAAGAAGCTTGCTTCACAAAACCCCACTAACATAAATGTCCACAGCTAATGAATAAAAACCACCATCCAAAGCCCAGAACTGTCAAACATTTTCATTAGCAGCAAATGCACTTTGGAAAAATGCAGAAGTATGTTTTGTGACAAATCATTTAGATACCACACCAAAAGTCAGCAAGTAGGAAGCATAAAGCAGGCAGCTGAGCACAGACTCGGCCCGTGTATGAAGGGAAATGAAGAAGAAAATGGATTATTTATTAAAATAAGTGATGACATCCACAAAGATGAATGCTATTACTTTCTGGAAGCCAACTGAGATATACAAAGTAGAGTTTAATAATAAAGTTTAAAAATAAGTATTTCAGAGTGACATTGCAGCACCACGAAACATATGGAAACTGACACATATCACAACAGCCTCACTAAGAGGTTAGCTAATACCAACTGGAATCAAAGTAATTAAAGTGGTCTTACCTTACTTAGCATTTTGCCTGAAGACTGTGTGTGAACACTTTTATTTCAGAAATAAAACAACTAAAGGTATGAGAATTAAGGCCAGTTACTTCAGTGTGGGGGGAGTGCACAGAAAATGGAGAAGCACTTCAGTCCATATGGCACTCAGACTCTGACTCAGAATTGTGACTTACTCAGAGGATGTCCTTGCATTTGCTGCTGAAATGTGAATGCTGGGAACACTGCTGGATAATTTGACAGTATTGCTCTAATCCCATTAAGATACAACTGGGCCCAACTTTTTGCTTTCCCCCCATAACCATCTTTCTCTTCTGTTCCTCACTACAAACTTCCTTTTTTAATTTAATGAGTGGTACCACAAAAGCAACAGCACAAATCCGTATGGATCCTACAGGATGCTCATAATCTCTGTGCCTTTAGCAAATCTCTCAGCTGCTAATCTTCCCACATCTAACTGGAGTGGAAAGGTTTTTCTCTTACTTTAGCCACTTGGGTAATTTCTGTTAGAGCATGTCACTTCCACGGCGATTGAATTTGATCACCTAAATGCACTTTTTTTTCTGGTTTAAACTAAAGATTCAGACCCAGGAACTTCACATTTATAAATTTTTATGTACTGCAGATTTTTTATTTTAAGACACTAATAATTTAGAAGCATTGAGTCCATACCCCAGTATCTATTTACTACTTATCTACTCGTTCATAATTGGAGTTGTATTTGAAGCCATCTAATCCAGCGCCTGCCTCTCACTTATGGTTCTAGAGGTGACAGAGAGAGGACATGCCAGAGGCAGTCAAAAAGGGGACACTAAACATATCCAAGAGGAAGGCTGCCCAAAAAACACAATTTTTTTTTAAAAAATCACTATTATTTGGCAGGAGCCACATGATTTTCATGTCTCAGCAGCACTAAATAAGTGCTTACAACACAGGGTTATTGATCAGGGTCAGTCAATTCTTTTTGCTTGTTTGTTGCTGAGAAGCTGGTTTTGACTGTTTTATATGATCAATGTAAGCAGGGGAGAAGCATGTTAGATAAGGCCAAGATTCTTTCATTATGTTATGGTCAAAGCAGCATGTATTTTTTACAACACTGCTCCAGCCTGAGGGGGTGTGGATATATGGTTGAGGAAACAGAGGGGAAGAGAAATTGTCACAAACCAAAGGTGTCCTCTTCAACCAAATTTCTGTAAGAATGAGCAACTCTATCACCTGCCCTCCTCAAATTTGTGACATTTCAGACAGGTGTTGCATCTTAAATCACTACAAAAGTAGCTCTCCAGGAAAGTTTATAAAGGAATGGACAATAAACAGAGTGGAACTAGGAACAAGGGTGAAGCAAATGATGATTAAATAGGTAACATCAGAGTAAAAGCTAACAGAAATTAGTTATTAGAAATTAGTAACTAGAAATTGCTGCGTTCATTTAGCACAGAGGGGGGGGGGGAACAAAGCAAGCAAGCATTAAGAAATACTAGTAAGTAAAAAACTAGAGGAAATTAAGTCATACCAATCAATGAGTATTGTTTTAATCCATGCTAATGGATAATGCTATGCATTCTTGGCTCATCAGCAGTATTAAGGCAACCCTAAGTGTACTGAGATTCTTACCAAAATGGAAATATTCTTTACTCCAAGACAGTCATTAATCATTTACATTCACAACTGCAAGAGCAAAAGTTGTGTGTTTGTTCTGCAACAGCAGACCACAAAAGAAACATTGTCATGTATTTCTCAGAAGGCATTTAAAACCACACAAGATTTTACTGCGTGAAGTAAAAGCTGTGTCAGAAATCCAAGATCTGAAAACTCAAGCTAAATACACTCCCAGTAAAGCAGCATCCCCCCCCAGCTTTCTGAACTATTGTTAAAAAAAAAACTCAGGAAAATCTCTTGGCATCTGGAGCCTTGTTTTTCAGCTCTGGAGAAAGGAGTAGTAAAAAGAGCTTGTTCATTTCCAAGTGCAGCAGTGGTGGCAGAGACACGACTTGAGCCAGCCCAGCGCAATGGGCATTTTTGCACCAAGACGGAAAGAAACTGAACGAGGATCCTGCAGACGCTTTGGCTGAAAGCTCTGGAAAGGACCATCTGAGCTACATCTGGACCTAACAGTTCCAGGAGTTCTCACTCTGAAGAATTAAAAAAAAAAATAAATAAATCACCAGTTTCAGAAAGAAAGAGAGAGGACAGTGAATGCTGGAGCAGACGGAATTTTCACTACCAAATTACAGTAAGTATTCACCGCTTTGTTTCATTAAGCCCTGTGCCAGAGTAAGTTTATTAGAAGGCCAAGGCGCACAAATCCTATCAGGAGGCCTCTGCCTGGAAACTTTACTGCAGAGAGTAGTGTTTTGGTTTGTTTTTTTTTTTTTAAGATGTGACAAGTAACAAAAAAAGCTACAGAGAAACCCAAAATTATTTTTCTGTAATGTAATGCTTCTGAAGCTGCAGATCACTGGAAAAAAACCCACCCTTCTTTCTTCCAAATTAGAACAACTGCTTTAAAAATACACAAAAAGCTGAACATCACACACCCCAAGGTCTTCTGAGGAATTCAGAATCAGCTGGTAGCCTTCACTTCTCATACCTCTTAACTAAAAAAGCACTAGGGAATTGCTGACAGGGTTCAGCATTGTGCAGAATATTAAATATCTTTTTTGCAATACCCTGGTGACTCTTGAGTCTGTCTCTTACAGCACCATATGTACAGCTGTGTTGGAAAGAGGAAGCTATTAAATATATTAAAAAGTAGAAATATTACCAATAGACACTTCATCAAATAACTGGATCTCATTCATCCCCAAACAAAGCAAGAAATGTTAAGGTTACATCAACATAAGAAAATAACTCTGGATTTAATAACACCACAAGCCTGTTGAACATATTTGAAAGTAAAAACATTGCTTAATAAAACAGATTAGTGTTTCTGAAACAATGAATACAGCTTTCAAGCATCACAATGCTTTGGTAATAAAGACATTGGACTTGGTCTTGAAAGGCACTGGGCTTCTCAGTTCCCACACCACAGTTACGGCTAGAAGGTCTTCGGGTCCAAATATATTACCCTTAGTTTACTGCCAACACAGGACTAAGAATATCTTGTATCAAAAAAAAAAGGATTTAATAAAAGGCAAAAAGGAAAAAAAGAAAGAGTGTTTTGTTTGAGATCACATTTGCAAATGTATTCTTGAAAGCCTGCCCTCCTCCAAGACAGACGTACAAATATTGCGTTCACATCTCCAAGCAATGCTTAAAGGAGACGGCAGCAACACAGCCACATTCCACCCAGGCAGACAAGTAGAGAACCACGGTAACTTCTCAAAAACATTTCGGTGCTCAAGGACTCTGAGTTATTTCTTTTCAAAAGTGAGTTTCAACAAGGTCTTTCTCTAGGCTTCAAAGCACCTTAAGGCAGCAACAGGAAATCTGGACTTGCAGTGGCTCCCATCTCTCACGAATTCAAATCTGGAGTAAGTGAGAGCGCGCTGCCAAAAATCCCACCAGCCGCCTTTACGCTTCTAGGAGACTTTTACAAGTCAGCTTGAGAAGCCTAACATCCATTGACTTTTAATATGATTTTAAACCTTAAATGCTCAAGTAACTCTTTCAAGTAGGAGTTAAGCTTCGTAACAATTTCCCCATAGGCCCCTATCTTCTGCTGTACAGCTCGCGGAAACGCGCAACTTTCTCGGGGAGCCTTGGTAAATCCAGCAGCGGTCGTAGTGCGAGTTCTTCTCTCACACTTCAGAGGGAATGAGAAAATAAAGAACCCCCCCACGAAGCCCTGCTAAGCACAACTTCATATAGAAACACTGAAGAGAGATGAATGGGGAACCATCAGAAGGACTCTGGCAATTACCTCACAAAGTTCTGCAAGAGTTTCGTAAGGCTCCAAACAGTACTTTTGCTAAACCTGGTTTGGTTCCTCAAAGAGGTTTTGTTACAGTAATAGATGCATTATTTACACACTTGCCTCCAGTTTCTGAATACATATTCCTATTTACATTTACAAAACCTTTCTACACATATTGTTTTCACTTCATTCATTCACCTTTTGTTTTTTTCCTGTAGAGCAGCTTAGTATAAACTAAGGCAGCTGCCCATTGACTTGCAACTGATGATTAAATAGTTAAGGTTCATGTCTAAAGAGCACTGAAATTCCTAGAATCAAGTGTAAATAGAAATTAATACCCTAAGGCTACAGGTATTACTATGTATTGCATCAAGGCAACTGGTTTGTCCTTAAAAGATAAGCAATTAAAAAGTCTTAACACTTTCACAGACTATGAACCCACAAGAGATTTGGCATGGACCTGCTCTTTCCCATCGAACGGTTAGCGAACAGACTGTTCCACTCAAAATTTACTGTGCAAAAATCCCACAAACACCAAGGCAAAGAAAACTTTGACTTGTCTTTGGTGTTCCTTCAACCTCAGCCATGGCACATAAGCAGGACTAGGTTTTGAGATGGTTTCTGCAGCAACTATTGTCTGATGAACAAGACGTGGCTGGTGTAGCTGTACTGATTTCTGTCTCCAACTGCCCACTCTGCTGGAGGTTCACACCTCACAGAGCATGACAGACAAACAATGCCAGCCTCTTAATCATCTTGATGCGAAGCCTAGCATCTTACCACAGGCCTACCATCACTAACAGAAGAAGTACCACTTTCATTTTTACAGCTGAGGTTTGGGCATGGGAGCTTTCCTACTCTATTGCTGAGGTGCTAAAGGAGCGGCACCTGGGGCAGGGACTGCTGAACCACTGCAGAGAGGTTTGTCAGCGCTCACAGAATCATCGAATTGTTAGGGTTGGAAGGGACCTCAAGGAGCATTTAGTTCCACACCCCCTGCCATGGGCAGGGACACCTCACACTACAGCAGGTTGCTCACAGCCACATCCAGCCTGGCCGCAAAAACCTCCACAGATGGCACTTCCACCACCTCCGTGGGCAACCTGTGCCAGTGTCTCACCACCCTCATGGGGAACAACTTCTTCCTAACACCCAATCTGAATCTACTCACTTCTAGTTTTGCTCCATTCCCCCCAGTCCCATCACTCCCTGACACCACTGCCTATGAACAGATAGCCTGGAGATCTCCATGCTGGTCTCAGACTACTTCTGTAGGGCAAGCACAGCTAAGCCAACTCCAAATCATGTATACACAGTCACTCCCACTGTATGCTTGCACCTACAGTTTATTCCCATACCTTTTGGAGAATAAACTACATCAGTACCAGATACCTTCATGTAGCCATGCCCTAACTAGAAAAACTAGGAATTTTAATTGTTCAGTTGAAAAACTCAGAGAGTTTGATACATTTAGAGTTCAGCCTAATGAATTTGTGTGATTGCTTTTTAAGGAAAAAAATAGTAATTATTTTTGGCCTCCCATTGCCAGAATTTACTGGAACCTGAAATTTTATTTGATGGAGGCTTACGTAGGTAATGAAGGAGGCTACTGCAACAGCAGCAATTTCTCTCCAGCCTTCTCTGTTGAGGCCTGCTGCAGAGAGCAGCCTGCAGATTGTGGCCTAAGCCTAATCAGGATCAGAAAATCACCGTGCGGCTGGGGGAAGCCTTCATTAAGTTACAGTTCATTGACCACTAAACCATAAGTACAAAGACACTTAGTTGCAGCAGTGGAAGGAA
This sequence comes from Dryobates pubescens, assembly GCF_014839835.1. NCBI lineage: Eukaryota > Metazoa > Chordata > Aves > Piciformes > Picidae > Dryobates > Dryobates pubescens. The sequence continues at coordinate 3,496,875 of NC_071619.1, read as the reverse complement.
AACATTTTTAAAGAGAATGGTACCAAGCTTCAAGGGAGTCTTACTCTCATACAGGGTTCAAACTGGAGGAGGAGTTGAATGGGGACACGGCTCCATGCAGGATGGTGAAAACCAGACTGCAGCGAGGTAAGGTTGCCCACAAGAATTTGTCAACGAATGTCAATGTTATTGACAATCCTTCCCTGCTCAGGGCGACCACTGTGATTACAGTAAACCCTCTCAAAGAGGTCAGGCCTCAGTGACATAACTGTATATGTTAGGAGCTTTGAGCACATCACTGAAGAAACAAACATCCCAATTCAATTTCGAAGTACACCGGCAGTTAAGCCTACTGCTTCCCACCCTCCCCATGTGGAGGTGCAAAATACAAATGCTAATGAAATAACCCCAACCATCACTTACTCTGTTTTCCGTCTTTGCTTGTCTTCAAATATATCGTTCAGACTTATCGCCACCTGTCCCAAGAACTTGTCCAGCCCCACCAGCGACCTGTGCATGACAATCAGGTAGAGGATGTATTTTTCTGGATTCTCCTGCATGAGTAATCCAGGGAGCTCAAAGGAGGCCTCTTCTTTCCAGACAGGGTCCAGGGTCTTCTCAGCCACTGAGGTGGAGTATTTCTCCTTGCCCAGCTGTATGATGGTGTAGGCATCGTTGCTGCCATTTTTACCTTTTGGCTTCAGACCTTTGGCTTGAAGGACCGTAACTTGCACGTGAGTTGGGAACCACTTCTGGGCTTGCTCTGCCAGCATCATCTCTGAAGATCACAGCAGCAATAACCAACACCAAGTCTCTAGGTCATCGAGCTGCTTCCTAAGGGCACTTGCGGTGGAGACACCTGTCAGGGGCTCAGCGCGGTCCTTCCTCCGACGCTTCTCGCCGCGGGTGGCACTCACAGCTCCTCGGGTTCCCCCCACCCCACACGCCCTACCTGCGACTCCATGGCTAGGGGCTGCAGGGTTCCCCCGCAGCACCGACACTATTCCCCTCCTGCCCACGGCCTCGCCCTGCCCGCCGCCACCGCTCCCCTCCCGCCGCTGCCGCCGGCCCGGCTCCCCGCCGCCCCCAGGGCATCCCCCGGGCAGGGCCCCTCCGCCGCCCGGCCCGGCCGGCGCGCCGCGGCCCCTTCAGCGCGGCCCGGCCCGGGCCCCGCAGGCCGCCGGCGGCCTCCCCCTGCCCCTCGCGGCTCGGTGCCTGAGGGCGGCGGGCGGCGCGGGAGGGGGTTTCGCCGCCGCCCCACGCCCCGCGGGGGTGCCGGGCCGGGCTGCCGCGGCCGGCACAGCCGTCACGGCACTGCCCTCCCTCCTCGCCGCCTGCCTCAGCCTCTCGCCGCGCTCTCCCCCCGCCGCCGCCCGGCCTGACGGGCCGGCTCCGCCGCTTCCGCCTTCCCCATGCTGCCAGCGGCGGCGGCGGCCTCCGCGGCGGGCAGAGGGCAGAGGGCAAGGTTCGCTCCCACCCCGCCGCCGACCACCTCTCCTTCCCTCCCCGTCCCCGCCGCGCCGCAGCTGATCACCCGGGACGGGCGCTGTCAGGGGCAGCGGCCACCGCCGCGCAGAGCCTTCCCCACGCCCGGTGGTACTGCTTGAGGGCAGGGCGGGGAGAGGCCGGGCTGCCCCGAGGATGGGTGGACTCTCGGGACCCCCTTCCGCCAGAGGTTCCCGTTCCGTTAATTAATTCATCAGTGTTTATATTTATAGAGAGCTGCAGTGGAGCCGTGGGGAGGAGGGATCTTCTATGAACATCCATTGTCATTTAACAGTATATTTTAGGGGGCTCAGGGGTGGCCACGCAGCCAGCCACAGACTTGCGCTGCTCTGGAGCAAGCTCCTAGTCAGCCCATCGGAGAAGTTTTGGGAAGCCCTTTAAATTCCACCCTATCCAGCCACCCTAGCAATTGTGATGGATTTAAGTGAGAAAGCGAAAATAGCTGTCAGATGTTTTGAGGACACATAATTTTGTTGATGTACGCCTGGAGGCTACGTGCATGTGTGTGTGTGCACGCACACCTGTAAGGGCAGTCACAGGTATTAACTTTGATTCTACCAAAAAACACAGAGGAGCCCACACACAATTAGGGTTGCAAGGCTGTGCGTTACACCCTTGCAAACCATAACAAGCAGGGAAATCGGCAGCCAAGTCAGATAATACTTCATCCACCACCCCTCACTCAGGAGTCCTCAGCCTACGGCTCATGGGTTAGTGAGCAGCAAAAAGCTTGGGAGACCTCCTCATACTTCTGAGACCTACAGGAAATTAAAAAGTTAAAGCTGAAGGCCATTAGGGAGAGTAAAGTATGAAGCTGCCCACTGCACTTAAACACTGAGGGAGTTATTGCCCAGGGTCAGAAAAGGTTGGGGATCACCAGTCTACACACAGTCATTAGTCAGAGCCTCAACTCACTTTTTGTCTGTACACAATTTAAATAGTTATTTAAATGACCCTTAAGTTTTGACTAGGAATTACAATTAGTCTACATGCTGGGATAATTAACGCACCTCTTTCCACTTCCACATTGTATCTGATTTTTGTTGATGCTGGAAAATAGGTGGTGCAGCTGGAAACGCTTCAGGACATAGAAGCATAAAATTGTCAGGGCTGGAAGAGACCTCGGGGACCATTCAGTTCCAACCCTCCTCCCATGGGCAGGGGCACCTCACGCTAGATCAGGTTGCTCAGAGCCTCATCCAGCCTGGCCTTAAAAACTTCCAGAGATGAGGCTTCCACCACCATTCTTGGGATCATAGTTACACAGAAGCATGTAGGTGGATTATCTAGGGTAGTAATTTCTTAAAGTTACAAATAGTTACCTGCCTTGGTTTATAATGGTGAGACATTAATGGTCAAAACAAGGCTGCATGTCAACCCTTTGGGATAAATTGCCACCCTCCTCATCTGGAAATCACTTCCCCTCCTGCCCATCTGCCAGCATCCCACATCCTCAGGTATCTTTCCCAAATGTTTCACAGCAAGTTGTCCACAAAGCTCCCAGGGTGCTTAAGGAAAGAGGAGCAGAATTACGAGCTGGAGGAGCCAGGAAGGATTATGGTGACATAAGCGTTCTGCAGGAGTCTTAGGCCATAGTGGAAAGCCACGGGATTCTTGTTGGAAACCAGGGAGACATATGGACATCACATTATTTCTTGGATAAATTTTACCATGTATAAATTCTGTTTTGACAGAATATTCTTGATGGCACTCATCGAACCAAAACAAGAAATTAAGGTTAGGTAGGCAGAATGTATTTATTTAATCAGAAATTTAAGTCAAACATCATGTCTTTCATGCTGTGTCTTAGGAGAAGTTTTATGTGTTCTTATGCAGGGTAAGATTTGTGCCTTTTCCTTGGCTTTTATTGGCATTCTATAACTTGGTATTACCCTCTTTTTCTGAAGAGGGGGTGAAGGGAAGACATCTGCACACAGCTGAGCAGGGAAAGGTGGAAGGACTTCTGTACCTCACAGTACAATACCCAATCTGCCTTTTCTGCTTTCCAAACTAAGCAGATTATTAGTCCTCTACTCCTTTTATGCACAGGCTGGCATGTGAGAGGAGGAGAGTGGATTCTTTCTTTCTCATGTCAGCTGGTGGAGTGGGCACTGGGGAGATGCCCTCTCAGCTCCCCCACCCCTGTGCTTGAAGTCAACTCCGCTCAAAAGTGCACCAGATAGATTTTATTGCCTCTAGGGTCAAGTTCCAATCCAGCCTTTTGATTTTGTCCTCTTTGGGATAGGGACATTGTCATCTTCTTGAATGTGAAGTGTGATATGAATGACAAAACATCTCAGAGAAATAATGATATCTCCAGCAACACAGTGTCCCCTGGCACTGTGCTAGAGCATTAACCCAGAAATGACTCTGACTCTCGCTTGTTGAGCTGCCGCCACCACTCAGTGGCTGCATGCACTGTAGGTTTTGTTCATCACTGTCTGTGATCCAGTGAATGTTACATTAGAAAAGGCATTTTGTTTCCTGTGCACCACGCTGGTTACAAGGCCATACCATCCTTTCACTCCTGCTTTACCTCCCAGTGTTGAGATCAAGCACTGTGGATGCTGGACAAACAGTGTGGGAATGTCAGTGGTCATTAATATGAAATGCTTTGTCTTAGCAGTACAGTGGGAATGCTAATGAGGATGACTAATCTGTGAGAAACCATTTTTTCCTGCCTGAATTTGAAGTGGGCACTAACCAAACAACAGATCATGTGGGGAAGGATACCATGAAGCTGACAGAAGTGATGGGCAAATTCTGGTTTCACTGTCTCTTCACTGATTAGAATAAGCAGACTAAAATAGATACAAGAGGAGGGAAGTCTTGGGACTGTGCAAGAGATAATTAAAACTCAAATGTCTCTTGGGTAAAGGGAGGAATTCTTCTTAGATTGGGTTTTGGCAAGATCTGTAATTCATGCTTTCTCTGTGAGAAGGACTCACAGCTTTTTATGGATTAAGGTCACCACATCCCTTCTTCTAGCTAGCTGGCGTCATCAAAATGGGTCTTAATCCCAAAAGTTTATTTGCAGTAGTTTGTTTAGCAAGAAATAGCTGAGTGGGCTAACAACATGATAAAAGAGGGACATTATCTATAAGGAGAGGGGACACTGGAGCAGCCACAAGGAACATAGGGCAGATATTGCAGTTTTCTGTAGGCCAGCTTTTCTGACATTCCGGCTTTGGTGGCGTCTTCTTCAGCAGCAAAAAATTCTGGGCTTGCTTTTCTTCTTAGCTGTCTTTCCCCAACCGTACATGGGTGAAGGGAGGACAGTGAAAAGGGGCAAGGCAGATAGCAATACAGAAGCTACCAAGCATCCTCAGAAAGAAATCCTTTTTACCACAAGATAACACTCAAGGGAGCTCCTTTTGATAGCAAGCCCCCAGCAACGTTTTGAAACCCTCTAAAAGAAACAAACCCAAAGCCTGGAAAATTCACGATAAAACGTGCTCAGTGTGAGTGAACTTGGACAGAAAGCATGATACAGCTTTAAAAATGATTGTTTATCAGAGAACAGTATCTATGGTGTGTTTAATACATGGATCTGTAATCCTCATGTGTGCCATCTATCTCTATTACACATTCTTCCAGGCATTTCTGGCCCAGGAGATCTCCATTGTTTTTGAAAAGAAGGAATTCCAAGAATTACAGTGGGTTTTGGGGTTGTTTTTTCCTTCCTGATTTCAGTAATTTGAATTGCCCTCTCAATTCTCCCTTCTGAGCCAGCAGTACATCTGATTAAACACCAGGCTTGGTATTCTGGCTGCCCTTGCAAGAGAAAATACAAGAAAAGCCTTTTTGCCTGTGCTGCTGAGACAGTTCTGTCCTCTGCTTTTCATTTCCACTTGAGTACTCGCTGAAGAGGATCAGAGCAGTTTTGCTTACAGTGGTAAACTGTAGCAGATAATTTGGTGATTTAATTTCTCCCTGCTTTTTGTTTAGGAAGCAGGAAGCAGTTTGTTATAAATATTTTTATTTTCCTTTTGTGTGTGTGTGTGAAAATGCTCTCTCTTCTTTGAAATTATCTGCTGAACGATTCTTTGTTGGCAGATCTGGGCTGGTGTGTTTGTTTTGAAGGCTCTGTAGTTGTGATGCACAGGCTGGTTTTGTCTAGACATGTAACAAGCTTCTGCTTTCTGCCTAGCTGTGACTCTTGGACTTTCAGTAGCTGTTGCAACTGTCCAGATTGCACAGTTTCCGCAGAGACGATGCAGATCTCGAGTCTGAGCATTGTTGTCTGTTAACTTTATCTTAGCTGTTGTTATTTTTTCAATTAGTGACTTCTCCAGGAATCCACTAGAATTAATTGATTGCAGAAATCAAATAACTGGGCTCAAACCCACCGCTGTGAATTGGAAGGCTTTTCTCAAGCTACTGTTTTTGTCAGCTCTGTTGGTTTGAGGAGAATTCATTAAGCTGGAAGTATTTTGATGTAAATATTAAAATCTAGATGGGTATTCATCACATTTCTGTCCTGGAACCAAATTTTGCATCCCAAGGCATTGAAGGTTTTCTGCAGCTGGGGGAGTTAGGCACTGTCCTGCTCTGTGTGCTCTCATTTTGCTTTCATGTTCACTCTTGTGGAATGTCTCCTCAAGAGAAGAGGACATTTGGCCTCAACAGGTCTTCAGGCTCAACACTAGGCCTGAATCTTCTCTGATTATCCATTGTCCTAATAGAAATCTTGTACTTTTCATCCAGAAATCTGGAGTCACAGATCCAGTGGAACTGTGTGTAATATCAGATTTCAAACACATCCCAGGTACCACTAAGAGTGTTGGAAGCATCACCTTTTTTGGTTCATTTTTAGCTGAACTTGTTTCACAGCTTTTCAACACTGTCATCCATCCTGAAGTTCAAAGAGGCTTAAATGCTGTAAAACAATCATCAAATGCTATAATTAAACTTGCCAGTCATCCAGATTTGACCCAAACTGCCTGTGTCTCAAGCTGTTAGTCGGCTGTCAGGGTTAGGTTTCAAGTCAGCCTTCAAAAACATGAAGACACCTAGCTCCCAGCCTTTGCACAAATGTTAAGCAGGCAAACCATTTTGGTTTTCTGTCCAAGCATCCCCATCATATCATAGAAACACAAACTGAGGCTCAAAGAGTTACACTAGAGATGGAAATTGGCTAAGTGATGTCTGTTTTCAGACCTAAATATGCACATTCTCTCTGGTGTTCAGTACATCTGCGATGCTTGAAGGTCACAAACGACTTCTATGCATTGCAAATGGGCATAAGAAATGTAAGAAGAATCACAGAAACATTTAGGTTGGAAAAGACCCTCAGGATCACCAAGTCCAACCCAGAACCTTACTCTACAAGGTTCAACCCTAAACCATAGCCCCAAGCATCACATCCAAACAACCTTTAAACACATCCAGGCTTGGTGACTCCACCGCCTCCCTGGGCAGCACATTCCAATCTCTGACCACTCTTTTTCCAGTCTAAACCTACCCAGTTGTAGCTTGAGGCCATTCCCTCTTTTTCTATCACTAACTACCTGTGAGGAGAGACCAGCACCAGCCTCTCTACAATGTCCTTTCAGGTAGTTGTAGGCAGCAATGAGGTCAAGAGTCAAGGCTAATTTTGCCATCTTTGCAGAGAATAATCTTTTTAGTTCTTGACAGAACCTTAGAAACATTAGCAATAGAAACAAACAGCTTCAAAATTGTGACCTTCTTCTGTTTTTCTAATGAAGTAGAAGAGCAAAGAAAAAAAAGGAAAAGAAAGAAAGAGATTTTTATCATTGTATTAGTATGAGGCTTCTTCAGAGGTATTTCTCCTGGGTTTAAATAACTCATGCATTTATTCTGTCTGTATAAGTCTCCAAGGATCTGAGAGACCATTACCTCAGAAATTATCCAAAGTTATCAACTCCCTTAAGGAGAATTTCAGCAAATACCAGAAAATTATGTTGTAGGAAAAGTTCTTAGTAGTGGAAGTTGTGAACTACTTCTTTCCCCCCCCACCCCCTTCAGGATGTCAAAGTGCTTTGTAGGGCCTACACATTCAACATCAGCAGGGCCCCATATGAGGGCAGACAAAAGAGAATTATTTGCACAAAGGTTAAATTGCTATACTTCAACCATTCCTTTCTGTCCTAAGCTAGCAGTCCCAGCAAGCAGGTAAAACACCTATCCACCTTAAAGCATAGCGTGCTCCTCAAGTGAAAAGTCCTCCTTGCAGTTTGGTCTTCTTTACTAAAACAACACATTTAAGCTTCCTGCTCATTCCTAAGAATTTTTCCCAGGCTTAGCTGCCCCCAAAGTTTCTTCCCAGGGAATTTTTTTTTTTCTACCAGAGGACTACCCCACATCTCTTCTGTTGTTGAAGGGCCTAATGGAATCCACCTGCAGCACTGAGTCAGCCGTGATTAATCTGCAGTTAATCTGCAGGGCCTCAACACCTCCTGCCTGTTGGTAACAGGAGAGCCCTTGCTCCCTGATGATACAAAACAACAACAACAAGAAGAAGAAAAGTAGAATAAAATGAAGTATTTTCTGGAGGAAGGAGGGTTGGTGTGTTTGTTACACTTGGGCTTAACGCGTCTGCCTCCCTGGTAAACCAAGACATGAATCGTCTAGTTCTTCACCCCACGTTGTAGAGCTGATATGAAGCCCAGAACAATATTTGGCATTTTTGGGGTGAATTTTTGTCTCTTGCTGAGCTGATGAATAATTCAGATTTTATATCATCGTTGCCTCCTAGCAATATAAATTTCAATTTGGCTTCAGCAAGGTCTTAATATAAATATGTGATTAGAGAAGGAATCTAAGTTAAATTGCTGTAGTTAAGTTTTATGTGCGTTAAATGTGTGTACTCCAAGCACTCTTCTCCAATGTTAGTTACAGCCCTCCTTTCTTTGAAGCATGGTTTATTCTTAGAAAACTCAAGCTGCTCCTAAAATTCTGCTCCCAGTAAGAGACAAATTAGATAAAAACAACTTATTGAGAGGAAGGAGCTTGCAGAGCTCGCACAAGTCAGTCATGGAGTGCTGCTTGATAGCGTTCTAAGCCTTTTTTCTTTGCAAGAATTATCCAATACCCAGTCGTGCAACAGATAAAATTTCACTTCTCCAAATATCTGTAGTGCATCTTCTTCCCAGCACCAATGGTTGGAAGGATTGTGAGGGCTATGGGAATTCTGTAAATTTATTTTGGCACTGCCTTGTGCTTCAGGCATCCTGGAAATCAGTGCTGGCTATGTTCTCATAGTCTGGATGTAAATTAGCCATATGTGCATTAGTGGCATTATTTACAGATTGAATTGTGCAACTATACTCAGGGCCTTAGATAAATTATTTCTACATTGGGTCCAATTTTTGCTGTCATTTACAGTAATATAAATCGGGAATCACTCCACTGAAGTCAGTGGGGTAATTACTTTGCGTTTTCTCCAGTGTGATGGAGTGCAGAATTTAACCTCTGATTATTTGCAGCTCTGAAGCTCTTTCCCCTACGCTAGGAATCTATTGAGGCTCTTCTGTCACTTTGTCCTCTATCACTTTAGAGCTGTGCTCAGAAGATGTGCTTATGAAAGCAAAGCAATGCAGTCAGACTTGGTTCTTTTTAGAGTCTGGGTAAATAAAAGTGAGAAGAGTTACCTGGTGTTACAGTCTCTTGTTAAATACATAACTTTGCTCTTCATGCTTCTTCATCTTGGCTTCTAAGTAGGAGTTGCTGTGGAAGTTTGCCTTGGGTCAAGTCTCACTAAAAAAAACCTCTAACTGACCATGTTAGCATATCACTAAAACCCTCTACCTAACATGTAAGCATATCACTAAAAACCTCTAACCATGTAAGCACATCACTAAAAAACTCTGACCATGTTAGCAAATCACTAAAAACCTCTAACCATGTAAGCATATCACTAAAAAACTCTGACCATGTTAGCATATCACTAAAAAAAGTCTAACCATGTTAGCATATAGAAGTCACCTTCTGAGCTTCTTCACCCCCCACTTTGAATGGACCTTGCTTTGACAAAACTGATTTGTTTGCTTCAATTGGTAAGTTAAGTATGAAATCAAAGATGGTCTCAACACAAAAATAGAAACCATGCAAACACATCAGCAATTGTTCTCCAGAAACAGTCTCACTGATGCTGGAGAAAATATGATTGTCCATGTAAGGGCCACAAGGATGATCAGAGGGCTGGAGCACCTCTCCTATGAGGACAGACTGAGGGAGTTGGGGCTGTTCAGTCTGGAGAAGAGAAGGCTCCGAGGTGACCTAATTGTGGCCTTCCAGGAGGGGGCCTACAAGAATGCTGGGGAGGGACTTCTCAGGATCTCAGGTAGTGATAGGACTAGGGGGCATGGAATGAAGCTGGAGGTGGGGAGATTCAGACTGGACGTGAGGAGGAAGTTCTTCCCCATGAGAGTGGTGAAACCCTGGAATGGGTTGTCCAGGGAGGTGGTTGAGGCCCCATCCCTGGAGGTGTTTAAACCTAGGCTGGATGAGGCTCTGGCCAGCCTGATCTAGTGTGAGGTGTCCCTGCCCATGGCAGGGAGGTTGGAACTAGATGATCCTTAATGGTCCCTTCCAACCCTGACTGATTCTATGATTCTCTGATTCTAACTCCTCTGTCTCATCATCCAGCAGCATATGATGTTAAGGCATCCCAGTGCTGGATGGAACTTCGTAGCTGTGGTTCAGCAGCTCATGTAAGAGGAACACACTGGGAAGCTGGTTATATCTTTCTCAACTCAGTATTTCTAATGAGAAGAAGATGTCTGAATGTTATTTTATATAAGTCATAATCATTTGAAAAAATGCATTAGCAGGCACAGGTCTCATAAGGGAGTTTAAATCATCTCCATATTTTGTTTTCTTTCAGCCTCTCCTTTGTTTCTTTGCTGCTGCATCTTAATTTTTTCTCTCCCCCATACTCCTGCAGCAGCATGTCCACCTCCAGCTGCAGTGATAGAAAAGGCTGTATAATTAAATGGGCCACTTCAGCCATCTGATGTTCTTGCTAATTAATTTATCTTAGTGTCCTGCTGCTCCGTGGGTCTTTCCATCCCTAGTGGCAACATCAAGAAGTCACAGAAGTGTTTAGGTAAGGCATTAATAATTGCACCATTGCTGGATTTGAGCAGACTACAGAAGCAGAAGACCAACATAACTGTGCAGATACACTTTACTCAGCTCAACTCACCCAAAGTTGTAAGTCCTTACTTAAACACCACCTGATATTTAATTGCTGAAATCACAGAAATTATTGCAATCACAGAAACACAGATTCACTTCAACATTTAAGTATCCAGCATGTTCCCAAAGAAGTTTTTCCAGGCTTTGCTATCCAGAGGCAAGCCTGAAATCTAGGAGTTGGTGAGAGAAAAGAGGTACAGTGGTACAGAAGAAAGATTACAGGTGGTGGGTTGTTCGTGGGAGCAGTATCTTGGACAAAACACAACCTGGCTCCATGTTTCAATTTTCTACAGGAAAGTCTGGCCAAGGAGAGCTTTGGGAAGGAGAGATGGAGCTGGGCACCAAGTCACACATGGGTGACAGGGCTTCCCAGAGCATCAGCCTTGCTGTGAGGAGGGGACTGTTTGGGATGTGGGTTTTACTGGGGTTCATATGCTAACGCTGCTATGGCCAACTGGTTCAACTGAGTAAGACTGACCCTGCCCCAACACATCCTTGGTCATAGGGATCATCATGATTAACAAATTTGGCAACTCTTTCAGTGAAGATGTTTCCCTAACATCCAATCTGCACCTCCCTTGGTGCAACTTGAGGCCATTTCCTTCATTCTATTGCTTGTTACTAGGTAGAACAGACATAGAATAGAATAAACCAGGTTGGAAGAGACTTTCAAGATCATCGCATCCAACCCATCAACCAATCCAACCCATCTAATCAACTAACCCATGGCACCAAGCACCCCATCAAGTCTTCTCCTGAAAACCTCCAATGATGGCAACTCCACCACCTCCCCAGGCAGCCCATTCCAATGGGCAATCACTCTCTCTGTGTAGAACTTCTTCCTAACCTCCAGCCTAAACCTCCCCTGGCGCAGCCTGAGACTGTGCCCTGGCCAGAATGCCTCCACCTGGGAATCGTGTACCCAGCTCAGTTCACAGACCTTTTTGTGCCAAAGAGCCACCCAGACTTGGCAGAAAAGCTTCTGGAGTGAAGAACCCGTGACCCTTTAGTAGAAATTTTCCTGATGAATAATTAACCTCACTGTTAATCCTCTCTGCATTATCCATAATCAGAACGTGACCATTGCCAGCTTCTGGGGCTTGATTCATTTTCATATGCTAAGTGACAGACCCCTTACAAATCATCTCCTCATGAAGGTATTAATATAGCATGATCAAGTCTTTCTTAACCTTTATTTTGATCAACAAATTAGGCTGCACACATCTGTCCCTATGAAGCAGATATTCCAGATCTTGAAATCATTCTTTTTGGATCTATTTTCAATTTTCCATGGCTTCTTTGAAGTGTGAACACCAAGACTACTCATGATATTCCAGTAGTTTTCCCACCAGCTCACACACAGCTGTACTTCTTGTGCCAGAACCCCTGGCCCAGTAATTCTGCTGCTAGCTTAGGTTGAGGAAATTCAATCTAGGGTATTAAAACACTTGCTCTATATTTTCCCTGCATAATTGGAAAGCAGTGAGAGATCAAGCAAAGGCTCAAATATGGGGGGGTGGGGGTAGGGGTGGGAGGGGGTTGGAGGGGAAAGTTTCCAATTCTCAAGTTAATTGTCCTGAAAAGTTTGGAGAAGTTTACCACAGAGATACTCTCCCATGGAGCAAGCAAGTGCTGACTGTAGGTCTGTTTATGCTTTGGACACATCTGTATGGCAGCAGCATAAAGAGTGTGGCATGCTGTTTAATATCTGTCAGGCTTCTTTTTTAAACCACTTAATAAGCATGTATGTAAATTCTACGCAATAAAAAAAGTTCTAACAACTAGAACAAGAATAACCTTTTATGTGGTGGCTCCCACCCTTAATCCCAGCTTCTACATGCCAGTTCCTCCCCCCACTTTCACATCCCCATTTCTTGACAGGTGCCAGAAGGTTGCAGAATTTTCTTGTGGCTTCACCATGGGAACTGCCATGTTACCAGGAATGAATTTGACCCGCTGAGCAATAAAGCTGAGGCAAAACACTTAGGCTCTAGCCTGGATGGGGGAGTTGCTTCTCTTTCTGTTGGCATGTTTGACTCTGGCATTTTTTGGTTTGTGTGTTTTCAGTCGAGGATTGCTCCACTTTCATTCACCTTCCCTCTAACTTCACCTTGAGAAGTAAAAAGGGCTTTGAAAGTGTTGTTTTTCCCAGCAACAGCTGCTGCTTTTAGCGTCCAACAGTCTTTAAATCCACAGAAGGCGAGTTTATATGGACAGGGAAGCATTAAATGCTAGGAAATGAGGGTCTTTAGGTAACTGTTCCAGATCTGCTGTATCTGCAGTTACAGCAAGCAGTGGTGTAGGTGGTGTTCTTTTACTGGCTTTTAATGAGACACATTTATTACTGCCTTGCGATAAACCAAAGTAAAGCCATAAAAGTGACTTTCATTGAACAGTTGTTTTGAGTCCTGCCTGGGTCTTATAAAGCTTCATTTGTTCAAGAGTTTAGTTTTGGCTTTACATGCCTGCCACCTTTCTGGTAACATCTGTTATCTCCTCTGAAAGTTGCATAAAATAGGCTTACCTTCCACGATACAACAGAAACTTGTTTCATGGCTTGGGTCAACTGGGAGCTGATCCTTCATCATCTGCTAGGTCAGTCGAGAAACCAAACCTCTCCATACCAGCAGGCAGAACATGGGTTTGAAACTGTGCTTTTAGGGGTTGCAATGTCACAACAGGAGCAGGGAAGTCATTCTGCCCTGTACTCAGCAGTGGTTAGGCCTTGAGTACTCTGTCCAGTTCCGGGCCCCTCAGTTTAAGAAGGATATTGAGACACTTGAGTGTGTCCAGAGGACAGTAAGGCTGGTGAGAGGTCTCGAGCACAAGCCCTAAGAGGGGAGGCTAAGGGAGCTGGGGTTGTTTAGCCTGGAGAAGAGGAGGCTCAGGGGAGACCTTATTGCTCTCTACAGCTACCTGAAGGGAGATTGTAGCCAGGTGGAGGTTGGTCTCTTCTCCCAGGACACAGTCTCAAGCTGTGCCAGGGGAGGTTTAGGCTGGATGTTAGGAAGAAATTCTTCCCAGAAAGAGAGATTGGCCATTGGAATGTGCTGCCCAGGGAGGTGGTGGAGTCACTGTGCCTGGAGGTGTTCAAGAGGGGATTGGATGTGGCACTTGGAGCCGTGGTTTAGTTAGTCATGAGGTGCTCGGTGCTAGGTTGGACTTGATGATCTCTGAGTGAGGTCTTTTCCAACCTTATTGATTCTATGATTCTATGAACAGTTGAAAACTGTAACTGTGCAGGTTGCTAACAATTGAAATGGTAAGAACAGCATCTAATCCATCAGCCTTTGTTCAGAGGAGTTAAATCCTAAGGACTCAAGAGAGATCTCCTTGGTAGACCCCAGCCTTCAGCCATAGCATGGTGGTAAAAACATGCTTTTCAGGTCCAGCAGTGCATCCACTGTTTAAGGCTTATTGTATTTCCTTTCTCTAGTGGTCCAGTTTGCATTTCATTGAAATCAAGTTCCATTATTGCAGCTACACTCTCTGGAAATATCCTTCCAGCAACCTTCTTAACGATTCACCTCCCTTAAGTTAATACCTATCAAAACCTGAAAAAAAAAAAAGGGGGGGTGGGGGGTGGGGGAAGAAAAAACGAATTAGATTTGGAATTTCCTGGATTCTTGTGTTTGTCATGCAAATTTCCAGTGCTGTTCTTTTTATGATAATAGAAAATAAAGTAGTTTCTTCTAGTAACATTGTAAATCATTTGCTTTCTATTACACGCAGCTGGTTTTGTTACAGTAATGATTTTGTATGGGTGCACACTGCAGCGCGTATTAAAGGCAACGAGAGGCTCTTTTTTCTCTTCCAGGCCTCCCATGCAATTGATGTTTGTGCAAATAGAAGCAGATAATGACAAACCCAGTAATTTATTATAATGCATTAGCAGGGGTGGGTTTGTCTCTCTTCTCCCCAAGTGCACCTTCTCACACAGGGCCCTTCCCCTCCTCCCGCACAATCCCGCTCCGTCCCTGTTTAGCGAAGCGCCTCCCCGCCCTCGCAGATGCAGATCAGGGTTTTTTCAGCTCACCAGAGAGATCCAGAATCAAAATCTAAACCAGCTGGCGTTTTCTAGGCGGGTGTCTTACTTTAGCTTGCTCAAAGGAGCACAAGATGAACGGTAAGAATTAAATAAACCACAAATTATTTTGGGGACTGTCTGGTTTGCGTTAGAAATCAACTTTTCACTGCTGGCTGTTGTTTCAAAACTGTTGCCTCTATTTTTGATATTCATCCTTGGGATCTAACACAAACTATGTCTTACTAGTTTAATCCATTGTTAGGCCGTGTTTAAATATCTTTTATTGTAGTCATGTGCTATAAAAATAGTTCTCACTGGAGTTTGTTGGCTAGGAGCCAAAGGGTAATACCGCTTCAAGTGGTACAGCTCAGTACTAAAAGAGGTTTTGTTGGGGTTTTTTTTTTCCCCTTTGGTGTTGGTACTTACCAATTTCACACCTTGAAAAGAGCCTAACTACATCAAAATGTGATGTATCTACTTTGAGCGCAGGGGCTAGAAAAATATTGCAGCACAAAAGGAGAGCAAAGAAAAACACTGCAACTGTATCAGCGGTTTATTCCTTTTCGTGCCTGATTAGCAATTTGTGTAATTCCTTGCTAAAGAGCCTAGGAACTCCACACAAATATTTAGCAATCTTCCCCTTTCAGAAGTAATTTTGATTTTTAAACTTGCTGCAGCGGGCCCACTTAGAGGATTACAATGACCACCATTTAGCTCATAGTTAACACTAAATGAGGTCATTTGTATTTAGAAACATAGTGGGGTTTTTTCCTCCCTCTTCTGAAATGATAATTGAATGATGTAACATCTCCAGTTCAGCTTCTGGCAGCACTTTATTCTCTTGTGCAGAGCCACAGTCATGCAAACTCTACCAACGAAGTGAATAAAGATGACAATTATGCTTGACAATGTGGACCTTCAATTCTGCAAGCATTTTTTGGCAGGAGCAGATTCCTTCCCTGATAGTTTCAGGCATGGACTAAGTTCCATCGGGATGATCTGGGATTAAGACAAAAAAATTGCTACCATTTACTTCATTACCGTGGTTTGTACCCGCACCTTCATTCTAGGGCATTATGACACTCGGTTCTGTTGTTTCTATTATTCATGGTGAAAACATGCCCAGAAAGGAAGGAAAGAGACTGTTAGGAGCAGTTAACCTCTGCAGCTTCCAAGGAGAGCAGTTAACATCCACTATATGCCAAATGCCGGCCCATTAGGTTGAATAATGAGTGAGCGTATCTGAGACTTTGCACAAGACAAGATGGAAACAGATTGGGCAGGGGATTGTACCACACTTTATTACCTAGTGAAATGTAATTTGATCCATTTGCAGGAGGAAGAACCAGAGATGCTCGTTTCAGAGTTCAATTGTTCCAGAAAGATGGAAGTAGCCTGGTGGTGTTATTTTAATACCGGGGTTTATGAAACACGTGTAGCTACATTTTTACAAGGCAGGAGGTTCTCCTAACCGTGGCAGCAAGGCAGGCAGTGCAAATGTTACATTCTTCTGTCAAATGACAGAGGGCAAGAACGCACAATTTAACGTCTCAGCCTTGTAGAAACCAAACCAGAACCAGACACCCAGCTCCAGACAAACGGCAGTCGGTTTAGTTCCTGGAGAGGTGACTCTCTGCTGTCACTTTGTTTTCCCAGTCCTAGCTGGGGGTGTTTGGTACTGTGTGCACCTACAGGCAGAATCTTGGGCTGGAGTCACCAGTGGTGGGATTTCAGGTTTGTGTTTAAATTTCACTATCAGTTTCAAGGTGTGGTATAGTCGGCTGTGGTTTGAATTTGTATTCTGGAGACTGAAATGTGTTTATTTTTGACAGTGTGAAGAATTTTGCATCGTGATCTGTCTTGAGTTGAAATACACAGTGAGGAGGAAGGGAGGGAGGAGAGGAGACTCGAGGAGAAGAGAAGAGAAGAGAAGAGAAGAGAAGAGAAGAGAAGAGAAGAGAAGAGAAGAGAAGAGAAGAGAAGAGAAGAGAAGAGAAGAGAAGAGAAGAGAAGAGAAGAGAAGAGAAGAGAGGAGAAGAGAGGAGAAGAGAGGAGAAGAGAGGAGAAGAGAGGAGAAGAGAAGAGAAGAGAGGAGACTCAAGGAGAGACCTGTAGTGATGATGGAGAGCCTTACCTGTGGTAAATTAGTAATGCATGTTTGTGTCTTGCTTGCACAAGTATGCTGGCTAAATACATGTTTTAAATGAATGTTGGCTTGAAGCAGGAAATGTGTCTTAATTTCTGTGTAACTTTTTCTTTAGAAGAAGATGTCATCTGTCTCTACACAAGGGCTATTTCAGTTACCCTGTCTCCAGAAGCTGAGTGTTCTTGTGAACTGACCTTTCCAGACTGTTTCAGTCTGAGGACTCTTCATCACAGCTGCTGAAGTCAGTCATAAAACCACTATTAACCTAAGAGGGATCGTGAGTAGATCGAAATCTGCTAACTGCTGTTGTCGAGGAAGAAAGAAAACATACACATGAGGCTGTCTTTCCCCCCATATTTCCTGAGTGGCAGTACTTCAGAGAAAGCAGAAAGGTGATATTATACCCTAGAGCCAGATCTGGGGACACTTGTTCAAGCTAAACTAATCCTTTGCTCATGCAGCCATCTCAGTTTGTCCTGTCTGGAGGGAGAAAGAATTCAAAGATCTCTATTCGATAATCTGTCTTCTACAGTGGCACAGAATTTGTAGGGCAAGCGATGAGTAACAAATAAAAGCACAAGGAAACACAGCAATTATTTAGAGTTCCCATAAGAAATGACACTGCTGTAGCTGGTAAGTCCCCCTCAGGGCTGAGAAGCCTTTCCTGGGAAGTAATAGCTCATGGCCCTCCAAACTGAGCACAAGAGAAGGCTCTTGAGAGCAGAGGTTGTACCTGTAACATAGCATCTGAGTTTTATCTGATCAGCAGATAGCTTTACAACTCACCTGCAGCAGTCCTTGCTAAGGGTCAGAGAAGCTCATACTGAAAAAAACTCCACCCTGCCCAACCCACCACAACACATCTGATGGACATATGCAGGGGCAGGGTGATCTGGAAGTTAGCTCTTTGCAGTAAGAGGAGAAAAAACCGACTTCCAGAAGTAAATCACAGGTGTTAATCAACTTCTTTTTTAAAACACCCCAAAATCTGAAAAACAAAGCAAAACTAAGAGCCCAACCCCCAGGGAGAGATTCTTAGCCCTGTCAGAAATAAAGGAAAAACATCTCTAGTGGTGTCATGACTGTAGAGAACTCTGAAGTGAGCAAGACTAATGGCTTAATTAATGATTGTCCCGGCTATCTGGAGTGGAGAGCTTATTTCTTTACTGAAGCAATGCTGGAGATTAATTGAATGACAACAGGGCTTAACTGACACATCTTTGGAGACAGCCTTAGCAGCTGGCTAAATCCTTTCCCTCCAGGCTCTGCTATGACAGTGACATTTAGTGACTGTTGTAGATATGGACGTGTTCTCCCGTGACCAGAAGAACTGCCTGGTTATACTGCTAGTAGACCCACTGCAGATTTAGTTTTACTAGCAGAGGATGCCAAGGTGCTTTAGACCAGAAGGGTTCCCCAGCTGAGCCATATCTGACTGGCATAACCATTTGGTGGAGCAGCACATGAGTTAATGCTGGGAGGAGAGCATGGCACAGAGGAGGTGGCTTTGCTGTTGTGGCACAGTTAATGTGGCATGGCTTGAAGTTTAGACAACCCATTCTACACATTCTCACATGAGACTGTAGGTGTCAGGAGCAAATCCCAAGATGTCCAGCCTGGCAGTAGCTTTTGCTCTGACATCCCTGATGAACAGAACAGGGCAGCCTGAGGGCAATGATAGAATCACAGAATCAGCCAGGTTGAAGAGATCATCAAGTCCAACCTATCACCCAACACTATCCAATCAACTAGACCGTGTCACCAAGTACCTCATCCAGCCTCTTCTTAAACACCTCCAGGTATTTTGACCCCACCACCTCCCTGGGCAGCCCATTCCACTGGGCAATCACACCATTCCCTGAGCCCTCACCCTGCTTCCCATTCAATGCAAATGATTTCCCTGTACAACTGCCTCACCTACTTCTTACTTCTGAGGAGCTGCTGGTACTTTTTTGAGGTGTTTTGCCAATGGCAGACCAGTGATAGGAGAGCAGACAATGATGTGACCAGGTGATGGGTACCATACAATCCCTTTCCCAACAACTGTGAGTCAGTAACTGCATGGAGTGACCATATCTGGTCTACAGTTCACTGTCGGTGTGCTTGTCCTTCTACAGATGGCAGAGACCCTGCTCCATGACCCTCGCTGCAGATTTTTGCAGTAGATCAAAAAGATTAATGGTGAGAGTTGGTAGTTTCAAGACCCAGCTCTCCAAATAAAAGATATTTTTTAATTACTGTCCAAGGCCATTAGGTGCAGGGCTGGATAACATGTGTTTCCTCTTAGAGATGAACTGCCCCTGTGGCAGTCGCAGAGCACTTCTGCATAACTCTTTCCCTCTCCCCCTTGCCCTGTCTTTGTGCTGATGTGTTAAGGTGCAGACAGCCTGCTAATGGCTTGGATATGCCTAATCTTACAAAGTCATTTTGACCCACTCTTCAGTGCTGGGCTGGGCCTGTGTTACATCTCTCAGAGGGTATGGGAGGGTACAGGGGTGGTCCCCACAAGCAGGCAGGTGCTGCCAAGTGGCTTTGGGATCTTAACCCTTTACTGGCAGGTCTGATTTCCCTTCAGAGATAAATCTCTCTAGCCCTCCAAATCCCATCCCTGTTTTCACCCAAAAGTTTAATTTCTGGTTGGATTCTCCTCAGTTTTCTCCATACTTTTATCTTTTGATGGAGTTTGACCACTCAAGAAATGTTAGCGGAAAGGGCTTGCAGGCATCTGTGGTAGGTGCAACAGCTAGTTTTGGCATCAGTTTGAATTTGTTCTAGGGCAATTTCCTGTGTTACCTGAGTTCACAGTGTCAGGACAGTGAATCTCTTTCTTTCCCACAGCATGTTATTTCCTGGACTCAAACAGCAATTTTCACATGGACAGAAACATTTGAGAGTCTTAGAATGGTCTGTGTTGGAAGGGACCTCCAAAGGTCATCCAGTCTGACCCCCTCTGCATTCAGCAGGGACATCCTCAACTAGATCAGGTTGCCCACAGCCCTGTTGAGCCTCATCTTTAATATCTCCAGGGATGGGGCCCCAACCACCTCCCTGGGCAACCTGTTCCAGTGTTCCACTACCCTCATAGTAAAGAACTTGCTCCTAACATCCAATCTAAATCTGCTCTTCTCTAGTTTGAAGCCATTGTCCCTTGTCTTGTCACTGCAGGCTTGGTAAACAGTCTCTCTCCAGCGTTCTATAGCCCCCTTCAGGTACTGGCAGGCTGCTATTAGGTGTCCCCAGAGCCTCATCTTCTCCAGGCTGAACACTCCCAGCTCTCTCAGCCTGTCCTCATAGCAGAGGTGCTCCAACCCCCTGATCATTTCGTGGCCCTTCTCTGGACCTGCTCCATCAGGCAAAGGTCTCAGCCAAGTTCTCACTCACTGGCTTTTGGCCAACAATTAAACTGGGATGAATCCTGCAGTCTTTACTGGTAGGAGTAACTCAGAGCCCTATGAGTAAACCCAGAATGCTTGGATACTTATAGATTTTTCAGCTGGGAGGTGGTGAAGGATCAGGCCCCTTGTTTTCAGTGCAGCTGGAGCAGAGGTGATGTGCTGGGGCAGGGTTTGCAGGGTGAAAGCCTTCTGAAACGATCCAGTTTTCTGTTGCTGTCTTTGCTGTCTACCCCCGCCGCTGGTCAAGACAAAATGTTCCACCCTTCAAATACCTGGCAACAACTATTTAATTTGACAATTTGTAGATGGTATTCCTGTATTACCCTTTAGGACCTTAATAATAGGTTTTTCTTTAGTGAAGCATTAAAACATTAAAGGCCATAAATTCCACAGTCACCTGTATCCATTTATTGCTAATTTATTATGCAACATATCATAAACCCTTGCTTGACATATAGGCCTCTTCATAACTATAAATCTTTTTCCAACTGTTTAGATAACTTATGCTTAAGTTCAAGCAAAGACCTCTGTGAACAAATATTTAAAACATCTATTTGTTATGCAACACTAATACTTACAAACTATATGGCAAATACTGAGAAATATTGCTCTCTGTTCAGATTTATCACTCTGAGCTTTTGGGGGGGATGCATCTATCACAAAAAACAAAACCCCAACCCAAACCCCAAAGCTATGTGTCAAATACCTGCTTTATTAGAAGGTTGAAGAGGTCTAACTGAATAAAGCTGCTTTTACAGTTAACATCAAGCATATAAATGTTTCTCTTCAGGTGAGGTTTGTTGTTTGTAACCTGCAACTACTGGAAGGATTGGGAGTGTGCTTTCTGTAGGAGAGCTCACCAGAGTGAAAACAACGGGTTTGCAGGCTTTGTAATTCCAGATGGAAATAACCTCTATAACATCATTGTTGTCACAGAGCTTGATCTTGCTTTTCATTCAGTCAGCTTTAAAATCCCAGTTACACTGGATCAGATTTATGTGCAGCAATAATTTGGGCATTTCATGTACTTTAGCTCAAAAGAATTGGTTTGGGGTTTGATGCTGCTTCTATTTTTTTTTCC
This sequence comes from Dryobates pubescens, assembly GCF_014839835.1. Taxonomy (NCBI): domain Eukaryota; kingdom Metazoa; phylum Chordata; class Aves; order Piciformes; family Picidae; genus Dryobates; species Dryobates pubescens. The sequence goes on along the minus strand of NC_071619.1, from coordinate 3,475,579 downwards.
CCCCTTTTAAATTCCCTGCTGTTGTTTCACATGAGAACAAACAAAACAAAACCCAACACAACAAACCCAACTTTTTCCTGCCTTGCAGTGTACAAATTAAAAGTTTCTCAGATATCTCGAACCAGCCTTCTGCAGAACACTGCTCTTTGGGGTTGTTTTTAACATTTGTTTTTTTCTCCTGGCTGAATTATTAGCATATGTATTTGCTACTAAGACACATGTATTAGTAGTATAAGCAGTAAACCAGTTGGTTTTAGCAGCAACACATGTGCACGTGCCCAGCCAGCTTCTTTAGCAAGGAGCTGGCTTGTTAAAAACCTATGTTTGGATGTATCATTAAGACCCTGTTTCATTAGTTATTCTTCTGCAACCCTGTTTGCTTGCACATGCAAAGCAATTTTCATTTTTGAAAGGGATTTCCCTTTTGGTGCTGTCTCCATCAGTTCAGCTTGCTATGTGTTTGCATATCCTCTGTGGTCTCAGGATTCCCTTACAAGCTGTTAAAGTCTAGGACTAAAGCCGTGGTAAAAGGCCAGCGCAGTGCAGTCAGCACAGCTCTCACCTTGCTATATTAAAGTCAGAATAAAGGCATGGAAATCTTCTGCAAATCAACACAAAATGCTGGTCTCCAGAGGGAGATCATTCACAGTAAAATCATGAAGATTGTACAGAATGTTTTGTGCTTGAGAAACCCACCACACCCCAGCTTACTCTAACGCAATCACAACATTGTTATCATCCAAATGAAAGCAAACCAACAGATTCTTCCAAAAGACACACAGGTTATTCACCAGTTTTCTATGGGCTCCCATCACTGGTTTGTTAATTAGGGCTTGTTTCTTGGGACAGGACAGGCAGGATCCATACTACAAGCTAGTGTGTCCACTCAACAGCCCTGCAGGGAAGAGGGTTGGTCATCCACTGATGCTTTGGCCTCATCTCCACCTCTCAATCTCATTTGCTTATTTCTGCTTTTCAAGACATCTCCACATTTCCCCCCTCCCAAGTTTTTCCTTGCCTTCTGCTTTGTCTCTTTTCCTTATCATTTTTTTCCAGTCCTTTCCTCTAACATCCTTCCACTCTGCCCTGCGTCCTGCTTCCACAGACAACATACAGAGAGAGCTTGATCAGCCAGATTAATGCTATATATTCAGTGAAATATTTTGTGTTTCACATGAAAAGCATCAACCAATTTTGATGGAACTCTTTGTGCCCCAGACTATTTTTCTGGCTTGGTCAGCCAGATTAATGCTATATATTTAATGAAACATTTTGTGTTTCACATGAAAAGCATCAACCAATTTTGATGGAACTCTCTGTGCCCCAGACTATTTTTCTGGGGTTTATGTGTTCATAAAAAAAAGTAATTAATGGTTTGAGAGTCAATGAATCAGTAAACACCTAACCAAGAGAAGAATATCAGCAATTGTGTGCTTAACAAAACAATAACATTGTGATTAAATTATCTGCAGCAGACATCCTTTCAATATTACTTGCAGACTCTGTGTGCCTTTGCAGCAGGCTGCCAGCAAAGGTCTAAATTCTGCGCTACCACAACAAATACCTTCTTAGATTACTTCCCAGAAGTTGAGCCTGATGGATTGTTTAATTAATGATATTGCTGATATCTGACAGAATAAGCAACTTTCCCAGTTATTTATGGTCTTGGATTTCACTAAACTACATAATACAATGTCTCTTTAAATGTTGTCAGGTGCTGCGAAAATTATCAGCCTCGAGCGGCAAAGCCTGGGGAGCAAGGCAAGGTTTAAAGCTAATACCAGGAGTTTCAGTTACTGATACAATCTTAGCAGAAATAAAAGAATTACCTTTAATAAACATATTCCAGGACTGTCTGTGATGGGGCTCCACAAGCCAATTAAATGTTGTATTCAAATGCTTTGTTTTTCTCCGCAGAGAAACTCCTGGGCCAGGCTCCCTTCTGGCACAAGCCTGCTTAAATCAACAAATGGAGTTACACCCGAGATGAATTTGCCATGCTATGTTTTTCTAAATAGATTAGGGGTCATTTGAAAAGCTGTAAATAAACCTTTCAAATTCTTTAAGGCAAAAAGAAACAAATCTCCAAAAGGAAGAGAAAGGGGGGGGGGGGGGGTGTGTGGATGGAAAGAGAAAGAGAGAGAGAGATTTATTCTGCTTTCCCAGAACTGCAAGTTTCCAGGTGTTCACCTTTTGATCTGGCTACAGGCAATGATTTTCTGAAGTGGTTTCTGATGGTGCCTGACATCATTTATGGCACTCTTGAACAATCTTGTAATGTGCTAAACTACACAAAATTAAGTGAGTTAGTGGCTAGCTGAGAGCAGCAAAAGGGCCATCGGTATCGCAGGCACTTTTGCTACTTGCAGCAGCATGTGGAGCTTCGAAGCACTGCTATTTCTGTGATTTGATAATGAGGAAAAAAATATAATGACTCTTCTTAAATTTCTAGTAGTACAGTAGGGTGAGCAGCCCTTGGAATCTCACTGTGGCTGATGCTGTACAAACACAGAGCAAAAAAAAAAAAGAGAAAGGCTTTCCCCATAACTTACGGCTCAGCCAAAGGCAAAACACAGCAATGGAGGCAACAAACCTTAGGTAGGAGAAGGAAAAGCAGTGTGAACCTCCACTGAGCCAGCAGAGCTGTGTGTGGTTGGACAGCCCATGTTACTCTGATTAAGCTTATTTATGTATCTTATTCTTAGCTTGTAATTAAAAGAGAGAAGAATCCTTCCCATGACCTAAAGGCAGGGTAGAACTGGACTTAGCTGGTAGATGCTTCGCTGGGAACTTTGCCATCTGTTTACATGGATATAGTGGCCTTCCAGTATCTGAAGGGGGCCTACAAGAAGACTGGGGAGGGACTTCTCAGGGTATCAGGTAGTGATAGGACTAGGGGGAATGGAATGAAGCTGGAAGTGGGGAGATTCAGACTGGACGTGAGGAAGAAGTTCTTCACCATGAGAGTAGTGAAGCCCTGGAATGGGTTGTCCAGGGAGGTGGTTGTGGCCCCGTCCCTGAAGGTGTTTAAGCCCAGGCTGGATGAGGCTCTGGCCAGCCTGATCTAGTGTGGGGTGTCCCTGCCCATGGCAGGGGGGTTGGAACTAGATGATCCTTGTGGTCCCTTCCAACCCTGACTGATGCTGATAATATGATAAAGCACCAATGATGTTGTTGAGTTTCAGGCCATGAGCAGAGAAGTTACCTCTGCAGTACTTACAAACAGGATCAACCTCAGAGTGGCTCAAGAGTCAGAATTAGCACAGGCAGTCACCTACGGCAAGTCAACGCCATTCGCTCAGCTTCACCTCTTCCCACATGAGATTAGATTTTTTCATTAGATTCTTTTCCTCCATCAAACCACTGTCAGAGAAGAAAATTTCCGTTGTGCCCAAGGAGGAAAGCTCCTGGCTGTAGACTGCATCTCAAGATCTCCTTAATTGTTTTAGCTCTGCTGGGCTCAGCTTAGTGAGGGAACTGAACAGCTGAGTGGTGGTGTGTGGTAGGAGCAGAGGGCAGATCTGATATGGAAAAACCTGAGGATATGAGCTACAACTTCTGTTAGCTGGAATTTCCTCAGAGCTAAAGGCTCCTTGGGCAGATTTGTTGTCGTCCAGGCACAGGGTGATCAAGAGATGTGATTATCTTCTTGTCTCCCGGTGTGGTCGGCACCACGCGGGAGGTGCTTCCTGGGAACGCTTCTGTGAGACGCAGAAATCGCTGCAATGCTTCAGCACCCAGCATGGAAATCAGAGTGAAAGGCTGCAGTTTGGTCTTTGACAGAAATATTTAAGCTATAAATGACTAATTAGGAGCCTTGCAGAATTTGTCACCGCCAACACTGGTTCTAGGGGTTGAATTTGTTAATGACATTTGAAGTTCTTATTTTGTACCAACAAAGGCTGGGAGATGCTTAGCCAAATCAGTAGAATTTGCATTCTCAGTGAAATCTCCCACTGCAAAAGAGAAGAATCTAAGAAGAGAAACATATCTTTGAGATCCTAACGTGATTTTGGTAAGTCTTTTCCATGTGCTTATTCTGCAAATCACTAGATTAATACCATTTAGAAAGATCAGGCAAATGAAGCTGCAATTAAGAGAATTAGTTAAATCCATTATAGGCTGTTGGCCTTCCTCCCCAACTCAGGAAGGATTAAGCACCACACCCAAAGTCTGTTTGATCCTATCTTCAGGGCACCATTTATTAATTACACTTAATTATTCATGGCAAACCCCAAAATGAAGCAGTTGAACATTAATCCAGCTGTTACCTTTCCCTCAATTCAGGGGCTTCTTCGGGATGCTTTCCTCATCTTGTCTTTTCCACCCTTGGTTTTACAGAGCATTTGCCCAAGAGTCCCTTGCTGCAGGAGCAGGCTCATTTCAAGCAGGAGACAAGCCACTCTTTGTCACTCATCAGTGCCAAATCCAAAAAGCAACCTACAGCCAATGCCAAGCATTACAGAAACAGAATATTTATGCTGACTAATGAGCTCTGTGCCATGTGCTACTCCTGGTACCTGTGAAGAGATGACATCTTAAGCAATCATAGAATCATTGAATTGTTAGGGTTGGAAGGGACCTCAAGGATCATCCAGTTCCACCCCCCCTACTATGGGCAGGGACACCTCACACTACAGCAGGTTGCTCACAGCCACATCCATCCTGGCCCACAAAACCTCCAGGGATGAGGCTTCCACTACCTCCCTGGGCAACCTGTGCCAGTGTCTCACCAGCCTCATGGGGAAGAACTTCTTCCTAACATCCAATCTGAATCTACTCAGTTCTAGTTCTGCTCCATCCCCCCCAATCCTATCACTCCTTGACACCCTGAAAAGTCCCTCCCCAGCTTTCTTGGAGGCCCCTTTCAGATAAAGGAAGGCCACAATAAAGAGAGGTTTCACAGCAGCCCAGCTAGCTAAAACAGCTGCTCAGAGACCCACTGACAGGAAAGCCAGAGCTGGGTTTCCTTTCTGACCAAACTTTGTATTTCAAAGAGCAAATCTTCCCCTAGTTCCTCTCCTCTGTAGTCCAATGGCTTAGCATACATAGCTGGAACGTGGGTGCCCCGTGACTGAAATCCTGTATTTTACTTGGAGCAGGGTTATGAAACCATTGACACATCCAAGAGGCAATCTGGGTGTGCCCCAGAGGTGATCTATCCTCTCCTTTTCCTGCACCAGATTTCCATTGTTCAGGGTCAAAGCAAAGCACAGGGCAGGTGACTGAAGGCCATGTGGCCCTTCAGGAAGCAAAACACCCCACTGCAACCCTCAGTTCGTTACCAATAAGGTATTTACTACTAGAGTTACACAGTAACTGTAGCTAGAGTCTATAACTAGAGTTATATAGAGTATATGTTGCATTGATGGGGAGTAATGGTTCAGATGCTATTCATTGCTTTGATAATGCCACTTAAGGACTTCAACTACTCAGGTTTTGTAGCTGGTCAAAACAGGGGCAGTTTTGTGGTGGCCATCTGGATGAAGGATTGAACTGAGAGAATCAAAACATTTTACCTATAAGGTGTAAACAAAACCCCCCAAATAATCAGCAAACAATGACTTGCATTTCAGTTGTCCTCTTCTGAGGGCGAAACAGTAAAGGAAAACACCACACACTTGTCTGCCTCTTATTTCCACTACCTGATCAAAGCTTTTAACTTCAGCTTGTTTGATTCTGAATGATTTTCAAACTTGTTTTTGATTTTCCTTTCTTTTTACTGTGGATTTCCAACAGAGAAGTGGCAGAAAGGGTCTGCCATGCAGGTCCTTCCCGTGCTGTGGAACATCAAGACTCCCTTTTGAAACCAAACTCTGCTGCACTCAGATTTAAAGCTGTTCTAAACCCAAGAATTATAATGTTCCTCCACCTAAAACCATAATAATCTCTGTTCCTGCCTCTGGATTTGCTGATGTACCATGGCTTTTAAGTATTTACCTGCTAGATATGAAGCTCCTTAGGGCTACATAATGCCTTATTATTATTATTATTACCATTATTATTATTACCAGTCCCTCAAGTCACAATGAACTCTGGATTATAGCATATTCTATATTTAAGTTTCCAGCACCAACAATTATGACATGTTCTTTGTTCTGGAATTAAAAAAAACACACAATTAGTTCTTTTCTGCTCACTACACAGGAATTGATTGGCAAGCTAATCACTGCAAATGCTTGGGAAAGCCCTCAAACTCTTCCATTATTATTACTATTATTATTACTATTATTATATTTAATTTTTTTTCCCTTCTTTTCTCGATGGTGGGAAGATATTTCACACAATTTCATTATTTTGATGTATTAATCTAGAGAGCTGGCACGAGCTGCAGCCGTGAAATGCTGCAATCATGAATGGGAGACTCAGCATGTGTTATTACTTTAAGAAAAGAGACTCTAAAAGGGATTAATAGCCACCTAGGTTTCCTACAACACAAACTACTGTTTTTTTCAATACTTCTTGGAAATGCTGTTTGGATAGAAAGACTTTGTTCATCTGTTGTGGATTCTGGGGTCAGTGGTGTGCAGTTGGACAAAATGCCAGCCTGAGACACTTGAAGGTGTCCAGAGAAGGGCAACGAAGCTGGGGAGGGGTCTCAAGCACAGCCCTGTGAGGAGAGGCTGAGGGAGCTGGGGTTGCTTAGCCTGGAGAAAAGGAGGCTCAGGAGAGACCTTATTGCTCTCTACAAGTACCTGAAGGGAGGTTGTAGCCAGGTGGGGGTTGGTCTCTTCTCCCAGGCACCCAGCACCAGAACAAGAGGACACAGTCTCAAGCTGCACCAGGGGAGGTTTAGGCTGGAGGTGAGGAGAAATTCTTCCCAGCAAGAGAGCTTGGCCATTGGAATGTGCTGCCCAGAGAGGTGGTGGAGTCACTGGAGGTGTTCAAAAAAGGATTGGATGTGGCACTTGGAGCCATGGTTTAGTCAGTCATGAGGTGTTGGGTGACAGGTTGGACTTGATGATCTCTGAGGTCTTTTCCAACCTTATTGATTCTATGATTCCATGATTATGAACTGCTTAGGCAGGAGCTTGACTGCTCTGCTTTTGCCTCCAGAGCTCACAAAAGAACCTCTGAGGTTGGTCCTGTAAGAATAAAGCTGATTTATGTCACCAGTTGATTTGTTCTTTTCTTAATGTTCACAGCCTCCTGCTCTGTTTTCCTCTATCTTGCCTAAGAAGTCAGGTTGACTCAACCAGGCCAGGAGTGGAAAGCAACCTGCCTTGCACACTGAAGCTGGCATTACTTTGCTAGGCTAGAGATTACTTTTCACACAGAGTTTTGGTTCATTTTTCATGGGAACTTGCTTGCAGACATTTTCTTTATGGTCTCTCAGTGCCTGTGTATCAAGCCTGGTCAGCTCCCAGAGCTTTAACAATCTGAATGGCTTACACTCGTTTTGCCATTATGGGCACCTAGAAAAATACATCTGATGATAGCTGAACCTAAGCATTTTATACTTATGAGCTGTTTCATAAGCAACAGATTCACATTACACCTTGGTATGCACCTGTGCACTCCCAGGCATAGGAAAAAGTTCTAAGCTGCTGTAAGAGATTTTGGAATCAGCCAATGTGAGGTTTGGTAGTGATTTTTAATTCGATTTTAAAATTAGAAGAGTTTTTCTTTAGACCAATAACAACTATGGGATGTATTATCCTATCACAGTACCACAGAATCACAGTATCACCAAGGTTGGAAGAGACCTCAAAGATCATCGAGTCCAACCTGTCACCACAGACCTCATGACTAAACCACGGCACCAAGTGCCACGTCCAATCCCCTCTTGAACACCTCCAGGGATGGTGACTCCACCAACTCCCTGGGCAGCACATTCCAATGATAAATGACTCTCTGAGTGAAGAACTTTCTCCTCACCTCGAGCCTAAACTTCCCCTGGTGCAGCTTGAGACTGTGTCCTCTTGTTCTGGTGCTGGTTGCTATATACAGGAAGGATCTGGAGGTGCTGGAAGGTGTCCAGAGAAGGGCCACGAGGTTAAGCAGCAGGCTGAAAGTCCTCTCCTATGAGGATGGACTGAGGGATTTGAGGCTGTTCAGTCTGGAGAAGAGAAGGCTCTGAGGAAACTTAATTGTGGCCTTCCAGTATCTTAAAAGGGATACAAGAAAGCTGGGGAGGGACTTTTGAGGTGTCAGGGAATGATAGGACTGGGAGGAATGGAGCAAAGCTAGAAATGGGTAGATTCAGATTGGATGTTAGGAAGAAGTTCTTCCCCATGAGGGTGGTGAGACACTGGAACAGGTTGCCCAGGAAGGTGGTGGAAGCCTCATCGCTGGAGGTTTATAAGGCCAGGCTGGATGTGGCTGTGAGCAAACTGATGTAGTGTGAGGTGTCCCTGGGGTTGGAACTGGTTGATCCTTGAGGTCCCTTCCAACCCTGACAATTCTATGGTTCTATATCTCACTGCATTGCTTTTGCCAACCTCCCTTTGCTACTTGCCTGTTTCTTAGGCTGCATCCTGCTAGGGACTGAATCTTCCTTATTCCACCTTTCCTTAATAACCAAGTAGATTTATCATAGAGCATGAGGCTTTTGGCCAATTTGTTTAATTAATATTTGGGTGGGTGGAAGTTGGTATTTAAAAAAAACAGCCAAACCCAAGATTCAGCAAGCTGCCTATTAATTTTCTGTAGCACAACCTATTTTATTGGCAGGCACCAACACTTGTTCACCAGTCCTTTGTTTTTCAGGACCTCTGCATGTGGCATGTACTGTGAAGGCTGGCAAATAGAAGGTGCCCAAGAAGGCCAATGGAATCCTGGGTGTATTAAGAGGAGTGTGTCCAGCAGATCCAGGGAGGTTCTCTTCCCCCTCTACTCTGCCCTGGGGAGACCTCATCTTGGGTACTCTGTTCAGTTTTGGGCTCCCCAGTTCAAGAGGGACAGGGATCTGCTGGAGAGGGTCCAGTAGAGGGCTATGAGGATGATTAGGGGATTGGAGCACAGCCTGGTGAGGAGAGGCTGAGGGACCTGGGGCTTTTTAGTCTGGAAAAGAGGACTGAGAGGGGATTTAATAAATGTTTATAAATATCTGAGGGCTGGGGGTCAGGAGGGAGGGGACAGGCTCTGCTCACTTGCTCCCTGGGATAGGACTAGGAGCACTGGATGGAAGCTGCAGCACAGGAGGTTCCACCTCAACACAAGGGGGAACTTCTTTACTGTAAGGCTCACAGAGCACTGGAACAGGCTCCCCAGAGGACTTGTGGCATCTCCTTCTCTGGAGACTTTCAAGGCCTGTCAGGATGTGTTCCTGTGTGACCTGAGCTATGGTCCTGCTCTGGCAGAGGGGGTTGGACTTGATGATCTCTTTGGGTCCCTTCCAACCCCTGACATTCTGTGAGCCTGTGACTCCATGTCTGATAAAACAAAGGTTAGACACAAGTCCTTAACTTAGTATTTGGTTTATAAAGAGCTAGTGAAGTTTGCCTCATGAAAGCACAAAGGATGGTGGTTATTTTCCAGAGAAATTATAAGGGCTAGTTATAATAAAAATACCAGAAAAAAACCTCTTTTGAGGCCCATCTGGCTGCATTCCTCTGTGGCCTGAGCTAGATTGTATGGTCCTGCTCTGGCAGGGGGGTTGGACTCGATGATCTCTTCCAACCCCCAACATCCTGTGATATGCTGTGACAGAAATGGGTGTAAGAGGATGCTTGGTTTCAAAGTTGCAGTTCTAGCACAAATAATGTATCTTGAGGGAGGAAGGAGCTAGGAATGTGTGCTATCTGAAAGTAAAAGGCTTGATTTTATCTTAAAAGCAAGAAATGGGAATATTCTCATGTACACATATTGTAAGATCAGCTATTTTGCCAACTTCTAGCAGGGTTTAAACCTACCAAACAGGAGCTGAACTCAATGAAGATCTTGCATGTCAAAGGCAGTGGCATATCTGGGGGGGAAGCAGACAATTGAAATCCTTATCCCTGCCCTCTTCTTTTATTCCTCTTCACAAGAGGTAACTGTCAGCTGATGGGTTTGCACAACGAGAAGCACAACACATCACATTTTCCACTCTCACCTGTAAGGGCTGGGATCCTGCTGTGCTGGTGACGTCAAATGCAAACCAGCACCTTTTTTTCTCCAGCTGGTTGAGCAGATTGAGAGCAGGGAGTGGAGCACAGGCACCAGAATGGTGAAACTGCTTCCCTGGCACCGGAGTGTGCTAAAGAAGAGAGCACAGATGGGGTGAAAAGGGGCATGTGGGGGGACGGACGGGGGACAGGAAGGATGCTGGAGCTCGACTGCTGTGCAGAGGGCAGCACTGCAGCATGGCTCTGTCTGCTGGTGCTGTGTGGGTGTTCACATAATAGTGTTCAATCATCAGATCTGAACTACACACCTACACCAAGGGCTGTGTGATAGAACAGATTATGTGGAGGTGGATTAGAGGATTGAGCAGACACAGAATTCAGAGCCAGATGATTTTTTTTTCCCCTTTAATTTGTTTTGTTTCGTTTTGGTTTAGATTTGCTTTATGTTGTAGCTCAGCATTGTCCAAAAAGGCATAGAGAAACCACAAAGAAACTCAGCCTGAAATCACCTCATCTGGGGTTGCTGGATTTTAGATGTTGAAAGCCAGGATCTGGGATGTAATTGTGTAACATTACATGACACGTCAGGTGTCCTAAATCCCCTTGAATTATAGGCACATAATTCAGGAGGTGCCTCAGGTGCCCTGGGAAAGACAAAAAAAAAAGGTAAGTACATCTAGAGAACAGCTTAGATCTCAGTGATCAGGCTGTGGGAAAAGGCACTGCAGCCAAGTGCCTGAAAATGGGAGGAAACTGGCCCTGAGGTGTTTCAGGGCAACAGAAAGTATGGACCAAGAAACTCCTCTGCAGCAGAAATTGAAGCCTTAGAGATCACACTTAGAAGTTGTGTCCACGAGAGTCTGTCCATTATTTCCAGCAATATCAGTTTTCCTCACAAAGTACATTACCCCTCTCCACACACCTTGCATCACTTGCTCCTTTGAGCTCTCATTCCAGTGAGTAATCCCACTGACTTCCATCCCCTTAAGCTTGGAAATACTCATGAGCTTTGTCTGCTTGGGGTCCAAATGTCCTCCCAACCTGCAGACAATTATGGAGAAAAGGCTAAACTGGAAAAGTTGTGCTGCTAAAAGACATTTAAATCCTCCCCTCTCCTAGTGCCAATGGCCAACTTCGTGAGGAAAATGATCTATTCTGAATCACAAGTGTTTAGTCTCTGCAGTTTATAGCCTGTGGTACATGCCAGTTGTGAAGGAGGCAGGCAGTCACTTGAGTGAGTTGTGTGCCATACAGCAGTGCTCTGAAAGCCAGGCAGCTCCACAGAATCGAGCAGTACCTATTTGTATGCAGCTGTGGTGTGGTTGCATTGTGGCAGGTCCTACTTTGTGCTACGTGTCTGGTATTATCTTATTCTAATATGCCTTATCTATGAAGTAATGGATTCTGTGACCCTTAGTCAGGCAATTGCTTTTAAATTTTCATTTTCAAGGATTTGTATTCAGACTGCTTGGGCAGCTTGAGTTGCTGGAAGGTGTCCAGAGAAGGGCAGCAAAGCTGGGGAGGGGTCTCAAGCACAGCCCTGTGAGGAGAGGCTGAGGGAGCTGAGGGTGTTTAGCCTGCAGAAGAGCAGGCTCAGGAGAGACCTTCTTGCTCTCTACAACTCCCTGAAGGGAGGTTGTAGCCAGTTGGGGGTTGGTCTCTTCTCCCAGGCAACCAGCACCAGAACAAGAGGACACAGTCTCAAGCTGTGCCAGGGGAGGTTTAGGCTGGATGTTAGGAAGAAATTCTTCCCAGCAAGAGAGATTTGCCATTGGAATGTGCTGCCCAGGGAGGTGGTGGAGTCACCATCACTGGAGGTGTTTAAGAAGAGACTGGATGAGGCACTTGGTGCCATGGTGTAGTTGATTAGATGATGTTGGGTGATGGGTTGGACTTGATGACCTCGAAGGTCTTTTCCAACCTGGCTAATTCTGTAATTCTGTAGATGCAGAATCTGGCCCTTGTAGAACATGAGTTTTGTCCCAGGCAGGGATATTCAGGGTTATTAATTTTTCCTCTGGGACTCTCTCATTGGAGTCTTAGTTTCACTGTGGCAGGTTAAATCACTTCAGATGCTTCTCAGTAGACAAGTCTCTGTGTCAGGGACAGCATAGAACTTATATTAGCCTTTGGGAATATGGAGACCTGGACTTGCTTTGGCACAAGCTCAGTTCTTAGAATCATAGAATCACAGAATTGTCAGGGTTGGAAGGGACCTCAAGGATCATCGAGTTCCAACCCCCCTGCCATGGGCAGGGACACCTCACACTACAGCAGGTTGCTCACAGCCACATCCAGCCTGGCTGCAAAAACCTCCAGGGATGAGGCTTCCACCACCTCCCTGGGCAACCTGTGCCAGTCTCTCACCACCCTCATGGGGAAGAACTTCTTCCTAATATCCAATCTGAATCTATCCATTTCTAATTTTGTTCCATTGCCCCTAGTTCTATCATTACCTGACATGATAAAAAGTCCCTCCACAGCTTTCTTGTAGCCCCCTTTAAGATACTGGAAGGCCACAATTAGGTCTCCTGGAGCCTTCTCTTCTCCAGACTGAACAGCCCCAACTCTCTGAGTCTGTCCTCACAGCAGAGCAGCTCCAGCCCTCTGCTCATCCTCATGGCCCTTCTCTGGACACCTTCCAGCACCTCCAGATCCTTCCTGTAAGAGGGGCTCCAGAACTGGCCACAGTGCTCCAGGTGGGGTCTCACCAGAGCGGAGCAGAGTTCTTTTTCCTTTCCTGCATTCACTGTCTGTTCTAGACCTTGCTGAGTGACCTTCCACACCTCAAAGCTGCTCTTCGCAGAGCTAGGAGAGGTATTGCTTTATTTTTCCCTCACTTTGCACATCCATCAGCAGAAAGGTTCTCACTTTCTCGTGGTCCCCTGGAGTTACCACTTAGTGTTACGGTCTTTGCTCAGGGTAACACCAGTTTGACAGCTTGCCGTTTATTACCGTGCTTAAATATGTTAAGAAACATGACATTGGTTACTAACATAACAGTCTACATTTACACTGGTACAGGCTTGTCCAGCAAAAACAGACCTGGCCCAAATACATCTTTAAAACATCTGCACTCATGCCAATGCCAGCCAAGGCTCTGACATTTGGGGTTGGTTTCTTTTTCATTGTTGTTATTACAGTTTTTAAGAACACTTCACACTGGCAAAAGCTTTCAGGGAAACTCAGCTTATACTGGCATCAAGAGATTTTCCCTCATACAGCTTGCCTTGTTTGCAGAGCTGTTTCAGGCAGGACCAGAAAAGCACTCTTGGGCCAGCACAAGCTGAATGTGTGCCAGGGCATAGGCAGCCCAGCCTTGCCAGGCAGCTGCACCTGGGTCATATCAACCCACAAACAAGGGCTTCAACAGGCAGTACCAAGGGGGAGCTCGAGCCCTTTCCGCTGACCCTTATTTAGCCCCAGTAAACACCTTCTTGGATCTCATTAGGAAGGTTCACCATCAGAGCAAGGCATTGGAGCACCCTTTCTGCCTTTAGGTTATTTAAACTTTTCTTAAAGCTCAGGTTCTTAGTGCCCAGATCCTCCCAAGGTGGTGTCCAGGATATGTCCTTCCTCCACAGAGGGAATGACACAGTAATCTAAACAGTTGCTTATGTGCTTCTTTGGCTTGCATGATCTGATTCTAGCCTCATAAATAAGGAAATCCTTTACTCCTTTTTTTTCCCCTCCTTGGTAGCCCCTTGGTGCTTTCTGAGAACACCAATGGACTTGGAGAGCACCAAAAGCTATACATCAAGAAGAAATGTCTGGTCTGGGAGAAGAGCAGAAATGCATAAAGAAAGGGTTTCCATTTGATGTGGGGTATTGCATAAATCCCTTGTTCTGGAGATGTAGAGACACTTTGTGCAACAACTGGTTGACAGTAGGCTGAACATGAGCCAGTAGTGAGCCCAGGTGGCCAAGAAGGCCAATGGCATCCTGGCCTGTATCAGGAATAGTATGGCCAGCAGGACAAGGGAGGTTATTCTTCCCCTGTACTCAGCACTGGTCAGGCCACATTTTGAGTCCTGTGTCCAGCTCTGGGCCCCTCAGTTTAGGAAAGATGTTGACTTGCTGGAACCTGTCCAGAGAAGGGCAACAAAGCTGGGGAGGGGTTTGGAGCACAAGAACTGTGCGGGGAGGCTGAGGGAGCTGGGGTTGCTTAGCCTGCAGAAGAGAAGGCTCAGAGGAGACCTTATTGCCATCTACAACTCCCTGAAGGGAGGCTGTAGCCAGGTGGGGGTTGGTCTCTTCTTCCAGGCAAACAGCAACAGAACAAGAGGACACAGTCTCAAGCTGTGCCAGGGGAGGTTTAGGCTGGATGTTAGGAAGAAATTCTTCCCAGAAAGGGAGATTGGCCATTGGAATGTGCTGCCCAGGGAGGTGGTGGAGTCACCATCACTGGAAGTGTTTAAAAAGAGCCTGGCTGAGGCACTTGGTGCCATGGTTTAGTTAACCAGATGGTGTTGGATGATAGGTTGGACTCGATGATCTCAAAGGTCTTTTCCAGCCTGGTTAATTCTGTAACCCTATAGCTGTTGTGATTGAGGACAATTTCTCCATCTGAAGCTGTCATCTGAAAATCTGAACAATATGACATTTTTCTTTTGTGTAGCTGCAATTACTGTTTGCCATTTTCTGCTCTGTTTTGGGTCGAGTGTGGACTATCTGGGGTCAGCTATCAGAAGAACAATCCCATCCCTGAAATACCATGGAAATTGGTTACTACTCTAACTGCACAAATATCTTGCACTGAACTGTACCTGGGAAATATCTCTGAGATACTGTGTTAGGACTCTAAGAAGCTACTGGACTATGAGTTTGGGAGACCTTGGCAATGATAGGAACTGCATCTCTCAGGTCCATTACCTGACCTGAGCAAAGCCCTCACACTGTCCCACACAACACCCTGGTCTCCAAGCTGGTGCAGGATGTGTTCCATGGATGGACCATTCAGTGGATACAGAACTGGCTTGAGGGCCACACCCAAAGGGTCAATGGGTCCATGGCCAAGTGGAGGCCAGTGACAAGTGGAGTCCCTCAGGGATCAGTACTGGGACCAATCTTGTTTAACGTCTTTGTTGGTGCCACGGACAGTGGCATTGAGTGCACCCTCAGCAAGTCTGCTGATGACACCAAGCTGTGTGGTACAACATACATGCTGGAGGGAAGGGAGGCCATCCAGGGGAACCTTGACAGGCTGGAAAGGTGAGCTCATGACAACCTCATGAGGTTCAACAAGACCAAGTGCAAGCTCCTGCAGCTGGGTCAGGGCAATCCCAAGCACTGCTATAGGCTGGGCAGGGACTGGCTTGAGAGCAGCCCTGAAGAAAAGAACTTGGGGGTGCTGGTGGATGAGAAGCTCAACAGGAGCCAGCAGTGAGCACTTGCAGCCCAGAAAGCAAATCACATCCTGGGCTGTATCAAGGGAAGCATAGCCAGCAGGGCAAGGGAGGTGATTCTCCCTCTCTGCTCCACTCTGGGGAGACAACACCTGGAGCACTGTGTCCAGTTCTGGAGCCTCTATTACAGGAAGGATCTGGAGGTGCTGGAAGGTGTCCAGAGAAGGGCCACGAGGATGAGCAGAGGGCTGGAGCTGCTCTGCTGTGAGGACAGACTGAGGGAGTTGGGGCTGTTCAGTCTGGAGAAGAGAAGGCTCCCAGGACACCTAATCCATTCTTTAAAGGCAAGAAAGCTGGGGAGGGATTTTGAGGGTGTCAGGGAGTGATAGGGAAATGGAAAAGAAATAGAAAAGCATAGATTGGATGTTAGGAAGAAGCTCTACCCCATGAGGGTGGTGAGAGACTGGCACAGGTTGCCCAGGGAGGTGGTGGAAGCCTCATCCCTGAGGGCTTTGAAAGCCAGGCTGGATGTGGCTGTGAGCAACCTGCTGTAGTGTGAGGTGTCCGTGCCCATGGCAGGGGGTTTGGAACCGGATGCTCCTTGAGGTCCATTCCAACCCTGACAATTCTGTGATCTCTCCACATCCATGGAATTCTCTATCTCCTGTGGTAGGGTAACCTTCTTTAGTGCTCACCACACATTCTTTTGGGAAGGTACAAACCCCGGGTCCCAGCCCTCAGAGCGGCAAGAACCTCCCTGCGTTTTCCACTGCGAGATACTGAACCGTGACATCAAAGAGTTAATGTGGGCAGAAACCTTTGATCTCATTCTACTTGAACTGATTACATTCTGAATTTTGATACTGTTGCAGCGAAGCTGTAAATTTATCTTGAGGTAAGGCAGCAGAAAGGCAGTGCCTTGTAGTTACTAGCAGCCATTCTGTTCCTTCAAAGCAATCTGGGACAGATGTGCCTCCTTATTTCGCTGGATGCAGGGAGAAAATGTATTTTATTTCGCATTAAATAGATTTGCCTGTTCATCTCAGTATGTGGGACTGTCAAAGTTTATAAATTTGGCAGCATTTTAACATGATCATTCTGGTTGCCTTTAAACCAAGTTATTAAATGGATGTGTTTTTATAGAAAGCAGAGGCTGAGGGAAGTTTTGTTTTCATCTTTTGACATTTACTTGACTGCTCGAGGGTTTTAAGTAACACCATCTCTTAAAGCAGAGTGGCAGAAAGATAAAAACCCTTCCAAAGACTGCTGAAGACCAGCTGAAGGACAGGGATGCCCTGGGTGGTTGGTTGCAGGGCTGGTCAAGCAGCCTTTGGTTGGTTTTTGCTGTGGACTTTTATGTCCCAATGCATCTTCAGCTGGTTCTGAGCTGCTCTCACCTGGCTGCAGGGTGACCACAGGCAAGCCATTCTGCTTAGAGTTTTGTAAAACCCACTCTCACTTCTGCTAAGGTGAAGGGGAAAAGGACCTGGGGGTCCTAATGGGTGGGAGGTTGACCATGAGCAAACAATGTGCTCTTGTGGCCAAGAAGGCCAGTGGCATCCTGGGGTGGATTAGAAGGGCTGTGGTTAGAAGGTTGAGAGAGGTTCTCTTTCCCCTCTGCTCTGCCCTGGTGAGGCTGCATCTGGAATATTGTGTCCAGCTCTGGACCCCTTAGTCCAAGAAGTTCCAACAGGGGGCCCAGAATTGTGTCTTCCCAGGCCAGTCAAGGTGAAGCTAAAGTACCAGTTCCATAAAACACAAAAAGGAGCAGCTACAAACTTCACCATGCCATGGACAGTAATGGATGCTAACAGCTCATGAAAAGTGTAGTCTGGTTAGGTCAGATCTGCCATAGCAGTCTGGAGTAAAGAGCTCATGCAGCAGGGAGGGACAGGGTGGCTGGGGTGCCTCGTGCATGATCACTTCATGCCATGTGGATCTACAACCAGCATTCATTCAGTCAGCAAAACCAAAGAACATTTCAGGGAGGAAGACACCCAACTGCTGTCAGTGCACTTCACTTTAAAGTGGCTGGCCCTGCCACGCTGGCAAGTTAAATGGAGAGACAACAATCTCAGTTTGCCAGTGAGAACAACAGCTTTTCCACCTCTTAGCTGGAGATAATGGTGGAACATTGCAGGGTTGGGGTTTTTTTCATAGAATTATAGAATCAATAAGGTTGGAGAAGACCTCAGAGATCATCAAGTCCAACTTGTCACCCAACACCTCATGATTAACTAAACCACCTCAAGTGCCATGTCCAATCCTTTTTTGAATACCTCCAGGGATGGTGACTCCACCACCTCCCTGGGCAGCCCATCCCAAAGGCAAATCTCTATTTCTATGAAGAGCTTTCTCCTCACCTCCAGCCTAAACCTCCCCTGGCACAGCTTGAGATGGTGTCCTCTTGTTCTGGTGCTGGCTGCCTGGGAGAAGAGACCAACCCCCACCTGGCTACAACCTCCTTTCAGGTTGTTGTAGAGAGCAACAAGGTCTCCTCTGAGACTCCTCTTTCACCCTTTTCCCAGCACCTGCCTTTATTTGTTGGACAATTTATAGCTCCATCTGAAGTATTATCCTGCTAACAGTAGGAGGCATTTGCAGTGCAGCACAATATAATCCTCCCCTCAGAGATTAAGACTATTACCTCATTGATGCTCCCAGTCTCTGCCAGCCTTGGCATACCAACGTACAGCTTGAATGCAGGTTTGCAGCATAATAGCTCACTATGCTACCAGCTAAGCCACTGAATGCTTCTACAGTCATTCTTTTTATTAGGAGAATGACATGACAGTAATAATGGATAATGAATTCTGTTAATGAGATGACTTATTTCAAAAGTAAATAAAGCTCAGGTGTCACGTGAATGAAAAACCTGAAATATCTGCAAATGTGATTTAGTCAAATGTTCCAAGCAAGGGGAAAAAACCAACCACCACAAACCAGCCCACACAAACCCTCCTTTGAGGCAGCTGCCATGGTGTGGCTAAGGCTCCAGAAGAAAGAAGAAGTCAAGTTGTCCCTGGTGCAGGTGACTGCTGGCACACTCACAGTCCAGTAGAGATGCACATCACCACCTTAAGAGTGTGGAACGTCTCACACAGCGAGGCTGAGCTCCCATTCCTGGGTGAAGTGGGGTGGGAGTGGCTCCCAGCTGGAGCTGCAGCCCCCCCAGCAAAAGAGTTCCCAGCTGCTCAGTCTCATCCAGCAGTGGCTATCACTAAACTTATCACAAGAGGCTCAAGAGGCTTGGTTGAACCAAAGCCAAGGGAAGTGCAAATATCCACTGGTGTTTCTATTAAATTCTGTGTACTCCTTTAACTTGTTATGTTTTCCTCTGAATCTCTTCCTATCAAGAAACAACTCAGACAGGTACTGGTCTGCTCATGCTTTCAGGTAATCTGAAGAAGCAGAGTGTGCTTCCAACCCAGCACCTTATGCTATACCAAAAAACTTTCCAGAACAAATACAATAAAAACTTTGAATGGATCTACTCATATCTTTCTTCATTTAACATTGAAATACAGAATACAGAATTAACCAGGTTGGAAGAGACCTTCAAGATCATCAAGTCCAAACTATCACCCAACACCATCTAATCAATGAAGTGCCTCATCCAGTCTCTTCTTAAACACTTCCAGGGATGGTGACTCCACCACCTCCCTGGGCAGCACATTCCAGTGGCCAGTTATTCTTTCTGGGAAGAACTTGCTCCTCACCTTGAGCCTAAACTTTCCCTGGCACAGCTTGAGACTGTGTCCTCTTGTTCTGGTGCTGGTTGCCTGGGAGAAGAGACCAACCCCCACCTGGCTACAAACTCCCTTCAGGTGGCTGTAGAGAGCAAGAAGGTCTCCCCTGAGCCTCCTCTTCTCCAGGCTAATCAACCCCAGCTCCCTCAGCCTCTCCTCACAGGGCTGTGCTCCTAACCCCTCCCCAGCTTTGTTGCTCTTCTCTGGATAGGTTCCAGCAAGTCAACATCTTTCCTAAACTGAGGGGCCCAGGACTGGACACAGTAAATGGTGGTGTCTCCTTTCTCTCCTCACCTTCTCAACCTCCTGAGCTGTGGCTTTGTTCATTTTGCAGAGCAGTTCACCCTCAAGCACAAGCCAGGTTTGTAGCTTGGTTTATCGTACGTGAACACGTTACCAACAACATCAGCATCACACAGAGACACAGACAGCATCCAGGAGAAGTAGCTGTAGTGACAATGCTAAGAATAGACCTGCCAGACAGCCTTTGTAAAACTCAAGGTGTCTTTGGTGGCCAGAAAAGCATTAAAGCACCAAAACAGGAGACTACTTGGTGTCTACAGGCTTATTTATCTTCCCTAAGTTGTTGGGGTTTTTTTGCCCTGACGTGGGCTCTGACTCCTCACATCTTTAATGCATTTATCCTCACAGTATGCCTGTGAGACACAGAAGAGCTACTATTTGCATTAAGAGAAAATTGAAACACCGAGAGAGAAAGCAGGCAGGCTGCTCTCCTGCAGACATGAGAGCAGAAACCTCGGCAAGCTCAGCTGCCCAGCCAGCCATGGCCTGCTCCTGCCTTGGCTTCCTCCTGCTGCTTGTGCCAGTGCAGGGACATAAAGTGCAGGGCTCTGTGAGGTGTGGTTTCATAGACTCATAGAATCAATAAGGTTGGGAAAGACCTCAGAGATCATCAAGTCCAACCTGTCACCCAACACCTCATGACTACTAAACCATGGCTCCAAGTGCCATGTCCAATCCCCTCTTGAACACCTCCAGGGACAGTGACTCCACCACCTCCCTGGGCAGCACATTCCAGCAGCCAATTATTCTTTCTGGGAAGAACTTTCTTCTCACCTCCAGCCTGGCACAGCTTGAGACAGCAATAAGGTCTTCCCTGAGCCTCCTCTTCTCCAGGCTAAGCAAACCCAGCTCCCTCAGCCCTCCTCACAGGGCTGTGCTCCAGACCTCTCCCCAGCCTCATTGCCCTTCTCTGGACATGTTCCAGCATCTCAATGTCCTTCTTAAATTGAGGAGCCCAGAATTGGACACAGGACTCCTAGGTGTAGCCTAACCAGTGCTGTGTACAGGGTAGAATGACTTCCCTGCTCCTGCTGGCCACACTATTTCTGATCCAGGCCAGGATGCCATTGGCCTTGGCCACCTGGGCACACTGCTGGCTCATACTATCAACCAGTAGCCCCAGGTCCCTTTCTGCCTGGCTGCTCTCCAGCCACTCCGACCCCAGCCTGTAGTGCTGCATGGGGTTGTTGTGGCCAAAGAGCAGCACCTGCTACTTGGACTTGTTGAATGCCATCATGTTGGACTCTGCCCATCTGTCCAGCCTGTCAAGGTTGCTCTGCAGAGCCCTTTTACACATGTTAACACCACTGAAGGGCTGGTTGCTCATCTGGCGTGTTCTGTGGACGAAAGGAAGGTTTTAAAAACAAAGGGATGGATGAAGAGTCCAATGACAGGACCCATGGATTTGACCTTCTCCTGTGGTCCTCAGAGGACAATGTGGATTTTCACCACCTGACAGCTCATAAGTGCTCTGTGTCTGGTGGCTGGGGCAAAGCCATTTTTGAGAAGCCTAGAGAGTAAGCAGACTGTGACAGCCCCTGTGGTTAGTACAGGCAAGACAGCCATGGCATCCTAGAAGATATTTTCCATGACACCAGGTAAGTGTCCATGCAGCAGTTGGTTTACACCAGCCTCCCACTCAGCATAGCCACCCTGCCATTGGTATCCAAGGAAGCTTCTATGATCAGGATTGGGGATGCTCTGTGAGCTTCCTTTCCTGTGGACTGAGGGGGCACTCAAAAGAGAGAGAAGCAGGTGAAAATCTGATGCCTGTGTGTGCTAGGGAAAGGGGGAGTAGAAGATGCAGAGAGATATGGAAGTAGAAGATTTGGATTCATGACCTGATACATTTCTCAGCCAAGCCCTGTGGAGCTGCTAAACTGAAGTAGGAATTTCACCCAGAATAATCACAGTATCACAGGCATTGGAAAGGACCTCTAGAAAGCATCTATTCTAACCCTCTGCTAAAGCAGAGTCACCCAGAGCAGGTTGCACAGGATCACATTCAGACAGGTTTGAAGGTCTCTAGAGGAGACTCCATGGCCTCTCAGGACAGCCTGTTCCAATGCTGTCACCCTCCAAGGAAAGTAGTTTTTCCTTATGTTTAGGCTAAACATCCTGCGCTGTAGCCTGTGCCCACTGTCCCTGCTCCTGCCACTGGGCACTGCTGAACAGTCTGTCCCCATCCTCTTGACAAAGACCTGCTGGAGAGAGTCCAAAGGAGAGCCACAGGATGCTTAGGGGACTTGAGCATCTCCCCTGGGAACAGAGCCTGAGAGCCCTGGGGATGTTTAGTCTGGAGAAGGCTGAGAGGAGATCTGATCAATGTGTGCAAGTATCTGAGGGCTGGATGTCAAGCAAAGTGGACCAAGCTCTTTTCAGTGGTGCACAGCATTAAGGCAGGGAACAATGAATACAAACTTAAACATAGAAGGTTTCACCTCAACATGAGGAGAAACATCTTTACAGTGAGGGTGATGGAGCCCTGGAGCAGGCTGGCCAGGGAGGTTGTGGAGTCTCCTTCTCTGGAGGCTTTCAAAACCCACCTGGATGCATTCCCTAAGTGATGCTGCTTTGGCAGGGGGGTTGGACTGGATGATCTCTGGAGCTCCCTTCCAACCTCTAACGTTTTATGATTCTAAACCAAGGAGGGAAAGGTCCCAAGAAGATAGCTAAGGGGAATCAGCCTCCTCAGGAAGGTCTGCACGCCCCCTGACCAGCATGGGATGAGACATGCCCACGATGGCAAGGCTGGCAGCCCCTCCTGCCCGCAGGGACATGCGCTGAGGGCTGAGCAGCGCTGCCTGCCCTGCGCCAGCCTGGGAACCAGGCGCTCCGGGAGGAGCCAGGCTGCTGAGGAGCTGCCCTGCTGTTTGGTTGTTTAAGCTGCGGCTGCAGAAGAAAAGCAAAGCAAAACCATGGGTTGATTTATATCTCGTGGTTGTTGCAAGTCATTCCCAAAAGAAACAAACAAACAACTCCAGGCACTTTTAAACCTAACCGTTTTTAAACCGGCAAAGTGTTTCTATCGTTCTCAGTAATTAAAAACTCGGCTGGCTCTTTTCATTTGATGATTTTCAAGCCTATTGCCCCCCCCACCCCTTCGCAGGCTCTTGCATATTTCATTCCTTGCAATCCTGTCCCCATTAGTGGTGATGACAAAGCTCCCATTGCTCCCCATGTGTGGGAGAATCACACTCTAAGTATGGATTTAATCACCAACCTTCAAAGTGACTCGAAAGGCAGATAGATGAGATTCCTGGGGAGAGTTTCAAAAGTGGAGTTTGACATCCTGGCTCTTTTGATAATGTTGCTGCTCTTTTCTAAAACATTTTGGAAAGCCTGCCCTTCTGGGCCTAATTTCAGGTACCCCAAGGTGCAGCTACATAACTGCTTCCAGCGCTGAGCTGGCAGTGCTCCATGCTGGCATACTGGAGAGCCTGGGCACCTCTCACGCCAGCACGATGCTGCTGCTGAGCTCCAGCACTGGTTTCCAGCCTGCTGACACCGAAGACATTGCACAGGAAGAGCAGGAACATTTTACCCTTCTGCAATTTCCTACATACTCAGAAAGGGGTGGAACAGCCCTCTGGAAGTGCTGACTCATGATATCATAGAATCATAGAATTGTTAGGGTTGGAAGGGACCTCAAGTGGTCCAGTTCCAAC
Source organism: Dryobates pubescens (assembly GCF_014839835.1). NCBI lineage: Eukaryota > Metazoa > Chordata > Aves > Piciformes > Picidae > Dryobates > Dryobates pubescens. Next base: position 3,452,465 of record NC_071619.1, on the reverse strand, counting down.
CCCCCTGCCATGGGCAGGGACACCTCGCTCTACATCAGGTTGCTCACAGCCACATCCAGCCTGGCCTTAAAGCACTCCAAGGGATGGGGCTTGGACAAGGGGAAGATACTAAGACCACTTCAGATGCCACATAAGAAAGAAGAGATCAAATTCAGAGATTATTCTCTTAAGCATCAGGAATTAAACCCAGTAATGGGGTTGATTCAAAGACATGACGAGCAGAATGTGCAGCACTGAGCCCTCTCAGTCTGTGCTCGGTATGTGCAGGTGAGTCCCTTCATTAGCCGAGGTCTTCCAGCCCACATAAGGTTTGCAAGGCAGATTGTTCTGTGCTCACAGCAATGACATGAGCATCAGGACTATTGAGCTTATTGGTATTGGGCTGGGGTTTATTTTGGTTGCTGTTGTCGTTGGGGGTTTTTTTGGTTTGTTTTGGTTTGGTTGTTGTTGTTGTTTTAAACAAATGGCAGGTATTTTCAACCTCCTTTTATTTCTGTGCAGAGGAAGGGAAAGCCATGCATAACATCAGCAGAGGAGAATGGAGAGCAGGTCCCTTTCCACTCATCAAAATTTTATTTTTCTTTTAATGTACACACTTAGGAAGCTTATCTCTGAATGCCAAATGAACCCACCTACTTTAGTTTGCTCATTAACTATAATTTTATATGCATGAATTGGGGTTTTTCTTGGGGTTTGGTTTTTTTTTTCGTTTGAGGCAATATTAGTACTGGCAGTCGTGTTGTGGATCTATATTGCTTTCTGAAGGAGTCAATGGGAAAAGTGCTCATTTATTTCAGTGACAGGGAGGTTGGAGCTTAGTGAATAGTTATCTGTCTGGACAAACAATTCTCTGATTCTGTGAAAACAGAGCAGTGACTGTAAGTGGAGGTGCAGATACTGGTCTGCTCACACTTTCAGGCAGTCTGAAGAAGAAGAGTATACTTCCAACCAAATACAAGGGCACCTTATGCTATACCAAATTAACTTTCCAGAGCAAAATACTGAAGATATCTACTCATTAAGCAAAGTAGTGCTGCATGAAAACAATCATTGCATACTGAGGGGGAAGTTTGGGTGCACAGATCATGAACTGCCTTATGGTCTAAAAACTGGGAAGTTCTGCTGGTTTCTTTGCTGTCAGGGCTGGAAAAAAGGAGAGATCCTTATTACAGCTTAGCTGCGCTGGCAGAAGTCCTGACCACTGATGCAAGCTTAGTGGTCAGGCTGTGCTTTTATCAGCATACCTTTTATTCCACTTGGTAGTAGTTTTACTCTGCTGGTCAAAAGTAAACTGGAGCCTTTGTGTATATTAGCAGGGCTAATTATCAGGGCTAGACTGAAGGAAGTACCAGAAAGTTAATATACAAGTACAGAAGGGATTATTTATTTCTTGTACACATTCCAAGGCACCAGTTCAGCCTGCACCAGCACAAGCTGGGAGCTGCACACAGACTCCCAGGACATGAAGTGAAGACTTCCAGCAGAGATTCAAGCCAGAGCTCAGTCTGCAGCACTCACACCACTAATAAACCCTTGAATTAGAGTCAGTTGTGAGTTCCTTGATTATTATGAATTATCTTCATGTATTAGCTGTTTACAAGTGCCATGGTAGCAACTGTATGTGAAAAGGAGCTGGGCTTGTGCTTGCAAAGACAGCTGAGGGAGTTGGAGCTGTTCAGTCTGGAGAAGAGAAGGCTCCAAAGAGACCTAATTGTGGCCTTCCAGTGTCTGAAGGGGGCTACAGGAAAGCTGGGGAGGGACTTTTGAGGGTGTCAGGGAGTGATAAAAGACTGGGGGGAATGGAACAAAACTAGAATTGGATGTGAGGAAGAAGTTCTTCCCCATGAGGGTGGTGAGAGACTGGCACAGGTTGCCCAGGGAGGTGGTGGAAGCCTCATCCCTGGAGGTTTTGAAGGCCAGGCTGGATGTGGCTGTGAGCAACCTGCTGTAGTGTGAGGTGTCCCTGCCCATGGCAGGGGGGTTGGAACTGGCTGATCCTTGAGGTCCCTTCCAACCCTGACAGTTCTATGATTGTATGAATGATGCCAGCTGCTTAGATGCTGGTCCCCTTCGCTGAGAGGGAGGTGTTCTCCATAAACAGTTTGGAGGTTGCTTGATTTCATTTTTTTCCTTTCTGTAATGGCTCAGCGTTGATGGTATCAGCAGAGCTATTACGCTGAGGCCCTGCAGTAATTTGTCAAATAATCATCTCCTGGCACATATATATTTATTTATTATTTCCTCCTCCCCCCCTCCCAAAGGTGCTAATGACTACAAGCATGATTAATAACCGAAGGAAACTGTTATTGCCAGGAAGCTCTTGGTACGTTCGAGGAATCGTGACCTGTACCAAAACAATGCTAAGAACAACAGAAGCTGATCATACTTTCAGGGAAGGAATGCAGGACCTGCAGCCCTGTTTCCTTTTACCCTGCCATGGGGGGGGAGAGGTTTATTAGATCTGGGGATGGTAACCTTGCGTGGGTCATCCGTCGGTCAGCTGCTCATCTCCACTGCTGCTCCAAGCAGGCTTCCTGAGGCACTGCAGGAAGGACCAGATGATTTCTTCAAGGAGCGGGGCTGTTTGTGAAACAAACATAAACCCGGATCTCCCTTCTGCACGGGCGACAAGCCACGAGCACTCCGGCGGCTGCCTATTTGCTGAACGCCCGCCTCCTGCGAGTATAAATTGCACCTTACTGAGCAGAAATAAAATACAGTCCACCAGAGGCTCTGCTGCAAGGTGTAGCTGCTTGTCCATGGGCAAGTAATGACTTGCGTTTTCAGCTGCTCCTTAGTAAGAGCCTTAGTAATTGGAATCAGTTATTCAAAACATCTCTAAATGTGATTTAAATGGCAAGGATTTAATAACATAGAAAGAAGTCATTACAGAGGTTCAAGCAGGGGAGAAGGGAATTCCGTTTTTCAGAGCAGAGGGAGAAAAATAAAGCAATTACTTGATGTAAAGGCCAGAAACAGGACTCCTGCTGTCACAGAGAAATCAAATCTGTCAGCAATTAGTGGGATCTTAGGAGCCAAAGAACCCTTCAGTGTTGAACAGTGAATAAGGGGTTAGCAATTATATGAACTGATAAAAGTGTTCTGGTTTTCAAACAGCAGGTTAACAAGGCTTACTTTTTTCATAACTTCATGCAGATGTGATGAGTCACACTCGGTGACATTTTTCAGGAGGGCTGTGTGGAAAGGTAGGAAAATAAGAGAGTACATTGCACTGCTGCTGCCTCTCAGATGCTGCTGACTTGCTTATTGCAAGCTGACCCCCAGCACAATGATGGAACCAGCCCCGGCGGCTGTCAGTGCTCACCAGCTCCAGGCAACAGCTTACTTAACTCTGCCTTTAAAAGCACCGTTTGTCTTCCATATGTGACCACTTGTGTGAGCCAAAACAACAGCAAAAAGGGAAAAAAGAAAAAAAAGAATGCAAATGATAATCAGGTCTCGTTCTGTTTGACGTCAGAAATACTCAAAATCCCAGAAGAATGCATTTAGACCCTGCAAGATTGCTTCTTGAATGGGAGAGTTCATACAGGGAAACGGAAACAGACGTGAGTGTGCCTTTTTAGTCTTGACTCTGGCTAATGCTTTAAACACTGTACAGAGGTTACATGACTAATTTGCACAATAAAAAGAATATTTGCAGGGAACTGCGGGAGGAAGGGACTTTCTCAGTGCGGCAGAGTGGCTGAGGCAGAACTAGAACTCGAGAGCACATGCTTGTATTGACCTTCACAGGCAGCTCTGAGAAACAAGAAGCAGAAAGAGGCCGGGAACTCCAGATATACAGCCTGTACCTCAGACAGACATAGAGGGAAACAGTGATCTTTGAAGACTTCATCTCCATCCTAGCCTATCCTATTGAGTTCACAGGCACCAAAGGCCTTCAGAACAGGAAAACAAAGGCGCTCCGGCAGTTTCAAAAGGCTTTCTCTCTCAAAACAGAGAGATGAAGTGTGTCTAGACTGAGAGACAAAATCCTCCTGGAATGTCTAAAGAAATTAGGGCTATTGAGATTAGCAGAGAAGGCCTTTCAGTGGGATCAACATACACAGAGAGCACTGCCTTAAAATCGTTTTTCTCTAAGTGCTGAGGCAGTCCACTGAAGCAAAAACCTCACTGGCTTTGTGATGGCTGCTTGGGATATGGTCTGTCAGACTCTCCAGGCACAGATGCTGGGCTGCTGGGCTGCTCCAGCCTGGAGAAGAAATGAGAGCAGTTTGTGACTGGTCAGTGTGTCATGCTGGGGTTCAAGCCAGAAAGTGCTTTGAGCACTGACCACAGGAAAACTGTGGTCTGAAGCTCCAAGACAGAGAGGTGCAGCTGGTCCCGCTCCCCTACTGACCATCACCACATTCCTTGCACTGCATGAAGACAAATCAGAAGTAGTTACAGAAACCCAGCAAAATCAAAATCCCAGTCCAGATCAAGGTTTCTCTTAGCCAAAAATCTTACAGAGACATTCCTGGCAGAATGGGGAACTGAGGTAACAACAGAAGATGCAGCACTTCCATTGAGAAGCTGATATTAGCTTCCCAAAGAAGCGTGGAAATCGTGTATCAAATGAACATGGGAGGAACACATGAAGGAAGAATCAGACCTAGGCACCCATAGCCTAGGCCTTTTGGAAAAGTAACATTTTAAAGCAAATTCAAATACAGCCCCTGAGAATGACTGAACAATCCCCTTGAACTTCATTCATTTCCCAAGCCCATGGCAGGGGGGGCTGGAACCAGATGATCCCTGAGGTCCCTTCCAACCCTAACAATTCTATGATTCTGTGATTATTTTAATTTCTCTTTTTCATTAATGCATTCAGGTTTTCATTTATGTACTTTAGGTCCTTAGGAGGGCTTGAAAACTCCTAAGTACTTATAAGGGTCTACAAAGATTGGAGGAGGAATTGGAGGAGGAAACTGGGAGGAAACTGCATCGTCATGTGAACACTCATTTGTTTTTTCAAGTAATGCAAATTATTTTAAAGCACATACAAATTTCAGGGGGTTGTGTCATGCACAGTGCTATAAAAGCACCCTGGTTTTCATATTCCACTGCAAGTGAATTGACAGGAGCACGTGTGTTTGTGTATGGAAAGCTGGTGGATGTACACAGGAAAGAATGTTGTTTCCTAACCCTTAGCCCACCATCCTCGTTTTCCCTCCTGTGCACTTTAAGTGTTGCTTGAACTGAGCCTATCACAGTACCTGTGAAGAGCTCCTTTTCTGATCCCTTGTGCTCTCTCTAGGATGAAGGAAAGCTTCCAAGGAGATTCACTTTCAAGTGACCTCATCAGGTTGCTGTGCACTGGGTAAATCCTCTGGATGCCATATCAAAACACTTGAGATTGCTTCCCATTTCATCACCTTTTGACCCCGGTCCTGAGCTGCTTTCTGATCACACCGTTGGTTCCCAATGCGTGCATTAACATGCAATTACCACTGATCTCAATAGCAATTCATATGTGCCTTATCTTGCCAGATGAAGCCTTAGTTTAGGTATTGCACAGCCTCCCATTAAGAAAGCACTAAATTGTGAGTGCCTATTGAAAAACAGAAGCATAAATCCCACGGGGGTGTTTTTTACTGCCAAGACACTGAGAAGCCAGGCAAGAGTGATTGTCGAAGTGAGAAAGGGGAAAAGAGAAGGAATCTTGGCCTGTCTGATGAACCCTAGATGGGGCATAGTGGCGAGGGTAACATGTTTGACACCTCCTCTTTTGCTTCCAGGATCTGGTAGTGAAATCTCTCTTCTAAATCCAAGTGTGTGGAAACTGCCCATTCCCCAAAGAACTTCCAACAATGCTGAGAGCTTCTCTCTGCTGTGTGGGTGGAAGGGCTCTTCATAGACTGCTGCAATAGGGCAGGAGCTGATACCCACATTTTTGGCAGAATTTCCTCAGTTTCTGCTCCTCATCTTAGCAATTCTAGGTCTCCTGTCTTATTTTGGGACCGATATATCCAAATTTAGCAAGAGCAACTTTCCAATTTCAGTCTGAAATTTTGGGTTTCCTGCTTCTCTGCAGAGTGGCAATCCAGAGGATTTACCCAGATGGATCTGCCAGAAGCTGGCAATCATGCTGGCAGTCCAGCTGTCTCTGCCTTTTTGTCTGGGCAAAACTAGTAGTCCTTAGGGAAAAACTTTGATCAATACCATCATGACTTCACATTCCTTCAAACTTCCTTGGCTGGAGGACTGAACGGGGCACAAAACACTGGTGGCCTTGCTTGCCAGTCATGGACAATGTTCAGATTCTTATGGTGACACAACAGCAGCTGTTGCAGTTGCTCTCAAAGAGGAGTCAACTCCTCTACAGGGCATGTAATGCCCTTTCCATGAATCAGAGAGTGTCTGTGGGCCACTTGGGCCATCCCTAGAGCATTTTTCCTTTCCAAAAGCAGCTCCCTGAAAACTCTGTTCCCCGATTTTTACAGCACAAGGCAGTGCCTACCTATTTTTTTTCCCATGAAAATTTGTGTAGTCAGAGGGAGGAGACTATCAGAGAACTATAGAATGATTTGGGTTGGAAGGCACCAACTTGGGAAGCTATTCTGTTCCTTTGCTTCTAGAAAGAGAGGTGGAATGGGAGTACTTCTACCAAACAATTTTGTGCCAGGTTTCTGCAGCTGCAATTTAGATGTGAATAAATCCAAACCAGTGCCTTGGGACTTGCAAGCAGAGAGGAGACCTGCCACTGGGGAGCTGTCAGCGAAGAAGGACTGCGCTGGGATGGGCTGTTTGCTAAATGGCTTCCTGTGGGTCGTGCTAGTGCCGAATGTCTGCAGGGGGTGCCTGGGCTTCCTTCAGGGAACATGCCCCAACATCCTTATGGGGCCCTCTACTCAATCGCTCTCCAGATCTGAGTGATTAAGATCTTATCTTTGGCAACTTTCATCCTCGAATATCCGCAAACACTTTGCAAAACAGCCCATGAGATATCCATAGCTATTTACCACTCGGTAAACTGATTGCATCAGACTGGAGGGGGGAAATTTATTTCCTGGTGAAACATGATCTCATCAGAATCCCTCGGACAGCAGGCACTGCAATGAACTGTGCGTGGCGTTGTTACCTCCAACGGAGGCTGGAGATTTACTTCAATTATACTGCAGTTTGCCTTTAATAAAAAGGATTTTTTTCACAGATGAAAGCTTATGTGTAGGAAACTGGGGGAGAGCCATGTTGTCCCCCCTGGCTCACTGTGCTGTGTCAGGAATTTGGAAGGCATGTTCCTTATCAGGAAGCCGGGGGAGAGGAATTCTTCTCAGGTAAGTCAGAAGCAAAGTTGCAACACAGCCTGTGCCATACAGAGAGAGGCCTCTCCATTTCCACAGTTACTGTTTGCTTTATCTAGAATTATCCAGACTGCAGATTGGTTTCTTTAAAAAAAACACTTTCCTCTGCACTGTCTGAAACCCTGATTTGTTAATTTTTCAATGTCCTTGCCAGCCCCTTCCCCTTGACCGCATTTACGTTGCCCACAAAGAGCATCGTGGTCCTGCCGACCTTAACGTATTTGGCCAGTCTGCAACCAAAAGCTCTGGGCAGAAGCAGCAGGCTTTGAGCCTTCCTCAGCGTTATTGTTGGGCAAAAGAGTCACTCGAAGGCTGGAGCTGGGAGCTGTGGTGCTCAGCATCCAGCCGGTTTCAGCTCTTGAGATGTGAAAGGCAACCACTTGGGGTTCATTACCGGTCTCGGAGCGGCGCTGACGCCACAGCATTGTGCGGCACGGGAGCCCTGGCCGCCTCCTGGCTTGGGTACAAGGCCTGGTTTTCTGCCTGGATGCTCAGGTCGCGCTTTCTTTCCATTGTGTTGCCCGGTGTCCAGAAATAAAGGATGCCCAGCAAAGGGGGAGGAAGAAAGGAGAGTAATTTGTAAAGGAAATATTTCCAGTAGCTGAAGTTTAATTCGACTGAAGCCAGATTTAGTCATTGGCTTCGCTTTAGGAATTGTCTCCATGATCTTATCAAATATTTAAAATAATGCTAGCTGCTTCCTCAGATTTTTATGAATTTTCATAATTTGCTGTTGAAATAAATGCTTCATGCAAACAAAAAAGTGCACAGCAGTTTTCTACAGAAATGTGGCCAAAGCCAGAAATGTCTTGCCTTTTAAAAACGAAAGAAAATCTGTCTTCATAATTATTTATCTAGTTTTAAAGGAGTCAGCTATTTCTAGTAATTTTTCAATGGGTGAGGAAGCAATGGCTTTAATCCAAAGTGTTTTATTGTGATACTGAGAAATCCCTTATTCATTCAATAAACAAGACCAAAAGAGTTTCAGAAACTATCTCAGGTTTTGGTTTGTTAGTTGTTTTTAAATGCAGAAGGAAAACAAGGGCATTATTAATCAGTATGGCTTGATTGAATAGCATTCATCTACTAAAATCAACAGTATTGAGCTACTAAACTTGCAGCAGCCACACTGCTGCACTGTCACATCCATCTTCGCTTCCAAGAGAGCTCCCAGGCAGGAGGCGGCAAGCTCATCACCGCTGCTCCACGCCGGCCTGGTCCCGGAGCCCCTGGGGGAGGTGCCCACATACCAGCCCAGGGCAGACACAGCCACCTGCAGAGCAGAGGCAGAAAACCCCAGCAGAAGCAATCTTTCTAACATATACTGCTCATTAACAAGTCAAGTATTTTAAATTAATACTTTGCCAGCTCATTTGTTTTCATTCGGGAAGAAAAATCTTCTGCGTCTGCGTTCACATAAATCACCTCTTTATGATGGGTTCCTGATGCCACAGGGCTTGTTCCAGTGGAAAAGAATCCCCCTTGGCTCCAATGATCTCTGGTCAGGTCTTTGGTTGTTTTTCTTTAGTTTAAAAACCAGTGTCTATCCATCATAATAAGACTTTGTTCTGAGGGTACTTGCTGTGGACACAGCAGCAGCTGAAGCTGAGATAATAGGTGAGCAGGTGGTAATTATTGTGATTAACTGCTGCTGCTTACCAGCAGATTTCAGGCACTTGCTCAGGTTCAGCACGCCCTTCAGTGCCTTCCCCGGGTGTCCAGTGCAAACCCATCGACCTGTTATGGGGGTCTTCGCACTTGGAAAACTCTCTGTGTGCTGGCCACTGTTACTTGTGTATTTACACAGCACCTAGCCTAACCTGGCTGAAGCTCTGCCATGCATCTGCTAGATAATACCATCCACAATGGCTGCAGTTTGCTGTTCTCTAAGCTGCACCTGCAGTTCGGTGTTCCAGCAGTTCAGTCACTTGTTGCACAGACAGAAAACTAACCACAAGCACCAATCCTTCTCTCTGTTAACCTCGGGGCTTCCAGCTTTTCTCCTCCCTGCTTCTAAATCATTGTTTATTGCTATTTTTACAAGAGAAGATTAATGGACTTAAATGGGCACAGGTAATTCTGCATTGTTCGAAGTCTCTTCAAACAGCACCTGCTGTAAATTCTTCAGTGCTCCTTATCTCTGCAGCACATCTCAGTTTTTAAACAGTTTGTTCAGTGGAGGAGGAGTGTGAAGGGTCACAGCGCCCTGGGAGCTTTTCAAAAGCATCTATCAGGCTTTGTGGGATGCTGCAGTGGTGGCTGGGAGGGTTTTGCTTTTGCAGGTTCTCAGCCAGACCGGACTTTGAACATCTCTCTGAGCCACCGTGCCTCTTGGAGCGAACTTAGCTTGCTGCTCCAGGGTTCATGGAGGCTGTGGGAGAAGTGCCCATACTAATGATTTTAGACATTAACTTTTCCTTTGTAATTTCCTCTCGTGCAGTATGTTCAACTCTCAGCCGAGCTTTGTTCCAATAGCCTGGGGGGGACGTGACTTCACTGAGATATAAAACACACAGGCACAAAAAGAAAATGCTTGAAAAATTGCAATGACATGGTTGTGTTGGTAGCTTGTGATTTTCTGAAATGAAATGTGCCTAGACAATGAAAATTGAGCCAAGATACTATATTTTCCAAGCAACCTTTTTTTAGCCTTCAAAGAAGCTCCTTGGTAAAGCCAGTAAGCTACCTTGCATGCCAGTAAGCTACCTTCCTGATGCAATCACTTTTTTTTTTGCAGTCCTAAGAGGAAAAACGCACAATAAAATGGCTAACGTAGATGCATAGCATAGATGGACTCATGTTGCAACAAGTCCAGATGAATGGACAGCAAGAAACAGCAACAAGCAGAGCCAAAGGGCAGAAGGTACACATTTATAACACAGAATCATAGAATTGTTAGGATTGGAAGGGACCTCAAGGATCAGCCAGTTCCAACCCCCCTGCCATGGGCAGGGACACCTCACACTACAGCAGGTTGATCACAGCCACATCCAGCCCAGCCTTAAAAACCTTCAGGGATGAGGCTTCTACCATCTCCCTGGGCAACATCTTCCAGTGTTTCACCACCCTCATGGGGAAGAATTTCTTCCTAGCATCCAATCTTAATCTACCCATTTCTAGTTTTGTTCCCTTCTCCCCAGTCCTATCACTCCCTGACACCCTCAAAAGTCCCTCCCCAGCTTTCAGATTCTGAAAGGCCACAATAAGGTGTCCTTGGAGCTTTCTCTTCTCCAGACCCATGGTGTGGATGGAGGGAAAGGGCTGCCTCTGCAGCACGGCACCCGCTGAGGGCTCTGGCCGGGGAAGTGTGCCCCACGCAGGCATTAACTCCGTTGTAAATCAGCCGGGTATTCAGGGATGCAAATGAGCTGTGCCAGCACAGAAAATACAGGACTTCTGTGTCTAACCAGTTGCAGGTGGAAAACCACGGGCAACGTTTCAAGAAGTGGCTTTGAAAGTTGGCCCATTGCGACCATAAACAAGAAACTAAAGAGCTTTACAGTATGTACTTACAGCTTTTAATTTTCTCTCCCTGTTCACAGATATCTGAGTATCTCGCACACACGCGGACAAGTATTTTGATTGTTCAGCCCTGGTTTTACATTTAATAGCCTTGCTACCTTCTCCTCACAGTGATCACATTCTGCTCCCACATGTGGAACAGTTTACATTTCTCTTTTGCATAGAGGTGGAAGGCGGTTGGGCTCATTTTTCAGGGTGAGCAGAACGGGCTCGCAGGCTTTCTCTGAAGCCCGTCAGGAGCCCGGTCTTACCGCCACGAGTACTGCATGATAGGGGAGGAATCACAGAGGAAGGGCTGGGATCCAGCAGTGCTGCCTGGAAACAGGGTTTCTGCCTCTTCCACAGCAGTTCTCTAGCCTGGTGGCACCCAACAGTCGTTAACAACTGGTGCAACTTCAGAGCAACTTGTATTTGCACAGAAGGACGAGGACTCATTATCGTCGGCATCTACATATTGTTGTTTTACATAACAGCTGCAGCACAGAAAGTGCACTTTGGTCAATAGTTTCATTTATAATAAAGCAATAAATTAGAAATATTTTTCCCCTGACAATAAGTTTTATGCCAAGATTTTGTGTAGCTTAAAGCAAGTTGTCAATTAGGCTACTTAAATTAATTTTTGGCAGCAGTTAATTGGAGCCTAGAGTCTTTTGTCTTTAAACAGCTAATCCTAAACAAGAAAATACAATGATTAAATGTTTCTTAAACAATATTATTCACAGAACTGAAAATATAGCATTTAATTAAGATTTGGAGTTGTTAATCTTTTTTTGTCCCTACTTTTTTTTTTCTTTACCAGACAGATTAATTTGAATTTCTTCAAATAAAATTGCTACCACAACCCTGATTAAACTGGCTTAATGCAAGGCTATGGCCTGAGACCTTCCAACACTCGTGCAGCTCTGAGGCCCAAAGGCAAATTATTGTGTATTACTTTCTGCAGAGATATATTTTGTCCTTTCAGAGGAGCAGGACATTCCCATTTGGAGCTCTGGAAGAGCCAAGATTTGTGTTCACAGGGTAGAAATGCTGCATCATTACACTCAGGTACTGGCAAATATAGAATCAGAGAATCAATAAGGTTGGAAAAGACCTCAAAGATCATCAAGTCCAACCTGTCACCCAAGACCTCATGACTGCTAAATCATGGCACTAAGTGTCACATCCAATCCCCTTTTGAACACCTCCAGGGATGGTGACTCCACCACCTCCCCGGGCAGCACATTCAGCTGTTGGAAGAACTTTCTCTGTGAAGAACTTTCTCCTCACTTTGAGCCTAAACTTCCCCTGGTGCCGTTTGAGACTCTGTCCTCCAAACAAATGAAAGCTTTCAGTGAGGCTTCCCAGCATGGCTGGCTGCTGGGCAGGAAACCAAGACTTCTTGAAACCAGAAATCACAGAGCTTTAGTTCAAAAAGGCCAGTAACCAGGAGTGGTTAGTCCAAGGTTATGATTAGGCTAATGTGCTTCATAGCAATGCAAGTAGAGCAGCTGGAGAGATATCTCCCAGTCTTGACTTAAAACTTTTCCAGTTCTGGAGATCTGCTGTATTCCTGGTGAGATGCACCATATGGTATCATGATCTGCAGAGAAATAAGTTCTGATAGAGTAATATTCCTGACTGAATCTCTCCTTTGTATCCGCCATCAGTTATGGAGAGTGAATTCACAGTTCTTTGGTATGTTACACAGGAGTTAAGATTAGATAACTATAAATCTTGCTACTATGAAATCCTGGAAGCTAATTTGTAATTAATGAATTTATTACAGAGCAAAAAAAGATGATGCATTTCAAGTGACAAGTGTATCTAGTCACCTTCTCTCATCATTATGGTCTTCAGTGCTTCCTTCTTTACTGACAGGGAATAAACATCAGGCAGACTTCGTGTATTTCAGAACTTCTGGAGCAAGAGCCTGTTAGTTTCAGGACCCTGCACACACATCAGCACAGAAAACCAGCCTTGTCTAAGGAACAAGGCACAGACATGTATGGAGAGCACGCCCCGCTCCGGGGCAATGGGAGACCTCACAGCATTATTTCCTTTGCCAGGGAAAGAAGGGTTTGGGGCTCCAGGCACAAAATGCACTGTTTGAACGAACTTTCCAGCCAGCTCTCTCATTACCACTGCCACCATCCACGTGGAGGGAAAGCCCATTGCTACTGTTTTGTGGTGGGAAAACCCACTGATACAGAACTCATGGACAAGGGCAGCAGATGAAAGCAACTAGAAGTAATCCAAGCTGAACTACTTTGGTTTGAAACCAAGGAATTGCTATTAGGAAACTATTTTAGTGACTTCTTTTGCAAGACATCAGTAGTACTGCAAGTCCTATTTATTCAGAAAGTGCCTCCTCGTTTATGGGGTTTTTGGACAAAGAATCATTTGGTTCCTTAATTAATATCTTCATGTGTTTAAGTCTTTGAGCTTTGCATTCTTGACCACTTCTTTGCAGCCAGTCTTCACTTTAAAGCCAACTGTAATTTGAATGCATTTACAGGACTCTAGCAAGTGGATCTTCAAGAAAACCATCAAAATTCATGAGTCATCCTAAAACCACAAGGGAAGCTAAGAATGCTGCTCAAGGCCATATGTCTCACAAAGAGCTTTGCTTTATAACTGGAAGCCCTGAGCCTGGTTGTTATTTGAAAGTTAATAGGAGAACTTCTCTGTTATGTTGATGTTTTCTTATGTCTCAATAGTCTCCAGCACAGCAGCACTGAATCAGTCTACACACAAGGGGGCAACAAAGCTGGTGAGGGGTTTGGAGCACAGCCCTGTGAGGAGAGGCTGAGGGAGCTGGGGTTGTTTAGTCTGCAGAAGAGGAGGCTCAGGGGAGATCTTATTGCTGTCTACAACTACCTGAAGGGAGGATATAGTCAGGTGTGGGTTGGTCTCTTCTCCCAGGCAACCAACAACAGAACAAGAGGGCACAGTCTCAAGCTGTGCCAGGGGAAGTTTAGGCTGGATTTTAGGAAGAAATTCTTCCCAGAAAGAGAGATTGGCCATTGGGATGTGCTGCCCAGGGTGGTGGTGGAGTCACCATCACTGGAAGTGTTTAAGAAGAGACTGGATGAGGAACTTGGTGCCATGGCTTAGTTGATTAGATGGTGTTGGATGATAGGTTGAACTCAATGATCTCAAAGGTGTTTTCCAACCTGGTTAATTCTATGCTATGCTGTGCTATGTTATGCAATGCTATTCTAAAAAGTCTCAAAGTAAGGATGACCAAAATCAAATGTGAAATGAATGAGAATGTTTTCATCACCCAAGCTGCTTGAAATGCAAGGAAAAAACCCCAACATTTTTAGTTATTCAAGCCCAAGTTCAGTTTACTTGCAAAAAACCTGATTTTTGGTTTGAGACAACACAATTTAACTTGTCATGAAAGGGCACACATCAGAAAGGTGGCCATCAAATATGGACTCAAAATACAGTCTCGAGATCAAATGCTTACTCATGGGCAACTGCTGGAGAAGAGAGGAAAAAAAGCCTTGAACTCTATAAATTAAACCCAGATGCTTTAAATTAAAACACATAAATTACTGATGCTGATATTACTATAAATTTCAATTATGAAAATACATCACTCAGGACTTTAAGGGAGATTCTAAAGGTTACATATAGGAGTCTTCTGCATTATTAAACAACGTGCCACCTGAAGTTCCCTGGAAGAATGTAGGAGGTGAAGGATCTCAGGTTATTGAGACATGATTCAACTCACTGCTGCTGTTGTACTCTGAGGCAGTGTTGTGTATCTTAGGCGTTCCTTTGTTTAGTTTCTGATGTGTGTTCACAGCCTGAACACACAGCCCCATGTAGCTCCTTCTACTTCCAGCTGGACATATGCTCTCTCCCTATCCCCTCTACAGAGAACACAGCTGGAAGCAGTAACATCTCTGCAAATGAACTGAACTTTTAAGTTCAACCATTGTATCATGCTTCACGCTGCTTAGTGTCTTTCTAACCCTAGAGTAATTTGGTATTATTTCCCCCAAATAACGGTCAAATCTTGTCTAGATTTCCATGCTTGTGTAGGATGGAGAACTTCCATGTCCTCAGGACAGCAAGCTAGTTAAAAATATAATTTACCAGGTCAGTAAAAACAAAAGTTGTTTTTATAGCTCATTATTTTAGAAGGGTGACATTTACCTCCAGCTGGAGTAGTAGAAGCTTGCATTAAGCAGTTTTGGGTTTTGAAGGGTTGGAAAGAGCACAAGGGTCTGGAAAACCATCCATCAGGGTAATAAACAGATGTTATAAATATATAAAATAAGCAGATGTTATAAATATATAAAATATGTGTACACATGCAGAGCTGAACCTTGTGAGTGCACTGTATATGTCTATGTATTCTCACACATGCATCCACGTGAACACAGACCTTTCTCTCAATGACACCCACATGAAGTGCATTTTATTAAGAGAACCCAAATCTTCATGTATTTATTCTAGCTGTTTACATGGCTTGCTTTAAGACAACTCTCAGACTCTTCTGTTACGACCACCCAATGTTTATACCTACTAAACTGTTTCTGATCTGGGACTTTACTAAATACAAATGAAGCCTTGCTTAAAGAGGAGAAAAATCAACTCATAAAAAATGCACCTTGTAAATACCATAAAGTATTTGTTCTTGAGTTTCTTTGAATTCTCTGTTTGGATTATTATTTTTAACCATCTTTGGGAGGGGAGTATCAACAACTGGTGCAACCAGAGGTGGGAGAAGTGAAAATGATGGAGATTTACTGAGATTTTTTTCCCATGCTGCAATAGTTGAAGAACATTCAAGGTACTCACAGTCCTTGATTTATAAACTGACTGCACAATATTTTTCTGATGTTCCCCCTCCCACACACCGCCAGCTTCTATTTCTGTACAAAGAAAGATATTTTTTTTACTGTAAATTGACATTGGCTTCTTGATGACTAAACTGCCTGAAGGTGATTTGTTGGCTTTGGACATCCAACTACCATTAATTTGTCATGAGATAGGATGTCAAACTCTTCAGGTATCTTTGGAAGTATTGAAAAACAGCACGTTACAGAAACAGGAATTTATGCAGGGCTTTTGGTTTCGTTGTTGCTCACTTAAAACACTACCTGTAAACAGCAAAACTAGTTTCTTCACCAGGGAAAATGATTCATTCACTGCCTGCCTCAGCCGCTTCGGCTGTCTAAAGACAGAGCTGAAGTGACCTAGCATGGTTTGCAAAGCCCTGATGACTGTCCATAAAGATTTTCTTTAAGTATAAAGGGGATCTTAAGAAACAGTTTCCTAGGTCAGGAAGAGGAGAGGAGATTGGACGTGGCACTTGGTGCCGTGGTCCAGTCATGAGGTCTGCGGTGACAGGTTGGACTCGATGATCCTCCAGGTCTCTTCCAACCTTGGTGATACTGTGAAGCTCTACCAAGCCTCCTTCTAATTATTCAGTTAGGCATTAATTTCTATTCCCTCCCACAAATGAGATTGATGCAATAATGAACCCACTCTAAAACTTGTTTACTAAGAGATCTTCTTACTTCTTACTTGCTTAGTAAGAAACCCGCTGAAAAAGAAGATTGCTACCAGGTTTGATCTACAAGCCAACCAAACCCCTGCCAGTAAATACTGACCTATTCTCACCTGGCAAAAATACAGGTGGGTATTTTTAAGTTAAGATATAAAGGGGAGCTTAAGAAACAGTTTCCCCATGTCAGGAAGCTCTACCAGATCATCTTCAATAACCCAACGGTAGGGTATCAGCAACCTGCCGTCTATTAGGCCCAGTAACTTCTTTTGTAATTAAATCACAGCTTCCAGAAAACAACAGAGGTGGAGAGCCTCCAATTTCCCTGATTGTTTTTGCCCATGGTTAATCACCAACATACATCTTTCTGGTAACTGAAGTTCACCCAGCTGTGACATCAAAATCTCTCTGGTCATTACACTTTTCTTTTTTTTTTTTTTCTTTCAAGACACGTAGAAAAATGCACAGGCTGCACAATTTTGCACATTCCCCTCACCCTGTCTGCACTTCACCTTCCTGCTGACCACCATCTTCCACCATTTCAGCAGAACAACCTTTTCAAAACAAGGCCATGTATTTTCCTAATCCACATTTTGTCATTCTTCCTTTCAAGCTTATGCAGCAATTTGAAGCTGAGCTAACCTTCCTATGACCTTGAAAAGGTAAGTGAAACCCCTTTGTTAACCATTCTTCTCTTTCCTTATTTGGGTAAACTAGAAGCCATGAGAGCCTTTTATTGACTTTCACTACAGTTTTCACCCTTGGCAGTACAACTGAACCTGCCCTGACCTCCTTTGACCAAGCGCCTTTGTCCAACAAACTCTTCAAAGCATCTTGCAGCCAGATGTGAGCCCCCACACCCTGAGTGTGTATGCTCCACTGTACAGATCTCCTGCTACCTCCCCTGACTGCTGCACCGCCAGCAATTGCCTTCAGCTTGTTGCCAGCTGGCCTGATTCTGAGATAAGACCCACTGTCCGGGTTAAGAAAATGACACCTGATCACGGGGCTGGTCTTGTTCCCATGAGCTGCACCCTCTCTGGAGGCTTAGTTGTGTCTTGAAAAACTCCTCCATGCTGAAAGAAATAAAACCAGCACCTTCCACAGGCCATGGGAGGAACATTTGCACTTCCTCTCTCCTGTCCTTCCGCACATTCCTCTCTCCTGCCTTTCCTCACGTTCTTCAGAGGAGCAGAAGACTATGTCTGCAACCAGCCCAGTGACAAAGGGGAGCAACTGAGGATGGGAAGAGACTCCTGAAAGCACAGACCTGTGTAATGCAATCTGCCCATCTGCTTATCACTGAATAAAATAATCTTCTCTCCACATGGACAGTCATCAGCCTGCCAGGCAAGAGGTCACAAAGATCTTACCCATCTTCCCTTATTTCCCATATTCCTGCTGTCCTGTGGCATAGGCATCACTGCTCTTCCTGGAGCTTGGCTCCTTGGTTAGGCAGCTAATTTTGATCTCATGTGTGGTGGGGTTTAGGTAGTTCTGCTTGCAAATACAGCTTTCATTTGCTTCCACCTGAGCTGGCAGACCGGCGAAGTTAAGGTGGGAATTTCAACCCACCACATTATGTCTGTCAGGATGCAGACAAACCAAGATGAACAGGGTCAAACAGAAAGAAACAAAATCAGTCCTTCTGCCTTAACACTTGCACAGAGATCACACTGACTTCTGTAGGCTTTGGATTAGATGCTCAGGATTGTTCTCAGCTCTCATCATACCTAAACTTCTCTGAATCACAGTTTAGGTCTTATGTTCATGGTATTATTTTGTTCTATGAGAAAGAATGGTTGAATGGTTGGGGTTTGTCCTGTTCACCAGCCATTGCCAGCACTTTCCAGTCTTTTGCACTCTTACAGCCACATTTAGATCTTGAGCTCTAGCAAATGACTGCTTTCAGTTCTGTTTTGTTCCCATTTTGATCTTATTTTGGCTCATTTCTCAATACACATAGACATCCCTGGTTCTGTCAGCAACAAACATTTGTTTATCAGCTTTTTTCCCCCTGACTCACAGAGTGTTGAAAATCTCAACACTACTCATTGCAAACACAGCACTTCTAACTTATTTACTCCAGGGTTCTCCTTGTACTTAGCTGGCATCTGTGTCTCCCTGCTCCACTTGACTATATGCAACATCTGGAAAGCAGATCTATCCCTGAAGTCAATCTGACTCACATTATCTAGAAATAGCCTTGTTCCATTATAACAAGACCTTCACTGCCCCATTGCCTTCATGGCTGAAAGACATCTCAGCCAATGGGGGCATGAATTAATGTCCTGAAGGGAAAATGTGCAAACCTTCTAACGAGCTTTTTCTTCTCAGTATGAAAGAGTAACCAGCAGCTGAATCTTCCTTGTAATTATTCAGTTAGGCATCAAAAATTAATTTCTATTCCCTCCCACAAATGAGATTGATGCAATGATGAACCTACTCTAAAACTAGTTGTTTAGTGAGAAACCCCACTGAAAGAGAATGGATTGCTAGCAGGTTTGATCTGCAAGCCAACCAAACCCCTGCCAGTAAATACTGACCTATTCTCACCTGGCAAAAAAGCAAGTGGGTATTTTTAAGCTTAAATATTCACATACCTAAGAGTCTTTTCAGGCAGTTCTGCAGGATATAATATTGCTGATAGTCCTTGAAAGAAAACCCACAACCACTCCAAAACAAAACCAAAAAACCAAGCAAAATATGAAACCTTCTTTCTCACCCCTTCGACCCCCGTCAACACTGTTCATTTGGATCAGGTGTTTTTGAAGTTTGCACATGGCAGTCTCATTTGCATTTAATGTCCTTCAGATTACTTCCTTTTTGTTGTGCTAAACACCTCTCTTGGTTGAGTCTAATTTGATGAGGTCATGCTGTGACTCCTGACCCTTTGGGTTCTAAATGAAACCATCTGACCAAAAAAAAGTAAGTGGAGTGAGTCTTTTGCCTGTTCATGGACATTTGATATTTGCAGATGTGCAGCAAGTTTTACAGATGACTCCTTTGCCAGGCTAACACTTGATTGGAGAGGTGAAAATAAGTGAATTCTTAGAGAGAGTAAAGTATTCCAAAAATAAAGAGGTCGTGGCAATCCAGGCTCCACAACCCCACCAGCTAAAACAAAAATAAATCAGAGGTAAGTATGATCATTACCTCGGTCAAGGGAATCCTATATTCCATAAAAGCTTCTTAACCCCCAAAATGACTTAATATCTGGGGATATTCTTCCAGTGTTTGTGAATGGAAACACCTGCATGGCCTGGCATGGAGAACGTGGCATTGTTTGGTAACTCAGAGGCAGGCCCACGTGCACGTGGGAACCCTCCACCTGCTTTGGGCTGAAGTGTCCACATTATTTCACAGAATCACAGAAACACTGAATGTTAGGGGCTGGAAGGGACCTTGAAAGCTCATCCAGTCCAACCCCCGCTGCCAGGGCAGGATCACCTATACCAGATCACACACGAATGCATCCATGCGGGTCTTGAATATCTCCAGAGAGATATTCAACCACAACCCCCCGGGGCAGCCTGCTCCAATGTTCCATCACCCTCACAGTGAAAAAGTTTTTCCTCACGTTTACATGGAAATATATTTATTGGAAGGCTAAGCAGATGTATGTTTATTTCCAGTTGTCTACAGACTCTGTCATAGAAGTGGTCAGCCTGGATAATCTTGCAGTCTTCATCTGGCCTTAAAAGTCTGGATGTGTTACCATGGCTTTGAAATGCTCTCAAATGCTGATCACTAAATTCCAGGCTAATGTTGTGTAGAGGGGGTCACTTGAACACTAACACACATGGTCAAGTAAAAAGTCAAAATGCTGTTCTAGACTCTTCTGGCCCCAAAACAGACCTACATCCTACTAGAATATCATGATATAAAACTGGAAGAAGAAGTAAGCAAGCTTAGAAACGTCTTCAGAATAGGTTTTCAACGTTCCTTTTCTCATCACCCCTTTTCTTTGAGAGGCTGAAAGTAGGGCCATGCTGAAATAATATTTAGAATTTAGCCAAAATATACTGGAACTGTCACAAAGGTCTCATGAGTGAACCCTAGATGAGGCCATACATCTCTCTTTATTTGTTACCTTTCCCGTGTCTCCCTTCCCCACTTCCCCATGCACACGGAGTTTCCCCTCTGAACCCTATGGCTAATTGTCCAGCTGCCTGTGGTACGCACGCCCTCCACAGCAAGCCTGCTTCAGAGTTGTAGTAAATCATCTTGAGATACTCTGTAATTAAGGAGGAATATGCAAAGCATCAGATAGATTATCTATGAAATGCATCAAACTACATTATATTATATAAAAACAAACCACCAAACAAACCAAACCCCCAAATTGGGAAATTCTGTAGGTTATATATTCACTAAACTCCTCTGCCTTATATGAAAATGAGTCATTTTCCATCATACCCTGGGGCTGGGGAGGCTGTCAGATGAAGAAATTAAAGACACTGCTAGTTAAGAAGAGCAGACCATGCCAAATCACTAATTAAAACTGAGGTATTTTGTGTAGAGAGCAGGTGCATATGCTAAAAGCTATTTGAGAACTGGACTAACTTTTACCTCACCTTTTTATTTCTATTTTATATGTATTTTATGTTTTATGCTGTTTTACAGGGCCTCAAAGACTGAAGGTATTATTGAACCACAGCCTTAGATGTACACACATAAAAATGGAGCACTCAGCACTGCCTCTTAGTTTTCAAAGAGCAGGTTTCCAATTAATCTGACAGCTTCTGAAAGAATACGGTAAAAACCAAAAAAATCAATTAAAAAGTAGTATTTTCAATGGCATCATTGAGCAAATTCTGTTTGCAATGCTCAGGACTGAGATCCTAGAGTCCTAGCATCATAGAATCACAGAATGGTCTGGGTTTGAAGGGAACTCCAAACATCACCCAGTCCAACCCCCGCTGCAGTCAGCAGGGACATAGGATCACGTTGCCCAGAGCACCTGGAATATCCCTGGGGCAAAGCCCCAACCACCTCCCTGCAGTCAGCAAGGACATCAGATCTCTACTCTCTACAACTACCTGAAGGGAGGTTGTAGACAGGCGGATGCTGGTCTCTTCTCCCAGGCAGCCAGTACCAGAACAAGAGGACACAGTCTCAGGCTGCGCCAGGGGAGGTTCAGGTTGGATGTTAGGAAAAAGTTCTATACAGAGAGAGTGATTGCCCATTGGAATGGGCTGCCTGGGGAGGTGGTGGAGTCGCCATCACTGGAGGTTTTCAGGAGGAGACTTGATGGGGTGCTTGGTGCCGTGGGTTAGTTGTTTAGGTGGTGTTGGATTGGTTGATGGGTTGGACGCGATGATCTTGAAGGTCTCTTCCAACCTGGTTTATTCTATGTACTCTATTCTATGTATTCTATGTATTCTATGTATCATGTTGCTCAGAGCATCTGGAATATCTCCAGGCATAGGGCCCCAACCACCTCCCCAGGCAACCTGTTCCAGAGTTCCACTACCCTCATGTTAAAGACCTTGTTCCTAACATCTAATCTAAATCTGCTCTTCACTAGTTTGAAGTCATTGTCTCTCATCCTATCACTGCAGATCTTTGTAGACAGAGACAGATATATATAAAATATATGTAGTTACATCTTAATGCAGCCTTGATTCTTGCAGTTTCAAGACCCCACATCTTTTCTGTTGTTCACTAAATTAACTGTGCACCTACTAAGGGGTGAGAAGGAATATATCATCACTGCTGTGTTCGTTATGATAGCTCTGTGAAACTTGACCCACCTGAAACTGAGTTAGGTTTTCCATTTTTGCATGAATTGTATAGACCAGAAGTCACAGAATCACCGAATCACCAGGGTTGGAAGAGACCTCAAAGATCATTGAGTCCAACCTGCCACCACAGACCCCATGACTAAACCATGTCAAGATGGTTCTTTAGAAATAAAGCTGTTGTGAATGAATAGGAGCACTGGTAGGAATTACAGCCATAGTAGTCCTATTAATTATGACCTCACCAGCACTTACAGAAACGTGAGCTATTTTGACACATCTATTTACATTCATTTATCCCCAAAGCCTCCAAGTTCCTTGGAAAAGTTTTACTCCCATTGCTTTCAGCAGGGATCACAGAACAAGTCACAGGATGAGTTATACCAGGCTCTCAGGAGGGATGCTAAAGCCCCCAGACTCCAGAGGAATACAAGAGAATCTGAGGAAGTATTGTGTACAGTTCTGGGTCCCTCAATTTAGAAAGGATATTGATACACTTGAACGTGTCCAGAGAAGAGCAACAAGGATGGGGAGAGGTCTGGAGCACAGCCCTGTGAGGAGAGGCTGAGGGAGCTGGGGTTGCTTAGCCTGGAGAAGAGGAGGCTCAGGGGAGACCTTATTGCTCTCTACAACTACCTGAAGGGAGGTTGTAGCCAGGTGGGGATTGGTCTCTTCTCCCTGGCAACCAGCACCAGAACAAGAGGGCACAGTCTCAAGCTGTGCCAGGGGAGGTTTAAGCTGGAGGTGAGGAGAAAGTTCTTCCCAGAAAGAGAGATTTGCCACTGGAATGTGCTGCCCAGGGAGGTGGTGGAGTCACCATCCCTGGAGGTGTTCAAAAAAGGATCGGATGTGGCACTTGAAGCAGTGGTTTAGTTAGTCAGGAGGTGTTGGGTGCTAGGTTGGACTTGATAATCTCTGAGGTCTTTTCCAACCTTATTGATTCTGTGACTCTATGAGTTCTCAGCTGTAACATCCATCCTTGGGTTGACCACAGCCCTCAGCCAAAACTGAGGGACTGAGGTTTGAGTAGCAGCTTAGTCCTGGGGACACCTTGGAAGGGGAGATTGAAACAGTGAGAGAATTCCATGCATAGTCTGTACAGGGGCCAACACTTCAATGTCAGTATTTCAATTCAGAAATGCAGGAATCTAAGGTTGCATCTGAATGCATTCTGTGTGAGGCATGCTCGTTGGGATTAGAGCAGGGGGGGATTTTCCGTGCCTCGCACACACTGCAAGAGAGGTGGGCCAGAAACACAGGCATGCCTGCTAGCAAGTGAAAGCCTGCTGATACCTAAACCATTGGGGGCTTTTTCCAAAAATGATTTATCCTTATATTGCTTGAAGATTACTCATGTAATCCTGTTTGCAAAGCTGAAGGAAATTGCAACGTGTTTCCTACAAATATTCAGCTGAATCCCTAAATGAGTCTTTTTTTTCCCCCCACTGTTCTCACATGCCTTTGGTGTTTGTTTTTCCTACCAGTGCATTGACAAAGGCTGAAAAAAACCTCTTTTTTTCCCCCCAACAAACATGCTGGAATACTCTTCTTTTGGAGTTTGTAATTATTATTCATAGCACAGGAGTTTTCAGAGGTGCCAATCAGGCTACAAACCCTATCCTGGCAGATCAAATTATAATGCTTTGAGTTTACCAGAAACCTGATCCTGTGTGTAACACTCTCAATTACACACGTGGCTCTTCCCCGTGGAGACAGAAATCAGCTGCTTCTGTGCCCCTCCCAGTTCTGGGTCAAAAAGGACAGAAGACAACAAAGATTGCAAGTGGGAGAACGATGCTCCACATTAATTTTCCCTCAGCTCTTTAAAGTTTAGATAATTTTTTTTTTCACCTGTCCTGTGAGGACAGACTGAGGGAGTTGGGGCTGCTCAGTCTGGAGGAGAGAAGGCTCTGAAGAGACTTTATTGTGGTCTTCCAGTATCTGAAGGGGCCTACAAGAAAGCTGGGGAGGGACTTTTGAGGGTGTCAGGGAGTGATAGGACTGGGGGGAATGGAGCAAAAGTAGAAATGGGTAGATTCAGATTGGATGTTAGGAAGAAGCTCTTCCCCACGAGGGTGGCGAGACACTGGCACAGGTTGCCCAGGGAGGTGGTGGAAGCCTCATCCCTGGAGATTTTGAAGGCCAGGCTGGATGTGGCTGTGAGCAACCTGCTCTAGTGCGAGGTGCCCCTGCCCATGGCAAGGGGGTTGGAACTGGCTGATGCTTGAGGTCCCTTCCAACCCTAACAAATCTATGATTCTATGAAATAATGTCAGCCAAAATGGTCTTAAGAGGTTTCCTCTGAGTATTCCCTTAACTTAGAAGATTCAAGTTATCATGGAAACTGTGGATAAGAGAAACTCTGTGGTGCTGGTGGATTATGCCACCATGACAAACAAACAAACAAGATAGGCAGAGGGATTCGAGAGCTGAGGACTTTAACAAAACCTGTACAAATCAAGGTGTCAAGGTTTAGTTGATTAGATGGTGTTGGGTGATCTCCAAGGTCTTTTCCAACCTGGTTAATTCTATTCTATTCTATTCTATTCTATTCTATTCTATTCTATTCTATTCTATTCTATTCTATTCTATTTAATTCTATTCCATTCCATTCCATTCCATTCCATTCCATTCCATTCCATTCCATTCCATTCCATTCCATTCCATTTTGTCAGTCAGGCTCAGCTCAGTTAATAAACTGTGGGGAAACTAGCAGAGAACCCCACAAGAGCACCTTCTGTCCTGGAAGGGGGGCTGCCTGGCAAGGCAAACAAAATCATGTCACATGGCATGAATTATCCTCATTTAAAAAAAAAAAAAAAAGAGAAAAGAAAAGAAAATATCAAATAAAGATAAAATTTCAAACAGCAAAGTTGAAGCCCTGAGTAGAATAAATTTGGAAGCCATATCTGTTTCAAAAGTGCACCTCAAAATTCAATAGAGTAGGCAGCTAGGCACAATAAAATAAGACCATATGGACTAGGAGCAACCTATTAGAAGTGTGCTGTGCTGCAGGGCTGAGGGCAGTTACTTGGCTGTTACCTGCCTTTGCTGACCTTGAGATGTGATCATTTGATCACACCAAAGCCCCGTTTTCCAGGCTCACTTCTTCCTGACTGTGAAGCTTTGCTGGTTCGTATTGCAGGGCTGCTTTAAACTGCTCATTTTTATCAACGTAGCTGAACTTCTTCTGACAGCCTCTTAGAAGTGATTTCACTTCTCAGGTGACTATTGGAAATATGTTCTTTGTCTGAAGCCTTCCTGGAAAGCCACTCTTCTCTCCAAGAAATGACTGCACTTGGAACCATGTGTTGTTTAGGTCACAAATGAAAACCACCAACAGCCCAGCCAGTGTCCCTATGGACCATGCATCAGGACTGCCCATGACTGGGAAACACCTCTTGTTTGGAAACACACCCCCTAAAGACCCCATTCCACTTGCATAAAGCAGCTGTCTCACTTGGCAGAGCAGGAGCCCTTTACCATGGAGGCAGCTCTGTGGCTGGTGCCAGCAAGGACAGCTACCTCTCCCCCTTCCCTGGTGCACCTTTGCCTCATCCTATCCTCAGAGATGTGCCAGAGGATGAGGACCAGAACTGCCATCCCTATGGGCCGTGATGCTGTGGACAGCTCTGGGGGCCCATAGAGAAGGGAGAAGAAGGCTTCCCTGCATCCCCACCTCCCATGATTGTGTCTGCCCAGTGGTGCCGTGGGTGGGCAGAGAGGTTGTCCTGCCCCACAGCTCTCCAAGGAGGCCCCACAGCTCCACCTGAGGGTCACAGCAGGACCTTGTGCTCAGAACTCATCTTCCTTGGTCTGAAGCAGCCCGATTTTGTCAACCCTTAGGACATGCTGCAATGCACATTTGTTTCCCCAAACTGAGAAAAATTGGGAGAACTCTGGCAGGAGATCACAAAGACTGGAAATTTCTTTTCATCTGCGAGGTTATGATTTATGTTAATCATTGAGCAAGAGGAAGGAGGGGAACTCGAGAGCAGGCTGTCTGTATGGCAAGGAAATCTCTCCAGACAGTGGGAAGGAGCACTCAGCACAAGCAGCAGGCACCACTGCCTGCCTTGGAAAGAAATAAGCCAAGAGAAGAGGCAGGTGGTTGCATGGCAGACCCATCGAACAAAATCTTCTCTCTGTGGAGAGCGCAGGAGAAGCAATCATCGCTAACCCCTGGAAACTGTAGTCAGAGCCATGCCAGCAGTCTGCTGAGGGAAATCCCAGCCCTGCAGAGATCTCCTGTGCAGAATATGATTCTTCCAGTTTTGCTCAGGTGATCAGGATTTGGCTGCAAGATGTAGGCAAAAGTAAAAGTGAAAAATGCTGCTTATTTCATTGTACACTGGCCTTGAATCCTTTAGCACTATACATTTCAAACCTGAGACACAAATAAGAATTTGCCAGCCTCACCTACACATACTTCCCATGCCTATGCAGAGCATATCCATGCAACTGCAGCTGCAGCTCCTTTTCTAACTGATCGGCCTGTGGCCTGCCCTAGGTGATCCTGCTTTGGCAGACTTGATGATCACTGGAGGTCCCTTCCAACCCCTGATATTCTGTGATTCTGTGACATACAGAAGAGGGTTCAGGAGAGGAAATGTGAGGGAGGAGTGCAGGAGAAAGACCTAGGCACTGAGACACTTAAGCTTAGATCTTCCAGGGATCAACAGGGTTTGTTCCTGGTTCAGCAGCCAATGGTTAGCATTTCGGCTATGCATGCTAGCTCTGACTCAGCAGTGAGGGGATCTTCACCCAGTCTAATGTTGATAGGTACCCTTCAGGTCTCACCAGCCTGGCTGTGCAGGGTGAGCTGAGTCTGTGCCCATGATCCAGTTTAGTGGCTCTGTGTTGCACAGAGGTACAAACACACACTTGGACCAAGCTTCAACTGCCCTTCATTTCCATGGGAAAGACCATGGCATGGGACACACCCAGGTTTTGTTGGTGTGACTGGCAGGGCTACAGAAGGAAGAGAGCAGCCAGCATCAGCTATTAGAATCTTTCAAAACTGTAGAAAGTTGGAAGAGATCTCCCAGACAATGTCACCTAATCCTCGGTGACAAGAGTTTCTCACTGAGGAGCTGCCTTCAAATACCTCGAGCCAGCCAAGGGCAAATGGTCCTTACCAGGCACTTTGCTGCACTGCCTGCAAATTAAATCTGACCCACTCTACCTTCAGCTTCAGGTTGTCTGCTCACAAAGCTCTCTGATCTGCTACTTGGCTTGCAAAAGAAGCCTCTGTGTCACACATGCAGAGAATTTGCCTCTGCTAGGACTGACAGTGCCATTCAGTCCAAGGTCCCTATTAATGATCCTCAAACCTTGCACGAAGACCTGCTTCACTGGGATCTACCAAGCATGAATAGAAGGTGGAGGACATTATCACCACTCCTAACCCTTCATTTCCCCATGAGATGCTCAAGGGGCATTTCAGTTTCTACGTGGCTATGCACATTGTGTGCCTGTCCCATTTCATCAGCCCCAGCTCTCTATCAGGCTGGGCTATCACTGAGGGGTGCTTGAATAACATAGAACTGAAGAAATGCATGTGGAAGTTCTGCAGCTACTGGGTGGTTGCTGAAAACTGACCTGTTAATGGCTGATGTTACCCATCTCAGTAAAAAGTACAGCAGAGGTGACCTTCCAGTTGGAAAACCCTAAGGCTTTGCTTTAGTCTGAAGGTTTCTTTCTAAAGCTACTGTGAAAACACAAGAAACAAAAGTTACATCCAAGAATCTTCAGGACTTTCTGTGCATTAATTAACCCCACAGCACCCAGAGAGAGACAGGGAAGTGTAGTGAAACCAATTAAGTTGAAGATGAAGGGGAGGAACTGGGGGTTAAATGCCTTGCAGATGGAGGGACTAGAACCCAGGCTTCCTGGCTCACAGTCTCAGTTCAACTTCCCAGGAGTACTGGAAGTGAAACTTTTCCCTGTAGAGCTGTGGCTCTATGAAATCAGCTTGGCAGTGTGTGACAGACATAATCCTTTCCCCATATGTTTTATTTTCTATAAATAGAAAGACATCTCATTAGCATTCTGTAACTTCACGAGATAAGGAGAATGAGCAAAGAGACAAACAAATATCTGAACGATTCCCAGAGAATTGCCTGAAATTCCAGGCAGGCCAGAGGGACAGCACTGGGTTCAGCCTTCTCCTCTCCAGTTTGACATACAGAATACAGAATTAACCAGGTTGGAAAAGACCTCAGAGATCATCAAGTTCAACCTAGCACCCAACACCATCTCATCAACTAAACCATGGCACCAAGTGCCTCATCCAGGCTCTTTTTAAACACTTTTAGTGATGGTGACTCCACCACCTCCCTGGGCAGCACATCCCAATGGCCAATCTCTCTTGCTGGGAAGAACTTCTTCCTGACATCCAGCCTAAACCTCCCCTGGCACAGCTTGAGACGGTGTCCTCTTGTTCTGGTGCTGGTTGCCTGGGAGAAGAGACCAACCCCCACCTGGCTACAACCTCCCTCCAGGTAGCTGTAGATGGCAATAAGGTCTCCCCTGAGCCTCCCCTTCTCCAGGCTAAGCAACCCCAGCTCCCTCAGCCTCTCCTCACAGGGCTGTGCTCCAGACCCCTCCCCAGCTTTGTTGCCCTTCTCTGGACACCTTCCAGCAACTCAACATCTTTCCTAAACTGAGGGGCCCAGA
Source organism: Dryobates pubescens (assembly GCF_014839835.1). NCBI lineage: Eukaryota > Metazoa > Chordata > Aves > Piciformes > Picidae > Dryobates > Dryobates pubescens. The sequence goes on along the minus strand of NC_071619.1, from coordinate 3,423,708 downwards.
ACTGGACACAGGACTCAAGGTGTGGCCTAACTAGTGCTGAGTGCAGGGCAGAATGACTTCCCTGCTCCTGCTGGCCACACTGTTCCTGATCCAAGCCAGGATGCCACCTGCAGTCCCAGCAACTGGGAAAATATTCCTCCAAATGCAAAGGGTGGTTGAGCCCCTTGCACCACACTGCACTGCTGGGGGTGAATCAGGCCGTGCAGGACAGAGCACAATTTTCTTTGGGTCATGTAAAATCACAGAATGTTTTGGGTGGGAAAGGACCTTTAACCCCATTTGCAGGGAGCAGGAAGATCCTTAACTGGACTGGGCTGCTCAGTAGCACAGAAGCTATGTAATCCCAATCCTAATCTTTGGCAAACCACAGCCATGTAACAGGCAAACAGGATGTTTTTCACTCCCTGCATCATAAACTCTGCAACCCTCCTTGTGTCCCTGTGAAGCCATGATGGCTTTTTTACCACTGTTGTGGCAGCATCACAGGAGATTTGTATGACTGATGCTTCTGAAGACGCAATACTGTTGGGATTGCTCTGAACAGTTTACCGTGGTATAGCTTATCACAATAGAAAATAATATCACCTGTCCTTGACATTAAACATGGAATACACAAACTTTCAATTCTTTTAGTCCCCATTAAAATAATCTTTCATAAGATTAGGGGGGGAAAAAAAAGGCAACCAGTACCAGAACAAGAGGACACAGTCTCAGACTGCACCAGGGGAGGTTTAGGCTGGAGGTGAGGAGAAAGTTTGTCCCAAAAAAGAGAGATTGGCCACTGGAATGTGCTGCCCAGGGAGGTGGTGGAGGCACCATCCCTGGAGGTGTTCAAAAGAGGATTGGATGTGGCACTTGGAGCCATGGTTTAGTTGTCAGGAGGTGTTAGGTAATAGGTTGGACTTGATGATCTCTGAGGTCTTTTCCAACCTGGCTGATTCTATGATTCTATTTCATATTTGATAATTGGCTGAAGGTATCTTAAACAGACTAACCATGCAACAGCTGTCCCACTAAATTAATGGAGAATCACAGACTCTAGCACTTTGCTCAGCAGTAGCTAGCAAAAAACACCAGAAAGGACCATGAGCAGATACCTACAAAATAAAGAGGAAGGACTACAAAGCAGCAGTTCAGTTTCATCCAGAAATCTGAATTTTCAGAAACAGATATTTGGGTTTTTTTTCCCCAGTTCAGAATGAAAATAAACCCTGTGAAAACAATTCAAAGATAACCAAAACCAGAAAAAAAATCTCCTTGTGAAACAGGCTTCTCAGGTAGGAGACACTACCCAGGGTGGATGAATTAGGTGCTTTGTGGTTCTTTCCCATAGTGATTTCTGTGCAATTAAAGGAGGCTGCTGAGAGGTCTGGAGCACAGCCCTGTGAGGAGAGGCTGAGGGAGCTGGGGTTGCTTAGCCTGGAGAAGAGGAGGCTCAGGGGAGACCTCATTGCTCTCTACAACTACCTGAAGGGAGGTTGTAGCCAGGTGAGGGTTGGCCTCTTCTCCCAGGCAACCAGCACCAGAACAGTCTCAAGCAGTGCCAGGGGATGTTTAGGCTGGAGGTGAGGAGAAAGTTCTTTCCACAAAGAGAGATTGGCCACTGGAATGTGCTGCCCAGGGATGTGGTGGAGGCACCATCTCTGGAGGTGTTCAAGAGGGGATTGGATGTGGCACTTGGAGCCATGGTTTAGTTGTCTGGAGGTGTTAGGTAATAGGTTGGACTTGATGATCTTTGAGGTCTTTTCCAACCTTGAAGCCCCACAAAAAACCCACCCCACAGCATAGTACCATTCTAATGCATCAATGACTGAATTCCTCAGTGATTAAAAATAAGAATGCAGGGACAGGGAATAAATGCCCCCCCAGCTCTTTCCTAAACAACAACCCTACAGAAATCACAGGGAAAGACAAAAAACCCCAACCTCTAGCATGCTGTCATACCACAATTATATGAATGCCTAACTCCAGAAGGATAATTACAGTATAACACAACTTGAAATGTTTTTCATGTGTCTGTCAGGAGCTTTTTTTCCATAGCTTTTTCTTTTCTTTTCTTTTTTTTTTGCCACAGGCCAACAAACAGCTTTATAAAACAGGCACTTTTTCTTCAAAGAGGATATCCATGATTGCTGTATGATCTCAGGAACAACTGCAGAGGCTCTGGGTGAGATTTATCTCTGGCACTCGCCACAAGCCTACAGTGCTGGGTTTTGAAGCCACCCCAGTCCCTACCTGCAGCCACAGCATTCACTGCTCGTGTCAAACCCAACTGCAGGTGCAGCTTTTAAGATGGGCATTGACCATCATTAAAGGTGGGTTTAATGAGCCCCCAAGGGCTCAGCCCTTTCTTGGACATCAGGTCCCATCCATTCAGGTCTTAGGAATGCATTCAATATCACACAGTACGACACCTATATCTCTGTGTGTTTTACTCTCCTCTGTCTAAGGCTGTGGTACTAAGTTGTGTTACACTGCAATTATCCTTCTGGAGTTAGGCATTCATATAATTTTGCTGTGACAGCATGCTAGAGATTGTTTTCACTCCCTGTGATTTCTGTAGGGTTCTTGTGTAGGAAAGAGCTGGGGTGTATTTATTTCCTGTCCCCAGCCTCTTATTTTTAATCACTGATGAACTGAGTCATCAATGCATTGTTGTGGGTTTTATTTGTGGGACTTCATGCTCTTGAGAATCCTTTACATGCACAGAATTAAATAGTGAATTACAGCATTGCAGAAGGTAGGAAAGTATGTGGGAGGGTAGAAAGTTATGAGCAGAAGAGCACACAAACATCTTCAAATACCATCTTGAGTACTGTGTCCAGTTCCTCAATTTAGGAAGGATATTGAGACTCTTGAATGTGTCCAGAGAAGGGCAACAAGGCTGGGGAGAGGTCTGGAGCACAGCCCTGTGAGGAGAGGCTGAGGGAGCTGGGGTTGCTTAGCCTGGAGATGAGGAGGCTCAGGGAAGACCTTATTGCTGTCTACAACTACCCGAAGGGAGATTGTAGCCAGGTGGGGGTTGGTCTCTTTTACCAGGCAACCAGCACCAGAACAAGAGGACACAGTCTCAAGCTGTGCCAGGGGAGGTTTAGGCCTGAGGTGAGGAGAAAATTCTTCCCACAAAGAGTAATTGGCCATTGAGGTGGCCAATTGAGGTGGCCAAGAGTAATTGGCCATTGAGTAATTGGCCCAGGGAGGTGGTGGAGTCACTGGAGGTGCTCAAAAAGGGATTGGATGTGGCACTTGGAGCCATGGTTGAGTTAGTCATGAGGTGTTGGGTGATAGGTTGGGCTTGATGATCTCTGAGGTCTTTTCCAACATTGTTGATTCTATGATTCTATGATCACAATATTCTCCATAGGAGCCAAGACATAGGCTGTAGTTAGAACACCAGCAGAGTATCTTCCAGGAGTGGTAAGTTAATTAAGTACAAGAAGTTTCTCTTGGAAACAGCTAAGCCATTAAATTAAGCCATGGAACATCTTTGTAGAGATGGGCAATTATGATTCATGTTAATTGTTTCCACAGCAGAAGATTCCACAGTCAACAAAGCTCTCAAAAATTTTGCTCGTGCACAGGAACTTTTCCATACTTGAAATGAGTTTCCTGAGGGACAATCTTTACTTTGGCTTATAAATAAATCAGAGTTAATCAATTAGAAATATATATATATATTTTAAACAAAACTAAATGAATCATGAATCTTTCACAGTTTAGCCCTGAGAGCTGTACAGCTGGTGGAACACCTTCAATCTCATTGCAATTCATTTTTTTTTCCCCCCTTCTTGCAGCATTTTTGGTGAAAATCAGTTTTTGCCCTTCACTTGATGTTGTTCTTCCCTCTCTTTTGTTTTACCAAGCTCAATCCATCAGCAGCCTTTCAGAACAGACTGTTACCAAGAGAGGGTTGTTTGCATGAAATTATGAACTCCAGTTCATATTATATGTTTGACTCATGTCTCAGCTTGCCCAGGATAAGCCTATTAAATAGCATTCCAGACAGCAGCTCTGCCCAAGGGAGACACTTGTCACTCTGTTGGAGGACTACCACTGGGAGACCATCAAGTCTGTAACCCTGTGCCACCTTGAACTGCTGAGCTGCCTCTGAAGGAAAAGTATGAGGTACCCAAAATGCTGAGCAGATGGACAAGAACAGAGAGTGGTATTGGATCATGTTACTAGGAGATAGGATGAATTATGATTAAGTGGCTTTACTCCATATGCCTTTTTCTGGGTGTGGGTGGGGTATACTCACACTCACTTTGAATACTCAGCATAGGGTAGGGTCTGCACAGATTAGGAGAGAGCTTCTAGCAGGACATTTCCATGATCTTGAATCTAATTAATGCCATCTCTAATACCTTCATAAGTTCAGGGAATGTCGTAGTTAAGAGTCATGTGCTAACCTCATTGTTATAAAAAATAAATCACATGCTCAATGTATTGTTTGCCTGTAACATCATCCTAGAATAAAGCAGGAGGCCAGACTGTGCACAACCCCTGCAGGACCTTGGGAAAGCAGAGGCAAAACATTGGTGGAGTTTGGGTGATAGCACAGGTCACAGCTTGGGAAGACCCAAATATACCTTTCAGACCTAGACTAGAAATGGAAACTAAATTGTAGCCAGACACAGGGGAGTCACTGGGAGCAGCTGTTGGATCAAACTGTGTTTAAATGGTGATTAAACACCCTTACAACCAGAGCAGCGCAGGGGTGAATGCCCAGCGTGGCTGGGCCCTGTGCAAGCACATGCCAGAGCAGCCCCTGCCCTGAAGAGCAGAAGAGGCAGCAGAAGAGGCATTGCCTGTGCAGCACGCAGGGCTTGGGCAACGCACAGGACTTCAAAGGGAGGTTTGACTTTGATAGAGAGTGAGTAGGGGCTGCTGAAGAGGGACCTGTGCTACAGAACAACCAAGCATGTGCTTCACATTTCTGAAATTATATGCAGAAAAAGACTTCACAGATGAAAAAAAGGAAAAGAAAAAGAAGGGGGCGGGGGGGGGAGCTGCATACAAAAGTCCTGGGCATCAAGGCTCTTCTTAAGGTAGCATTTCCCAGCCCCATCCACGCTGTGACATTGTAATCTGAAAACTGCAGTGTTTGCATTTAGATAAAAAATGTTCTTTTCATCCCATTTGGACCTATTTAGCAACACCTCTCCTGAGATGTGAAAGAATGCAAATAAAACATCCACCATGATCCTTACCAAGTACAAATTACATTAATTTGTCCTTTGGAGAATAACCTTTAACCGTTACAAAATATACTCCGCTGCCTTTCTTGCCTTTCCCCCCTCCCCCCCCCCCCACCTTTTACTCTTTCCTTAGACTTTTGAAGCTGATTTTTTTTGTTGAATAGATCATGCAGGATTATACAGTCAGAGCTTGCTTTCAGAGCTTCCAAAAAGAAAATCATAAATATGACCTCATATGTTAATAAATCAATTATGGAATGCCGCTTTACACATATGCTCAAAACATGACCTCTTCCAAGTTCCCTTAGAACAGAAAGTTGGAGTTGAGATCGAGCTACTTTAACTGTAAAGATATTGGAAATAGCATTAGCTGGTAAATATGAAGTCAAGCAGCAAAGGTATTGGAAATGGCATTAGCTGGTAAATATGAAGTAAAGCAGTTTCCCTGTTAAGTTTTATCTTGCCTTCAGTGGTTTGTTAAAGCTTGCTCACCACCTTTCATATCTTGTTTTAACACATGAATAAGCCTTAACCTTCCTTTTGTTCAATCACAAGAAGTGGTGTTTAGTAGCCATAATTTACTTAACCCCACTTCTGAGTTATGGAGAGGTAAAGCAGAAGCAGGCTGAGTTGGTTTGGTTTTTTTCATACATGCTCTTTTGCACTCTCAGAGGAAATGCAGTGCTGAAGCATCTTCACTTTATGAAACCAAACCATGCTGGTGACTCACTTGTAATGAGGACTTGCATAATTGCTTTTCTGGGAGCCTGACAAGGGGTGGGGGGGGGGAAAGTCTGCAGCAGCCAATCCATGCAACTTTTAGAACTGTGAAACAAAAGATGCATGGAACACTTCTCATTCTATTTTAGATTTATTCCTCTACTAAACTTCACCCTGGGCTCGATGTAAAAATGCTAGTGTGATTGTTACGTGCCCCAAGCAGAGGAGGGAACGTTTGAAAACATTTGGTATAAAACAAAGCACCACCAGAATATCTACTTCATTGCTTTCTGCAGCTCCTTTGTGGCTTCCATTGCCTGGCATCAAGTACTCCAGCATTTTGCCATAGTGACACCCCTCTGAAGCCGTGCTCCTCTCCTGGTCTGGCAAAATGCACGCAGCCAGATGCAGGAAAGGGACACAGACCACTGCTGGGCTTGGGCAGGGAGGAGGCCCTGAAGTCCAGTCCGTTGAAAGCAAACACAGTTGAGATTGAAGGACCTTAGAAACCAAGCTGCTCTTCCTCACATCTATAGACACTCCTCTGTTCAGCCTCAGAATTTCCCACATGCCTCCACCTGGGCACACACTCATGCCAGGACCTGCATCAGTTATACAACCTATAGATTGTAAGATGGCACCTTTTCCACCTTGTGCTTGCGCTCACCAAGCTGAAGACAGCTACTGCTGGGGAGCAACATGACAGAAGTATTTCACCATACCCTCTACCACATATAACAGCATAGAAAACAGGGAGCTGGGAACATAGAACAGCATGCAGTTAAGCAAAGCCGTGACTATGCTGAGCAGAGGGCAGAGTATCCCCTTCCTGTCACTGGGGACAGCTGCAGGGTGGACAAGACAGAACTTAAGCAAAACAACTGATCAAACTTAAACCTCAGGTGTTCTCTACCCTTTCTGTTTTACAAGCAATCCCTGAGCAATCAACACAACTACATTGCAGTGTTTATATTCAGCAGTTTAGAATGATTCCTTCTGATAGGAGCTATGCCAGTTTGCATTAGCCAAGAGTCCTGCTTCTGTATCTCATCACACCTAAACCCAACACACCCTCCAACTGTATATAGTGACAAAAAGGCCTTCTTTGAGCTGGATTGCTCAGTACATGGCAGAATATATGTCTAGACACTTAAAAACCCTTCTGCCTTCAGAGCTGGCTGCTGAGGAAATTCAAATGAGCACAAGAGTATTGCTATCAGGACACTTGTGAGAAGTAGAGAGGCTGTTGTTGTCTATTTCAGAGGAAACAGCACTATTAGAGGACACAAATGTGCTGCTCCATTTGGATGTTTTCCCATGCAGATGAAAGGAATCATTCCTCATGCAATTCTGAAAGAAACTGATTAGATTTATGCAGGCAAGTATCAGCTTGTGATTAGCATTTAGGTGAGGATGCAGTTATGTGCTACAGGAAATATTGGCGTGTGCGTTTTCTGTTTACTTTCATTATCTAATATGCTCTGCATTAGGCTGGGAAACACAGAAGAGGTTATTTGGGAGGGTTTTGAGCACTTGTGAATTTATGATATTTTTCTGAGTGAGGAATTGGACATACTAGTTTTATACCATACTCTTTTTGGATAGACTGGGATAAAATGCCTTCCAAGAGGTTTCTATCAGAGAATCAGCCTGTTCCTCTGCTTGGAACAGGTAGGAAAGTGTTTGCAGAACTGGTTTTCCCAAAGAAAATGCCATCTCCTAAGAAAGATTTGTGTTAAGCTTTGATGACAAGCTCAAGCTCAGAGGTGCATGGGAGTTTGTGTATCTACACATATAAACACACACATGTATATGCACACACACCTACGTTTGGGTTTGGTTTCTTTTTCTTCAGTTGAATTGGGATAAAAGAAATTGGAGTTTTTTTTCATTTATCAAAATTCAAACCAAAAAGAGAAATCTGTGTGGAAGTTTTAGTTTCAACCCATCACAATCTGTTACCAAAAATACTAATTTCTGGCAACATTTGTGTTGAATTCTACATTTACCTTCAGGTAACCTTGCTGCCTAATTCATGTTTTCATTACAGCTAATGGGGAGATAGAGTAGTTAGTCACTACCTAAAATAAAAAGGAGGGGGAAAAAAAGGGGAAAAAAGGGGAAAAAAGGGGGGGAAAAGCAGCCAAGATTGTTGTATAAAGGCTCAGAAATCCTTTCATGCACTGTCTAGGCTTGGAATATAGAAGGAAATCTCTGCCAAGAAGCAAAGGATGTTGAAACAGAATCATGCAATGTGTTAATGCCGCAGGGCATTGGAAGTAAGATGCCAGGGACTTCAATCAGAAATTGAATGATCTTTGTGATATAGCAAAGAGGATGGAATAACATCAGAGAACTGTGTGCACAATGGAAAGAAACAGCATAATCATTTGTCATCACTCCAAGCAAACGAGTGCTGGCAATGACGTTTTCTGTACCAACCTATTCATGTCATAGTCTGAGGTTCAAATACCTTTCAGTGGCAGATCTCACCAGCAACATCCTCTGATGGCATGGAAATTTGCAGCAATATCCACCTCATCTGACACTTCAAAGGGCTTGTGCTCTGGTCCTCAGACAGTTAAGTGTGGATACACTAAGGTGGCTATGAAATCAGATTAACTTAAAGAGCTTGTATAATTCACAGCCTATTAAGCTAACCCAATTTCAAAACTGGTTCCACTTTGCATAAGAATGGACATCTGTGGCCTTCAAAATCCTCTACTATTTTTCATTCTTTATGAAGTATTCTTCCTTCCTTTACACTGCTGCTGATCTCTAGCTGTGTCTTATAAAGACTCAACTGAGACTGGTCAGATACTGAAACTGGTGCTGGCCTGTTATATGTGAAATGCAGAATTACACTGAAACCTTACAGGAAGAAAGGTCTCAAAACATCCTGCACATGAAGAGAACTTGAAGCAGAAACACTCACTTGGAAGCAGATAAACCATTTGGTTGCCAGTGTGGGTTGTCTTTCTGCAGATTTTGCCAAAGGTCCCCAGGGTTGAGCAGTCAGTAGCTCTTGATAGCATCTGAAGGCATCATGAGGTGTCCAGCTATTCTGTAGAGGGACCCCATACAAATATTTGAAAACCAAACCAAAACCAAACAGAAAAAACCCCAACCCAACCCAACCAACCCAAACACCCCTCATAAAACCCAACATAACAAACAAAATAACCAAAACCAACAACAAAGCAAACAATCAAAACAAACAAAAACCCCACACCACAAAACTTTAGCTTCTTGTTTCTGAAAAATCTAATGTTTAATTTCACATTCAGCCTTCATTTGCCTAAAAACACAGAGAGGAGGAAAAAATAATACATACTAGAAACCTCACCTGTACATACATGGAGGATTAAGATACAGAGATTTACTCAGGGATGTACACTGAGCAGGAATACATTCAGGGTGAGAAGCAATCAACACTTCCACTTAAATGGTGAAACCAAACTCTCATTATAAGATATCTAGTCAATATAGCTTCATATTTTGACATTCAATACAATACAGTTTGATTTATAAGGTGCCTTATCGTGGAAACTTCTCCAGGCACAGCCTTTTAAAAGGGATTATATATAAGTCCTTCTAAAAGCAAGTATCAAAAAAGAAAAGATTCTTAGTCTTGCCCAGTGAAAGGCCACAAGGATGAGCAGAGGGCTGGAGCTCCTCTCCTGTGAGGACAGACTGAGGGAGTTGGGGCTGCTCAGTTTGGAGAAGAGAAGGCTCCGAGGAGACCTAATTGTGGCCTTCCAGGATCTGAAGGGGGCTACAGGTGAGAGACTTTTAGGGTGTTGGGTAGTGATGGGACTAGGAGCAATGGATCCAAGCTAGAGGAAGGCAGATTTAGATTAGATGTTAGGAAGAAGTTCTTCCCCATGAGGGTGTTGAGAGACTGGCACAGGTTGTGCAAGGGAGGTGGTGGAAGCCTCACCCCAGGAGGTTTTTGCAGCCAGGCTGGATGTGGCTGTGAGCAACCTGCTGTAGTGTGAGGTGTCCCTGCCCATGGCAGGGGGGTTGGAACTGGACGGTCCTTGGAGTCCCTTCCAACCCTGAGAATTCTGTGATTCTATGATTGCAATATTTCAGAAACATTTACTGAAGGGGTGTCTCTGCTTTTAGGGTGGTATGGAAGTTAAGAGAAAAAAAAAACCAAGGTACATGCCAAAATTGTTGAAGCTGGTACTGGAATCTATATTTAGCATTCAAGAAAAGGCCACAAAATCACCATTTCAAAGAGCTGTGTCTTAGATCTACATAAATCAATGTCATTCCACCGACTTAACAGCAGCTGAAGACAAAACCACTGGTTCTAGGAATGCTGGGGAAAACACTTGGCTTCGTTCTTCACATTCATATGTCTTCCTGAAATAAAGAGGAGTCTTCACACCCTACACTTCTGTTTTGTTTTGGTTTTTAATCTCAGTTTCCAGATGTCATGGTCTGGTAATTTCTTTCTCATGGATTTTTGGAATACAAAGTGTCCCTGATTTCCATCACGACAAGGCACATGGTGCAGCATGTGAAGGGGAGTAGAATTTAGCTGTTCATGATCAGGACAGCAAGAGGTCTGCAGGCATTTCTGATAAGAATGAATGGCACGACACTTTTTCATGTAAGATACATGTAAGTCTAGACAACCTCAGTGCCCTGATATCACACTACACGGGATCAACATATTTTTTCCTGTTCAGTATGCCCATAGGCCAATGGCATCCTGGCCTGGATCAGAAATAGTGTGGCCAGCAGGAGCAGGGAAGTCATTCTGCCCCTGTATTCAGCACTGGTTAGGCCACACCTTGAGTACCGTGTCCAGTTCTGGGCCCCTCAATTTAAGCAGGACATTGAGGCACTTGAACGTGTCCAGAGAAGGGCAACAAAGCAGGGGAGGGGTCTTGAGCACAGCCCTGTGAGGAGAGGCTGAGGGAGCTGGGGTTGCTTATCCTGGAGAAGAGGAGGCTCAGGGGAGACCTTCTTGCTGTCTACAACTCCCTGAAGGGAGGTTGTAACCAGGTGGGGGTTAGTCTCTTCCCCCAGAAAACCACCACCAGAACAAGAGGACACAGTCTAAATCTGTGCCAGGGGAGGTTTAGGCTGGATGTCAGGAAGAAGTTCTTCCCAGAAAGAAAGCTTGGCCATTGGAATGTGCTGCCCAGGGAGGTGGTGGAGTCACCATCACTGGAGGTGTTTAAGAAGAACCTGGATGAGGCACTTGGTGCCATGGTTTAGTTGATGAGATGGTGTTGGATGATAGGTTGGACTCCATGATCTCTGAGGTCTTTTCCAACCTGGTTAATTCTATTCTACTCTATTCTACTCTATTCTATTCTATTCTATTCTATTTATATTCTATTTTATTTCTATTCTATTCTGATAGACAGGATTCATGGGTAAACTCCAGCTGATTCCTGCTATACTCTGAGCAAATCAAGTGCAATGGAAGTGCTAGCAAGAACATTCTCACCAAGATGTGCATAAGTTTTCATTCAAGATTCCAGGCTCCATCCCATCCAGATGAAGATGTTCAACATTTTCTTTGACTTTATCATCTATTGGATCATCAGTAAGATGGGTAATAGACTGTCTCAGGAAGCCAAAGCTCCCTTTTTGTTGTTGTTGTTTGGGTTTGTTTTGTTGTTTGTTTGTTTTTAAAGGAAGTCAGTCATTTGTCACCTTACAAATATTGCCTGCTGCTCATACAAGCAGAGACATCTTTGGTCACACTGAGATTCCTGGATGCTGATAGACTGTTTTAGGAAGCCCAAGCTCCATTTTTGGGGTGTGTTTTGGTTTGGTTTGGTTTGGTTGGGTTGGGTTTTGTTTTTGATTTTAAAGGATATCAGTCATTTGTCACCTTTCAAATATCACCTGCTACTCATACAAGCAGAGACATCTTTAGTCAAATTGAGATTCCTGGGTGTTAATACACTGTCTTAGGAAGCCAAAGCTCCATTTTTGGGGTGGTTTGGTTTTGTTTTGCTTTGTTTTGTTTTGTTTTGGTGTTGGTTTGTCTGGGCTTTTTGTTTTGTTTGGTTTGGGTTGGGTTTTAGTTTTGGTTTTGTTTTTAAAGGAAGTCAGTCATTTGTCACCTTACAAATATTGCCTGCTGCTCATACAAGCAGAGACATCTTTAGTCAGACTGAGATTCCTGATACTAATGAGATGCTTCTGCCAGAGATTCATTACTTGAAGTGCTGCACATACACATAGCCCACAGACAACCCTGACTTGCACACAAGGCTAGGAAGGTAGCTGTTTGTAGAGTTGTGCATACTATTAGTTTGTATGGACACTCAGGCACCAGTAGCAAGTGGGGCAAAGAAAGATCATTCCATTCCAATTCCATTCCATTCCAAAACAAGAGGACACAGTCTCAAGCTGTGCCAGAGGAGGTTTAGGCTGGATGTTAGGAAGAAGTTCTTCCCAGCAAGAGAGATTGGCCTTTGGAATGTGCTGCCCAGGGAGGTGGTGGAGTCACCATCACTGGATGTGTTTAAGAGGAGATTGAATGAGGCACTTGGTGCCATGGTTTAGTTGATTAGATGGTGTTGGGTGACAGGTTGGACTTGATGATCTTGAAGGTCTTTTCCAACCTGGTCAATTCTGTGCTATGCTATTCTATTCTATTCTATTCTATTCTATTCTATTCTATTCTATTCTATTCCATTCCATTCCATTCCATTCCACTCCACTCCACTCCACTCCACTCCACTCCACTCCACTCCACTCCACTCCACTCCACTCCACTCTAATTACCACATGTATGTCCCCCTCAGAAAAGCAGCCTGGTGTTTTGTTCAGTACATTCATTACTGAAAAGGCATCTTGGAATCAGTTTCTCCACACCAAACTCCAATTCTTGGAAAGGCATGAAATGAAACCTTCATGTAATATCACAAGTTAAAAGGGCAGACACATCCAAACAAACTCCAGTATCAGATGTTACCTCGGGTAGCATGCAGTTTCTTAGCTGGAAATGTCTTTCTCCAGGCTACCTATCTCAAGCCTACCACAACCTGCTTGATGCTGGTCTTTACCTAAGAACAACCAAGCAATTTATATGAAGCAATTCAAGTGACCTTCTCTGTGCACTGAGCCATTCTTACTGGCAGTGTAGAAATATACCAGCATGTCATGACATCGACTCCATTGAGCTGGAGGAACCCATCAGTTACTTTGAATAGATTCCTTGTGAAAATGAATGGAATGTTGGTTATTATGAGAAAAGAAGTCTAAAGAACCCAGTGGCATTAATCAAATAAAAATAATGTGGAAATTCAGACTTTCAAAAAGAAAAAAGAAGAGGGAAAAAAAAAAAGCAGTGAATCATCTGTGAACTTGGCAGTGCATCAAGCTTAGGCTATTCATCTTAACTCTAAAGGCCCTTCATGACCTATCCACACTCCACCTATCTTTTTTTTCTTCCCCTAGGCTATCAACATATCAGTTCTCTCCACTGAGCAGCCAGTGATGCCTGCCATCATCACCCATTTGTTATGTTCACTGATGAGCACTTTTGTCCTTTCTCCCATGCCAGCCTTCAGGCTGGAAGAAGCTCCCATAAATATCAGCAGGCCCACCTCATTGTTCTCTCTCAGATGCCTCTAGAAACGTCTCCATTCCTGGGATAGCCACAGGAAAACAACAGTGTGGTGGGTTGAATAACACCCCCCCCTACCCACCCCCACCCCCACGCCCCCTTATCTTTGCCAGACCAGCTCATTTGGAAGCAAATGGAAGCTGTATTTACAGGCAAAACTAAACTCTACAATGGAATGCAATGAATATGTACAAAACATACAGAAGCTACAATATTTACAGATATTTACAATGAACAACACGAGAACCCCTCTGGTCAAGAAGACCAGGGAAGCTGTTCCTCTTCTCCCCCCACCCCCTGTCCTGTAGTTATTAGACTTCACCAAAACAATGCAGCCAAGGTCAAGCAGAAGCACATTAGGATACTAAATATAATGGCTAATTTACTCTAGCTACTCTTACCTAATTATTTCTTTGTGCTTTGTTGTCTGTTTGGAACAGTTACCAGTCTTGAGGCCTTGTATCTGCTACTACTGTTCTTGCCTCAGTCTGGAAGTGACTAAGGGCAAGAATTGAGTCCTTGGTCTATATTTAGGAGGGTGGTGAGACACTGAAACAAGTTGCCCAGAGAGGTGGTAGAAGCCTCATCCCTGGGAGTTTTTAAGGCTAGGCTGGATGTGGCTCTGAGCAACCTGATCTAGCGTGAGGTGTCCCTGCCCATGGCAGGGGGGTTGGAACTGGATGATCCATGAGGTCCCTTCGAGCCCTGACAATTCAATGATTCTATGATTTATACAGTGCTAAGTGTAATGGGTTTCTGTCTGTAACTGGGGCTTCTTACCCCAGTTTACAAAACCTTATTAGGTTTTATAGAAACCAAATAGTGTTGATGATAACTTCTCGACACAATTTGGTTTCTATAAGACCGAGTGGCAACAAATGGATGCAGTCCTTTCCCTCTCCAAAAGTCAACCACCCAAAAGAACAGATTCTTTTTCCTCCAAATAGTACATGTACTAGGGAACACTCTACCAATCAGTGTATAATTAGTCACAGTCTTTACAAATTCATTTTGGAAGGGAAAAAATTAACATGGGCAGAAGCTTGTAAAGGCTCCCAGCCATCCTACCATCCACGTGTGCTCATTTTCCTTGTGAATGACATCACCTATAGATGTATGTTTGGCAAGCTGGACTGTTCCAGTGGAGGCAGATGTTGTTGCCACATCATTCTGGGAAAGGTGCTTAAGTCCAGCCCTTTTGTTTGCATTGCTTTACTTTCATTGCGTATGCCCATTATAGAAGGAAACTGATTTGTTACTAACTCAGGAAAAAAATGTCTTTAACCATCATTGGTAATGCTTGGTTTTCATTTAAATGCTTTTGGTTCTATATAAACCATATTTTCAGACTTTCCCACCCCCCTCACAGTCCTAATTTCAAGTAATAACTTAAGAAAAGCAGCAGAATTTAATATAAACCATTACTGGTAAGACAGGTAATAACAACAGTAAAAAGTGATTTCCCCACCACCACCACAGTTATTTGTCATTCTCAAATGCCTGGGGGGAGAAAAGGTGAACTTTCTACATGCCTGAATGTCATGAAATTGAGTCAGTTTCAGACCAAGAATGAATGAATTCCAAAGCTGTGAATCTGTTCTTCCCATTAGGGTTCTAAAAGAAACACAAGACCTTCCACAACATGTAATGGGAGAAAAAGAAGAGTATGTCTCATGGCTAAAGAGTTTACTGTGGTTAAATCCCAGACACTTGACATTTGTGTTGCAGATCATGTGGTATAGCCCATGGAACAGTCATTTCAGGTAAATATTTGTTGTTGGGCATAGTAAGAAAGAGCCTAGAAGAAATCAGCAGCAACTAATACACAAGAAAACCAAAATCCAATAGAATTTATTAGTTTAAAAATATATATCATAATTCATTGTGAAGTTACTTTCTACGTGTTCTCTCATGAGCTTGAAGCTGATGTGGTTTCATGGTACATGCATGTCTGTGATGGACAATGGTGCCTCTCTTACCATTGACTAAATAGGCAGGCAAGGGTAGCCCCAGAATAAATTAAACAGAACCCATTCTGTGCCAAAGGGCAGGCAGTGGCAGGCTGACTGTGAGCTTCCCATAAGACCTACAAAGGACACAGGCACTCAGCCACCCCACAGGAACAGTTCCTGTAACAAACAAAGCATTGAACAGATAGGAAACCATCTCAAAGAAGGAGGAATGAGTGCCTCAGTGCTTGTTTCCACGTTTGGTTTGGTTTGTGGGGCACAGAGGCTTCCCAGATGGATTCATAAGTGGGATAACAAGTCCACCAGTCAAAACCCACAGCTCTTCCTGCTACATCAGCAGCCAAATCCAGGCTTGCAGTGGACAAATGATTTGCCTTCGCTGCTGAGAGATAACAGACACATATGGAGTAGCCATGCTGTTTAAGAAATGAAGCAGCCAGGTTCTGAGGCTCTGAGCAATTTTAACACACTGCATGGTGGTTATGAGGGAATCCTCAGGTGAGACTTAGTTCTCCATCCTCCCATTGCTCAGATTCATATGTTTAAAGTATGGATGAACAATTATGCCTTTGCCAAGGCCCAGGCTGCCACAGCAAACCTGAACCCCGCTGTTTCACACAGCACTCATTCTTCACACCATGTAAAAGCCTTCTGTACACAGTTTGCCAGGGAACAGATGCAAATAGAGCTCGAGACAGTGCAATAGACTCCGCTCACCAGACAAAGTTTGGGCTTCCTAATGAGTGGGGTTTTTTTAATTAAAATTGAAGTGGCACATGCAGATTGTTACTTCATCAGAGGAAGTTAGAGATGCTGAGCTTGGAGTAATGCTTTGCTGTGTGAAATTTAGCAAAGTGTTTTTCTTTCTTAGGAAAACACAAGCAAGTAAGAGAGATTTTATCAGCATCACATCCTGATGTATAGTATGCTAAAGAGCTTATATATCACAGTCAAATGTAACAGCCTCATGTTGTAAGTCCCACTGCAGCCCTGGCCAATTCTTCCCACAGCCACAGCCTGCTTTTCCCTCACCTGTGGAAGGCTGGGAGCTCCTTCCAAACAGGTGCAGCCCCGCAGACAGCACAGGCACACACTCAGCAATGTGCTCTAGCTGCAGGGTTTCAGCCCTTTTCTCTTCAGGCTTCCAGTTTTATTTCTTCCTAAACCAAAATACATAAAATCAATTCACCTCATTACCCACAGCCCCTTTCCTCTGTTTGCCAAGGACTTTGCAGACCCTCCACTGTAATGTTGACAAACTGCATTCTCTCCTACTCAAGCTTTCAATACCACTCTCCCTGGGATTGTACCCAGCCACTAGTGTCCTGCTATGTTATACACACCTGACAACTAGGTAAAGCACTTTGGAGACCAGAGAAATGTACCTGCCCATGGCAGGGGCATTGGAACTACATGATCTTCAATGCCTCTTCCAACTCAAGCCATTCTATGAGTCTATGACCCACTCAGCTTCAGCTAAGATGCTTCAACTGACTGTACCTCAGAGCAGGCTCTCCAGCCTCCATCTGACAAGGTGTCTGCAAAAGTCTTCCCTTGCCCTAGCTGCATGTCACATTTTTGCTGCAGGTGGGTTTGATCTAGGGGAAGGAAGCAGTACCAGAGCCATCAGATTGTGAATTCCCAAAGAGCTCAAAGGGTGTGTGATCTTGTGCTGTCTCTGCAGTAGGACAAATTTCTCCTCCTAGCTGAATGACAGCTGCAAGAGGAAGGATGGATGGGAGAGCAAGAACACCTGGATTCACTTCTGTCCTCTGCTTCAGATTTCACTATATTACTTAGTCTTGCTGTGCCTTTCCTCCCCATCTGTAAATTGATCATTTGAGAACTTTTTCCTCCTACCTCATCTGGAGATAGCACCACTTTCCCACTTCATTGAAATACTAACTATATGGGAGATGATGAAGTTCTCAGATGATGCTTGAGCATGGGGGACCTAAGACAGACTAGTTATGTGCCTATTACAAAATTTAGTTTTCACATAATCAGGCATGGAACAGCTCAAGACCCTAAAACCCCTCTCCTCTCAAGTCCAGCCTGAAGTCACAGCACCAGCTGATGCTTCATTCTCTCTCCTGAGTAATCCAGGAACTTTGCAGTCATGTTCTAAATCCATTCTATCTGGTTTCAGTAAGATCAGATGCACTTCTAAATGGCATACCACGGGATTTTGGTAGGTTACATTACCAATCACACTTCAGGGACACTGAAGCAGTGACTCAGCAGCACATGTTAAATCACCTGGGGGTGACTTTTTTTTCCTGCTTTTGCCAACTGTACAGGAACCACTACCTTTCTGTTACTCTCACTGAACACAGAGAACACTGAAAACCTTATCCTTCTTTTAAGTTTGGCCAATAATTTATAAAGAGTTTTTGGTAACAAGCTTACATCTTGTAAGAAATTAGCTGGAGATAAACAGAGGAATTTTGGGAGCAAGGTGACAGTCATGGTTATTTACTCACCCACAAGACACCCTACTGAGGTGATGGGGACTGCTTTATCTGTAAGTATAAGACTGTGGCAAAGCTCACAGTCATTTCCAAAGAAAAGCCATGTCTTACAAATAGGGATCTCCTTCCCCAAATAGGTGGATGGAAATAGGCACCTCCATACACAAGACTCTCCCCTGTCCCTCACCATATTTTTGCTGAAGGTGTCCATTCCTTGCAACATTGAACCTAATCCTGCTCCATTACCATGAATGGAAGAAATTTCCTGTCACCCACTTCCTTTCTTTTATTTTCTCTTCTTTTCCCTTTTCTTTCATCTTCTTATATTTTCTCTTCTCTTTTCTTTTCTCTTCTTTTATCTTCTTCTCTCTTTTTTTTTCACTTCTTTTTTTGTTTTTCTTCTTTTATTTTATTTTAGTTTCCTTTTCTCCTTTCCTCTTCTCCTCTCCTTTCCTATCCTTTCCTTTCCTCCTTTCCTTTCTTTTTCCTTCCTTTTCCCCTTCCCTTTTTTATTTTATCTTCTCTTTTCTTTTCTCTTTTCTCTTTTCTCCTCTTCTCTTCTCTTCTCTTCTCACCTTCTCTTTCTTCTTCTCTTCTCACCTTCTCTTTCTTCTTCTTCTCTTCTGTCTCTTCTCTTCTCTCTTACATTCTCCTTCTCTTCTCTTCTCTTCTCTTCTCTTCTCTTCTCTTCTCTTCTCTTCTCTTCTCTTCTCTTCTCTTCTCTTCTCTTCTCTTCTCTTCTCCTTCTCTTTTTTCTTTTCTTCTTGTTGTAATTGCCAGCAATTAAACACTTTTATCAGACTGTAGCCTCACTCCACCATTCAGAGAGGCAGTTAAAGGTTTAGTCATTGCATACTGGGGTGCTTGTCTGTTTCATTAACCGCAGCGAGTCCCTGAGAATCAGGGCCGACTCTGCACTGCCAGTGTTGCAACACCCTATAACTTCCCATAAGGCAGCAGAGCACTGCTTCCCACCCCTTCGTGTTTAAAACCCCACCTCCTCCCAGACCCAACTCACCACACACTACAGCACTGGCCCACGGGTGCTATCCTGTGCCTGCCAGAGTGCAGACTGGCTTTGCACATCCCTCTGCTGCCCTGTGCCACCTGCGCTGCATTCCCAGCCCACGGGCAGATGGCCCTGAGCTGCAGCAGGGCTTTTCCCAGCGCTGTCTTCAGCCAGGTGCTGCTGTTTCACCCAGTGGCTTGGGCTGGATTTAGTGGGTGGGGGGGAAATGACAAAAAAAAGTTGTTAAAAAGAGGGTGTTCCAACCTCTCTGAAAATTAAATCATTTATCCAAGTGTCAAAAATGGACTTGGGGCTGATACCACAGTGCTCTGCATGGGAGCTACACACTACGAATCATAGAATTGTTAGGGTTGGAAGGGACCTCAAGGATCAGCCAGTTCCAACCCCCCTGCCATGGGCAGGGACATCTCACACTACAGCAGGTTGCTCACAGCCACATCCAGCCTGGCTTCAAAAACCTCCAGGGATGAGGCTTCCACCACCTCCCTGGGCAACCTGTGCCAGTGTCTCACCACCCTCATGGGGAACAACTTCTTCCTAACATCCAATCTGAATCTACCCATTTCTAGTTTTGTTCCATTCCCCCAAGTCCTATCACTCCCTGACACCCTCAAAAGTCCCTCCCCAGCTTTCTCGTAGCCCCCTTCAGATACTGGAAGGCCACAATTAGGTCTCCTCAGAGCCTTCTCTTCTCCAGACTGAACAGCCGCAGCTCCTGCAGTCTGTCCTCATAAGACAGGAGCTCCAGCCCCCTGATCATCCTCATAGCCCTTCTCTGGACATGTTCCAGCACCTCCAGATCCTTCCAGGGACTCCAGAACTGGACACAGTGCTCCAGGTTTTGTCTCTCCAGAGTGGAGTAGAGGGGGAGAATCACCTCCCTGGCCCTGCTGGCTCTGCTTCTCTTGATGCAGCCCAGGCTCTGGTTGGCTTTCTGGGCTGCAAGTGCTCACTGCTGGCTTCTGTTGAGCTTCTCATCCACCAGCACTCTCAGGTCCTTTTCTTCAAGGCTGCTCTTAAGCCAATTACTGCCCAGCCTGTATTGGTGCTTGGGATTGCCCTGACCCAGATGCAGGACCTTCTTTAAACAGTCTCTAAGATTTGATTCCCCTGGATTCCAAAAGGAAGAAGCTGTTGTTCATTTAAGCTAAATGCGAGATCACCTTTTGCCCTGGCTTTAATTTCATCTGAAAGTCTTTCAGCTCAGATGGCTGCTGGTTTGCTCCTCCAGGCAAAAATCTGCTTCACAAAGTATTCACAGGCAACTAAGTGACTGTTGCAGGGCTAACATCTCTGTCAGAGCTGTAGTGCACCAGCTCTGTGCCATGGGAACGCTGCCTCTTCCCATCTCTGGTTTCTGCTTACCCAGGGCTGTCAAACCAAAATTACAGTGAGTAGAAAACCCCAAAGTGGCTTTAGGTTTCACTGTTTACTTTTGATTCTGCACTGCAAAATCTGAACTTCAAAGGACAGGCATGCCACTGTGGTATCACAATTGCAATTTCTGAAGCTATTTACCTTGAGAAGTCTGTGTTGCAGTGCTACTGGTGGTATATGAAAATAAAATATTGACTCAGTTGTGGGATTCACTCCTCACCACAGGGAGGGGGTTTGCCTAAAAAGAGGCTGCAAGCTTTCTACTGACCTAGAAGAGTGTCGTTGTGGCTAGGGGAAATAACATGAATCCATGGCTTATATACAATTATTCTACCCCATGTAGGAGATTTCCATCAACCCAATGACTCTCCACCAAGGCAATGTTGTCCTGATGGAAGTCAAAGGACAAATCATAAAATAATTGTGTGGGACTGTTGGCAGTCATTAGAAATAATGTTTGGGATTGTTTGGAATACCTGCCAGTAAATTCACAGCTGAGGAATCTGGGCCATGGGGTAGAAATAAATGTATAGGAATGTCAGTGATAAACATGCTGCAAAGATTGGGGTCTGGTGGATTTAGAAGCATAGAATCATAGAATTGTTAGGGTTGGAAGGGACCTCAAGGATTAGCCAGTTCCAAGCCCCCTGCCATGGGCAGGGACACCTCACACTACAGCAGGTTGCTCACAGCCACATCCAGCCTGGCCTTCAAAACCTCCAGGGATGAGGCTTCCACCACCTCCCTGGGCAACCTGTGCCAGTGTCTCACCACCCTCATGGGGAACAACTTCTTCCTAACATTTAGTGCACTCACAGCCTCTCACTCACTCCTGGTTCTATTGAAACCATTCCTACCACACTATTATAAGGAGTCCATTTCTCAGGACACAACACACACACACACACACAAAGGAACCAATTTCTGCCAAAAAAATTGTAAGTGCAGTGGGAAAAAAAAAAAAAAGTAAGCTAATTTTGTGTCTGTTATTACTTCACACCATTTTATTAAGTGTGTTTTGAAATCAGGAAGTTTGCAAACCACAAATTAGGAATGTCTGTACCCCTGCTTGATGGGGAAAAGAAATGCTCCTAAACACAAACTGCAGAAGTAAGTGCACTTGTTAGTATTAATTATTTTCTTCATTGCTTCACAAGGTTTCATGTTTGTTCTCACTCAAATTTGTCCAGCATCATGTTCTGAGCATCAGATGTCACTGTAACTTTTTCTGCTAAAATAATGCATTTCAAGAACAAGTTTTATTCCCCGTGCAGGTAGTTAGAATGGAAAAGAATTAACCAGGTTGGAAAAGACCTTTGAGATCATCGAGTCCAACCTATCACCCAACACCATCTCATCAACTAAACCATGGTACCAAGTGCCCATCCACTCTCTTCCTAAACACCTCCAGTGATGGTGACTCCACCACCTCCCTGGGCAGCACATTCCAATGGCCAATCTCTCTTTCTGGGAAGGATTTCTTCCTAACATCCAGCCTAAACCTCCCCTGGTGCATCTTAGGACTGTGTCCTCTTGTTCTGGTGCTGGGTGCCTGTGAGAAGAGACCAACCCCCACCTGGCTACAACTTCCCTTCAGGTAGTTGCAGAGAGCAATAAGGTCTCCCCTGAGCCTCCTCTTCTCCAGGCTAAGCAACCCCAGCTCCCTCAGCCTCTCCTCACAGGGCTGTGCTCCAGACCCCTCCCCAGCTTTGTTGCTCTTCTCTGGACACCTTCCAGCAACTCAACATCTTCCCTAAACTGAGAGGCCCAGAACTGGAGACAGGACTCAAGATATGGCCTAACTAGTGCTGAGTACAGGGCAGAATGACTTCCCTGCTCCTGCTGGTCACACGGCATGCCGCAAACTGCAGCCAAAGCCCATTTCCTGCATGCTGCACTCTTGCTCCTCCACACCAAGCAGCAAATATGTTCATTTACTGCTGTCTCATATTTAC
Organism: Dryobates pubescens; assembly: GCF_014839835.1. NCBI lineage: Eukaryota > Metazoa > Chordata > Aves > Piciformes > Picidae > Dryobates > Dryobates pubescens. Next base: position 3,401,381 of record NC_071619.1, on the reverse strand, counting down.
CACAATAGTTTACAAGAAGAATAGTTCACAAGAAGACTTCCAGCAGCAAGTCTCCTTTGTTCACTCTTCTCACCCCTGCTGGGATGAGCAGAGTTGTAAGCCGGTACCCAGTGTTGGGGAGGGAGCAAATCAAGGTGGGTGTGTTAGAAAATAATGCCTTGTCTGACTGTGATGGTTCTTGAACAATGCTTGAGAAATCAGTTGAGAGGAATTCAGAGTTGATTGCTAAATTAGTTTTGAGGGAACTGCTTCTGGAGAGCAGGCCTCAGGAATTTCTGTAAGTTCTATTTATCGCACCAGTGAGGATTATCTGACTTTTTATGAGCTAATCCTCTTGAGTGGTATGTCTCAATCCTATGAGAAGACATGTAATGTAAAACATTACAAGTGTTTTAGTTTTATCTTCACTCATTTCCAGCATGACACTTTAAACACATAGAAGAATTTCCACACAAGAGCAGACAGCCATCCAGATGCAACATTTATAGGTTTAAGTCATTATCTTCCATTGTCATGCAACAGCATCTAGTAGTTTTGAGCAATTCCTTTGTCTTCATTCTCATTCCCATTACCTCTCATTTCACAGGCCATCCCCATTTTTTCATGTCCTGGCAAGTATCAGCTGCAAGAGTGAATCACCTTCTGATGAATTTTTGGTCTCACTAGAACAATCAAGGGCCGAGAAAGCAATCCTTTTGTATTTATACTGCACTGTGTTTATACAGAGGGGCTAAATTCTGCCCTTGGCTCGGGTGCACAGCTCTTCCTCGGAACCCAGGAGCCTGGGTTTTGTGTGAAGGTGTTCTGCCCTTGATGCTGTGATCTTCATTTTTTTTGCCATTGTTACAGTTTGAAGGGGGAACCACAGCCTAGTCCCTGACTGTGAAGGCTGAAAATAAAAGGAAAATAGAAGTGAAATGAAAATATTAAGGTCTGTATAATTCATTGGATTGCTAATGGGATAGAGAGTAGAGGCATGAATAATTCTTTTTCTCTGTTCTTCTTCTGTCACTTCATAGAATCATAGAATCATAGAAAGGCCTAGGCTGGAAGAGACCTTAGAGATCATCTAATCCAACCTCTCTGCCATGGGCAGGGACACCTCCCAGCTAGACCAGGTTACTCAAGGCCCCATCCAGCCTGGTCACGGACATCTCCAGGGACAGGGCATCCACAACCTCTCTGGACAATCCATTCCAGAGTCTTGCCACCCTCATAGCGAAGAATTTCTTCCTAAGATCCAATCTAAACTTATTCTCTTTCAATTAAAATCCATTTCCCATGTCCTGTCAGTGGACACTCTTGTAAATAGTCCCTTTCCAGCCTTCCTGTAAATTCCCTTCAGGAACTGGAAGGCAGTTATAAGGTCCCCCCAGAGTCCTCTCCAGGCTGAACAATCTCAGCCTATCCTCATAGCAGAGGTATTTCAGCTTGCATCCTCTCTCTCTATTTTCTGTGGCCTTGCCAGGGGTATCTCTGTTTTGACTACTGTGTGAGGTAACAGGAAGGAGGGAGGGAGTGGTGGAGGAGGTGAAGAGGTCTGCTGGATCCATCCAGAGGGGTCTGAGGAGTTTCTGTGTTGTTTGTAAATCATAAATATATATATATATATATTGCACATGTCTAGTATATTTTGTACATATTGATTGTATTCCATATTTCTAGGTTGTAGCTTGCTTGTAAATCGAGCTTCATTTGCTTCCATCCCAAACTGAGCTAGACTGGCAATTTTATTCTGGGGGTTAGTTTCTCCAAGTTAGCTGGGGGGGTCCCATGCCTTCAGCATGGAACTGACTATTTTTGTAGTCAAACAAATAGAGGAGGAGATAGTTCTTCCTTCATGTCAGTGAAGTCACATAGCAGCTGTGGAGCTGCTGTAAATACATAGTTCATACTCAACATGTATATATAGCTTGTCCCAGCCATGACTGGGACCTGACATGTGATTCTGAATAATCCTGGTGCATTTGTGAGGCCATACAGAAATATCTGGTTTGTTCATTTTCCCAGGGTGCACATTTGCAAACAGGAAACCTTGCAGCTTTTCAAGGATTCAACAATGTGCTACTTTCTCCCACTAATTTTCCTTGGATAGGCTGAAAATGTTTAGCAAAGGGAACGTGAGTGGGTGTAAGCAGTGAGGCAAACCACAAGAAAGCCAGGAATGAGCAACATTACACACTGAATGTCTGCACAAATGGCAAGTCAGAGCCACAAACCCTGAAGCCATCAGTAGCGAGCCAATAGGAAGTCTGACAAGCCTGGTTCACACAGGTGGGAAAGAAACGACATTTTATTGTCTCATGGACCATTCTGGGCAGAATGGAAGTGGTGTAGCTTTGCTCTTGATGAATATCAGCCACTTCTGTTGTGCCCCTTGTTGCATCTCTACCGGTCCTGTATCCACATCTTCTTGATTTGCTGCGTCTTGAAGCACGCTCCCCGAAGCGGGGACTGTTTCTCTACCCCTTTTGCTCTCCTAGACTTTACTGTGGTCCTTGAGACAGGGAGACAGCTTAGTGCAGCCAGCCAGGGTATGACTTTTATGAGTTGTTTAAGTCTTAGTAGCGCTATCACAAGGCCTAAGGGACTTCTAAATTACATAGAGACTTCTGTTGGCTTTCCACAGGCAGGTAAGTTTCAAGAGAGGAAATGATTCCATTTGAAAAGACATGCATCCCAATACACATCCTCTCTGCTAATTGCAGCATGTTCTAGAGTTTCAGTGGCTCCTTTTCAGCTCAACAATAGACACCGATGGAAGCCGTGTCTAAAACACAATTTGGGCTGCAGCATTGAAAGTCACAGACGAAGATGCTGAAAACCACAGATGAGCGAAACATCACCACTAGCACGTCTCTGTCAGTAGAAACCCTGCTGGATTTTATAGGCAGATGTTTCTCTTTATTCATAATGCTGTAAAGGCCACTTTATCAACCTAATAAAGATTTACAAGACAAGCCATTATCCATTTATATCACACAACAGCATCATTCGACAGAATCCCTCTGTCTGGGATGAAAGCTCAAGTATTTCCTATTCAAGTTTCTCGGTGCACTTCTCTTTAGAGATGCTTTCCTGCTTGTGAAACTGCAGAGGTGGGTCTGAGGGAAATGGAGCTGTTTTCCCTTCCCTAACTTGAGCAGCATTGCAGAGAGCCTGCTCTCATCAGGATGTGAAAATGTTCCAGTTGTGTCTGTATCTCTCGCTGCTCTCTACACCACTCTTCATCAGAGAGAGACACAAATCCTCCCAGTGTTCCTGGGCAATACATTTTGCATTCGGAGTTCTGACTTGGCTGACACTTTTAAATATATATATATTTTTTCAGAGTTAGACAACTCCCCAGTGACTATTACACAGCTGCAGATGCTGAAGGGCACAAATTATTCCTGCTAAGGTCAACATTACCTTACACTAAAAAATTGCCTTCCTGACCATTCATTCTTTCTTGAGTTCCACACTGTGAAGAAGTGATGAATTTTTATGATTTCACCACCAACCATCACTTGTATGATGTACCTCTTGGGGAGGAGAAGTGAGGAGGTGGAAAGAGGTCCCAGCCTGCATATAGGCACCTAAAGAGCTGTCCTTTTTTGTTTCATGAGATGACATTAAGCCAGATGAGCCAAAATTTCATTTGGAAGCTGTTACAGGGCTTAATAGCAGTCAATGTAAGCGAGCCACGGAATGAACCTCATGAAGGAGATGGAAGGATGTATGCAGGCAGACCAAATTTAAACCCGGACTCAAAGTCTACTGTTTCCTACTGGCTAGCCAGATTGGAAGGCACGGAGCCAAGCAATGGATCTGAGACCTATGTGGAAGTTAGTTAGGCAATTTTAATATTGCCCAGAGCTGCTTAGCAGTAAGTGAAATTCCCCAAGCGGAACCTGTGCGGACGATAGACATTCTGTTTCATGAAGGAATATGCTGCTATAAAATATGATTAAATTCAGATGTGGGATGAAAGACAGAAAAATTAGAAGTTCCTCATGACTTTCCTTTAACCAACTGAAACATTATATTCACCTACACTGGAAAACTCCAGTTTGGTTATTGCAGGGCTGAAAGCAGCGTGCATTTTAAAGATCTCCACTTCAAAAAAAAGCTTTGTAAGAATCTCCCTTCTTACTTTTTCCTTCTGCTCCATATTCTCCTTAAAATTGATACCATGGCATCAAATGTTTTTATTTCAGCTAAAGTGCATTTTGCAAGGGGGAAAAAAAAAAAAAAAAAGTAAATAATAGTTGCCTTGAAGACATTGCAGATTGGTTTTACCCCCTCAGTAGTGCACACGCTCCTTTCTCCGACAGAAGGCAGAGCAACAAAGAATTGGCTGTTGTCTAATGCTTTAATAAAAGTGCTCAGATACTGTAATGCCAGAAGAGACATAGAATGGCACAGAATTCACAGGCTGCAGGCAAGAACCTTCTACCCTCTTGTCAGAGCAAGCAGCATGTAGAGTCTGGCCCTAATCAGATTAGGTTGCACATATTTATAAACATCTGAAGACCATAAAGAAAGGCTCCCACTTAAAAGATACCCTGGATTTGCTTCTGCAAGAGCGGCAGAAAAACATGGCAATTAGCATTTCCATTAGAGGCTGCAATTTGGCATAAGCCAGCCTCATCAAACTGGGTCTTCTGAAAATGTCTTTTCTACCAGAACATGTTCAGATACATTGGAAAAACGTGTCACGTTTGATCTGGTTGGATGGAGTTACACAATGCCATGTCACCGCGCGGGACGTAACCCGAGGTAATGTAATGCACATTGGAGCAAAACTCTTTTCCATTATGGGCAGGAGTAAATTACAGATAGGAGTTTACCATAACTAACCACAAACTGGCAGCGAGGCCTAGTTTCTGTCTCTCTAGATTACTATCAAGTTGGCTAAGCCCTTTTCAAGCTTACTTTTAGAAGGAGTTAAAAATACAATAAGCGATATTTAAGACGGATGGGTTCTGTGGATAAATAAAGCTGCGTGAACCTCCCAAGCTATTTGGAACAGAGGGAATCCAAGCTGCTGGTTAGGTGTGGCCTGTTTGGTAAATAGTCTGTGCCTGACTGCAGTTTCTCATAAAAATGTTTAACCTCTTTTTTTTCCTTTTCCTGACCAGTTATTCCTCAACTAAGACCTGCGCTGTTGCTACCTCTTAACAGCAACACAAGCCCAAACTCACAGCCACCCGCTGCCCACAGTGTGTCTCTCACAGCTGAAATCGCTTCACTTATTCCAAAAGACTATGAAAGGGCAGGCATTTTCCTAGAGAATTGATTTTCAAGGGTTCAGTATCAATCAGTTCTTTTTGCCTTTGATCCTCAGTAATCAGGGAGCTCAACCTTTACAGAATTCAAGACGTAGCCCATTTGGAGATGTTCTAGAGGCTCTGCTGCTCCCATGCACCACCTGTAGAGGACATAGTCTCAAGCTGTGCCTGGGGAGACTTAGGCTGGATGTTAGGAAGAAGTTCTTCCCAGAAAGAGAGATTGGCCATTGGAATGTGCTGCCCAGGGAGGTGGTGGAGTCACCATCACTGGAGGTGTTTAAGAGGAGACTGGATGAGGTGCTTGGTGCCATGGTTTAGTTGCTTAGATGGTGTTGGGGGTTAGGTTGGACTTGATCTCAAAGGTCTTTTCCAACCTGGCTAATTCTAATTCTAAAATTCTAATTCTAATCCTGTTTACTTCAGACAAGCAGCAAACTTATTCACAGGATGCTTTATCAGCAGCACACAAAACAAAGTCTGACACTGCCCCTCTGAAAAGTAAGACTCTTAATTGGCCCATTTGTATTTTAACCTTCCCGCAGCAGCTCTGATTGATTAGCAATACTTTGTTATAGCACAGATGCTGAGCCTTCCCCATGCAAGTCTCCCCTGGGCCTCATCCCTGTTTCCTGAGCACTTGCAGGAGGCCTGCCTAGAAACACTGAACTGGCTGCTGCATGGACCTTCTGCATGTCCACAATTTTATTTTTGCCTGCCAGAGCATAACAGAGCTCTGATTCATCTGCAGACCTATCCACAGGTTTCTGGGCTCCAGCCTTGGCGAAATCCCAATTAACATTTTCTGTAACCTGTTTTTGTGGACAGGTTTAGCAGCCAGTCCCATCCTTTAAAGCAGCACCTTTCCAAATTCATTCATGTCATCTCTTCCCTGTTGTGAAGTACACCTTTGCAATTTCTCAGTGTCTTTTACCCTCAGATATCCTAGTTCCAGTTGTTTCTTGCTTTGCTTTATTAAATGAAGCAATTTCCAGAAATGACAAAATATTGTCATATCACATTGAAATGCAACCCACCCTATGAGCAAGAGCCAGAATCCCACAAAAGCAGCTGCATCTGTATCAACATTTCATTTTGGAAGATGCACCTTGACCCCTGGGATGTGCTCAAGTGGGGAGAGGAGGAACAGGGATGTGTTTATTGTCAGAACACAGAGCAGAAAGCATCCTACAGATAAAAGGTCCTGCAGAAATGTTTTAAAAGTCTTACTTGGAAACAAAAAACACCTTGAAGTGTGGACTTCTCCATTATATCATTGCTACTACTCCTGCTACTACTGGAATAACTGCCTTGGGAAGGAAGTGCATGTGATCATGCACAACACCTGCAGACTGCTGTGTTGATCAGGATGGGAGAACCACCTGCACGCAACAGAGAGAGACTTTGCTATCATGTAGAGTTAAACAAAGTGCTGCAAGTGCCCTGGAGGATCTGCCTTTTCATTGCCAAGTCCTGTTATAACACTGCTCTTCATGTAATTCTCACTCAGGCTAATAAGATACAATTTCAAGTCATATCCAGGCTACAATGATGGTGGGAGCAGAGCTTGAAGTGGTGCCACGAAGCTCCTGTCGTGTTGTGGACCTTAAGCCCTGTGGCTGGTTCTGCTGCAGAACCAACTCAGCAAACAAGAAATTAATTAAACTAATTCTTCAGGCCAGTTTTGATAGAAGAATTGAGCACAGACACACAGGCATTAACATAATTAAAATTTTAGCACTGACTTGAAATAAGAGCTGGGAAATACCCACCAAATATATATATATACATCTACATCTACCTCTATAGCTAGCTATCTATATCTGTATCTCTTTATCTGTATCCATATCTGTATCTATACCATCTATATCTATATACATATATCCTTTTCTTACTGAAACCTATCAAAATTCTGCTACTTTTAAAGTTATTTTCATTTTAAAGCACTCCCTTTCTAAGACGTTCACAGAGTATCAGCAGAAATCAGGTAACTGGTTGGACTCTGCCCCAACCTGCTCACAGCAGCATAAATCAGTGTCCAAAAAAGCCACCCTGCTTCCTCAGTTCAGCCTCATTGATAACAAACTTGCAGCTTCCACCTCAGCCTCTGCCCCTTGGGCTTCTCTAGTGCCTCTCTAGCATCTCTCCATAACCTGTGGATTCACAACAACTCCCATTTCTTTTACATTCAAATGGAATAAGAAGGCCAAGGCAAGCCTGGAGGATTCTAGAGGATTCTCAGAGCTGTGGTGGGGTGATTTTGCCACCCTGCTGCTTTCTGGTTTAGGTGTGTTTATGTACTGGGCATGTTTCATAGACATGTAGCTACCTCAGGGTGAAGACATATCCTTCTGATAATGAATCTTCCCAGAGGAGGCTAGTTTGGAGATTTAGAAGCAAATTCTTGTGACTGAATCATCATCACTCAATTGTTCTCTTTTAAGAATAATTTCATTATGTAAACAATTAAGTATGATTATATGGATTTAGAAAGCTTTTACTCCAATTTACTCTTGCAGTGACAAGTTATAACATAAACCTTAACACCACTTCTGACAAGACGGTGCCGAGACAAACACTTTGGTTAGCACAATCCTCTGGATCTGTACTTATGGTGTCACCACACCAACTAAACTGTCAGGAGATCTGGTGAGACATGTGAGCAGAGAGTATGGATGTGTCAGAAACATCACCTCTTCTCTGCCTGAAGACTGAGTCCAGTCCTGCATCTGAAAGAGTGATGTCAAACAACAGCTGAGTCTTCTGGAAAGAGTGATGGAGGCACCCAGCACTTCAGCAGGCTTTTAAAAGCACTGCAGCAGGGTTCACTGGTGCATTCACAGGGACTTGCTATCTCCCTCTAGCACTCATAGCCTGCTGTGGGACTGAGCTGTTCCCCTCAGGCTGCTCATGGCCATTAGCTTCTTCATCCAAAAGCTGAACTCCGCTCACCTTTGCTTCCTAAGGCAGAGAACAAATCAAGCTGGTAATGTATTCCCCATTTTAGATGCTTGGTGACAGGCATACAGGGAGCAGAATTAATGTGAACATGCACAAGCCCTCACACATCATATTTACCGGGATCTGTGAGCTGCTCTCACTTGCCAGGGTGACCACTCTGCTTTGCTTCTCTTCCAGCTTGAAGAGCCTGCTACAAGTTGATTCAAATAGCTCTATGTCTGCACAAGTATTTAAGTGACTAAAAAAGGTATATGCATAAATATTTCCAGACTGGAGGCTTGTTCACTTTAGCTACAAGGCTCTACCTACATTAATTTCTGCAGCTTCCTTCTGGAGGAGAGGAGAGAGAAAAGGAAAAAAAAAAAAAAAGAATGGCTAATCTAAGTTACTAAACCAACTTTGAGAGAAGTCCTCCAGCAGACAACAGCTGCTTTCTCTCCCCTCTTTTTGTATTTGATATCGCCGTGTGCAATCTTAACAGCTGTATTTACTCCAAATTCCCTGTGAGTTTTTTGGGTCATTCACTTTCTAAGAGCCTAATCCAGAAACGCAGGCTCAGGGCATTAATGCTCATATGCAGTCACCCTGGCTTGACTCACACCCATAATGGCTCCTTGGGTGATTAGCAGTTTTCGTCATCAGGTTCTACATGATTAAAACAGAAAGAGAGAGAGAGAGGGGGGAAAAAAAAAACCTAATGGCACTAAAAATATTAGGAGTCAGCTACTTCCCGCTAATGACTTGTTAATGTAACATTATTGCTGGTGCTTTAACTACTGTTGTTCTTAAATGCTGCCTTGCATTCGTGAAGGACTTTGGTGAGGGGGGCAGGGAAAAAGGGAGTATGGTGGTGAGACTTATTGCATTAAGAGATCGTTTTAACAGATTGTTTAGTTTTGGTAATATAATTTGACATCTAAACATAAGCTGAGAGGGATCTCCCACAAAACCTTTGATAATATGATTCATTGTCAAATGTTTGTTTTGCCTATCTGGTACTCATTAATTAATTCTTTTTAATATATCTTGGATTTACTGATTTGGAAAAAGAGAATTATTCTTATTGATGTTGCTAAAATATCCAGGTGGCTTGAATTTCACCAACTAGATGGTATAATCTAGCACATTTGTGTAGACCTAATCAAATCTCTCCTAACAGATGTGAAGAGCCCAGCATGGGAGCAAATGTTTGTGTCTATATGATAATTAAATTACCTCAATAAAGAGAATAAATGAACAATGATGACTATAGTTTTTTTAAACCTAGGTTATCTTCCTCATGCACAGATTCTATTAACCCCTTTAGCAGTTGGCAAAACTTGAAGTTCTTCAGAACGAACCACGCTTTTCAGATAGGGCCTTTGATTAAATCCACTGACCAGGCAATATGACTAACTTGCTTAAGAATTCCTACACAGCCCCATTAAGGGAAATCAAGTAAATAATAAGCTCTGCATTAAAGGCCTGCTGTGCACAGTGCATTTAACTTTACATGCACAAATTCAGAATACAACACTCTGGCTTAATTCCTCTCTAAATTCTCTTGTTCTTGGGGAATTGCTCTGATTCTCGTCATGGCATTCTTAACCATCTCCATCCAGATTTTAAACATGCTCAGATGCCTTAACAAACAGAAGAGCTGGATGTAGTTGTGTGGGCATTTCTTAGAGCCCCAGTAAGCCCTTGAGTGAACCATGTCCTGCTAAGCATCCTCAGAATCTGGCCCTCTAAGTGCGGTTTGCCACACAACCAGATCACTTTATTTGAATGCCTGTAAAGTACAACAAAACCCTCTACTGTAATCCATCACTGAATAATCCTTTCCCTTTAATTCACTCCAGGGAGACCCTATAAAAACAAACTTCAGGAGATAAAAAGGCATTTTAAAAGTATCTTTGTTTTAAAGGTGGCTTTATGGAAGTGAGATGCTTCCACAAGAAAGGGAAGCTAGCCCTTAGCAGCAGTATTGCTTAGCTGTCATTAAGCAGGCCAAGTTGCAGCTGGAGTTCAAATCACTTCTGACCATGTTTTTGCTACAAACAGGGGAACAGTTCTTTCTCTGTTCACTCCATGGCGTGCTCTGACCTTGCTGGAGGCTAAGTAATGTCACCAGCTGCATGTGTAACATGGTCATTGGTGATGAAAAGTGAACCAGCGTAGCTCGCCTAGGGATGCAACCCCTTTTAACATATCTAACATTCTTGCAGGTGTGGTGGCTTTATTTGTGTGTTTTACTGTGTTTGTTTATTTGCCTGACTAACTAACTCATGTCCTCTTGCCCACTGCAGATAGAGCCTTCTGATTTAACATTCCTGAAACCTTGAGTGTTTAGGATACAGATTGTTTCCAGTCTCAGGATGTAAAAGACATGGGATAGAAGCAAGAAAGATTAGGGCTCTTTTCCTCAAAGTTAAACAACTGGATTGGTTTTCAGTCAATGGGGCCCTGAAACAGCCAAATAAAAATAGTCCTGCTCTTACAAAGAACTCACAGATTGTATTTCTAGAAGGTCTGACCTAGAAGCTGATATGACCAGCAGCACTTGGGAATAGTCCAAACACATAAACCAGTTACCTCCTGGTGTCTTAAAGAGATCTTTAGTCAGCCAAAGTGATGCAGCAGTGGGACTGAAGTCATTTGGGAGACTAATTATATCCTCTCCGTATTTAAATGAATCTTTCCACTGAGCCTCCTTTACTGTGGAAGAGAAACAAACTCAGGAAGCAGGCCAGTCAATCCCAGCTCCACACTCCCCAAAATCAAGACTGTTTATAAGAAGACCTGCAAAGAGAAGTTGGCTTTCATTTGGTGCACAGAGCAACAGCACAGCTGGAGCGTGGTGGAAAAGGGGCAAAAGCCACTCAAAACCCCAGAAGCTGGAACAGAGGAGTTCCCTTTCAGGAGCTGCTGTAGTGTGATTGCTGCATCTTTGCTCAAGGGTTTTGATTTCTGGACACAGTGTTGCAGCCATCAGCTAGCACCAAAGTTTTTCAATGCCCTTTCTTACTTCTCTGACCACCCCTGACTATGGGTCTGGCAGCACACAGCCATCTCTCAACATTCTGTGGCTATTGCCATGGCTGTTATGGATTCAGCAGGTATTCACGGCGCAGAGTAGCTGCTATCCAGTCTCCAGCTGTGCCAGGGGAGGTTTGGGATGGATGTTAGGAAGAAGTTCTTCACAGAAAGAGAGATTGGCCATTGGGATATGCTGCCCAGGGAGGTGGTGGAGTCACCATCACTGGAGGTGTTTAGGAAGGGACTGGATGGGAAGCTTGGTGCCATGGTTTAGTTGATTAGATAGGTTCAGATGATAGGTTGGACTTGATGATCTCAAAGGTCTTTTCCAACCTGGTTAATTCCATTCCATTCCATTCCATTCCATTCCATTCTATTCTATTCTATTCTATTCTATTCTATTCTATTCTATTCTATTCCATTCCATTCCATTCCATTCCATTCCATTCCATTCCATTCCATTCCATTCCATCCTATCCTATCCTATCCTATCCTATCCTATCCTATCCTATCCTATCCTATCCTATCCTATCCTATCCTATCCTATCCTATCCTATCCCCTGCTGTAGAGAACTGTATTCAAATACTATGTTGATTTCCTAAAATATTGAAATATTGCCTCCAATGTTGATTTTTGCTTTGGCATTTGAGGTCCATCTGGTGTGGGTTGTTTCTAGTGGAACTGATTTTCTCCCCCTGTTATGGTTTTCCTGGACTGTGCACATCCCACAAAGCCATCCTTGTAGAAATGCTTCTGCTTCCTCTTTCCCATATTAAGGAGAGAGAACAGCTGAGTTCATACTCACACTCCAAACCACGAGACAGTGCCTATGCCCACAGCTTACTCTAGCCCAAGGTGCCAGAAGGATGTTACCACATCTTTCATCCACACATCACAGACTTAAGGTTGGCTAAATGTAAGCTCCTGAGTCCAAACTTTGTAGCTTGGGCATTGTGAGCCAGTGGCCCCAGACAGGTGCTCACCTTTGAGCTCTGCAAACATCCAAAGTAGCCAGGACTGAAGTCAAAAACATTTTCTAATTATTCATGTTCACATGGCAATCCATCACTTCTGCTGCATGTAGAAAATCTATCTGTGTAGCTCCAACAGGAACATGTCAGCAACTGTTTCCTCCTTGTCGATTCCAAGCAAGATCTGATAATGAAATTGTTATTCTCTTTTGAAATATCCCCTTCAAGGAAGGATTTGGGGAAGTTTATTCTGATTAGATGTGGATAGAAGCCCACAGATAACTGAGGCAGTGGTCTTTTGCTGCCCCATAAAATTCCCAAGCTTGAGGGCCAGAGGCATACCTAAACATCACCAATGACCTGTGAAAATGCACTGTAAAATAAATAATCTTGTAACAGGGAATAGGAAGGAAATCTGCATGTGTGTTTGTGTCACCAACACAACTATTACAACTATTTGGTCACTTAGGAGCACGGGAGCAGCTGATAAATTATTGGTTTGCTTTGGTTTGGTTTGGTTTAGGTTTGCTCCTTCTTGGTGGACATAGACATCTTGGATTGACTGGGTGTTCCACAACAGTGCCAGTTAGTACTTGATCATCTTCTGCACTGTAAGGGGTCACCAGCTCATAAGCTGTGATAACAGGAGGAACAAATAGGGCTGCATTCCACCCTTTTGGCACCTGAACTTTACCCAGTCCACTGGATCTCTCTCTTCAACAAACCAGGTCAGTAACACTCAGGGAGCTCTGCTTTGGCATGAAAGTTTGATGAGGCAGGGTCTACACTTCCTTCACTCCTATTTGTGCCTCCTATTTCACAGCCTCAGTCACTAACAGTACCTCCTGTTGGCACTGAGAGCATCCCAGGCACTGTTCTGAAGGACCATGTCTTTCAACACCAGGGCTCAGCAAACAGTGTCAAAAAGGGGCTGGAAGTGCCCAAGGAAGCACAACATCCCAGGCATGGTGTCTGCCTCCTGGGGCAGACATGCTCTGCTGCATCCCAACTAAAGGGCAAGGCAAGGTCTGGGTCTGGAAAGAAACTCAGGCTGAGCAGGAAGGGTGCTGGAATGATCCCCCCAAAATCCCCAAGTCTAAGAAGTACATTTTGGGGTGCGATTGAAGCAGAGCCAGAGGCCTTCAGAGACATCCATTCCCTTTCTCCCCTTCTGCAGTCATTTCAGTGACTTCCTTCAAACTTCTCAGATATGTTTTTATCTTTTCACTTCTACCCTGTCTACTTCCAACCAGCTGTTTGGTGTCACAAAGACTCTGAGAAACATTTCCATGTGAACAGGCTACTTCTCTCCATTCTCCTTTATGTTTCTAAGAGTTGCCTGTGAATCACTCTGTGTTTTTCCCTAACCACCCTCCACGGTTCTCCATTGTGCAACCAGGTTTTAGCCCAGTTTTCCATGAACTGCTCTACATTACACAAGAGGGAGTTTTGCTTGCTTTTTTTTTCTTTCTTTCCTTTTTTTTTTTTTTTTAAGTGGAAACATGCTCAGCAATTTGTAAATATGCTTTGGTTGAAAAGGAGTTAAAAATACAGTCAAAGAGACTTTGCTTCCCCCTTTCTCCCCGTGGTTCATGACCTTTGCTTTTTTCAACTTCCTCAATTTAGTTTCAGTAAATTGTCACAGAATGGCACAACACCTGCCTTGGGTACTTGAGAAATTGACTTTTCCTGCAAATTACCCTGATCAGTGACCTTGTCTGGCTACTAAAGGGGTTTGCAGAAGCAGCACAGCTTTATGTGTGGCCATCTTCCATCTCCTGATTGGTATTTAGCCTTTGAAGTTCACTTATCTCCTTAATGTGCAGCTACTTTATAGAAGGGAAAAAAAAGGGGGGGGCGGGGGGGTGGGATGGGGGGAAGGCCATGATACACTTGTCATCTCTGAAACCAAAATACCAGCAGCAAGACAAACTCTGCTCCATCTCAGAAGGCACACGGAGCAATCCTGAGCCGAAAGGCTTCATTGGTTGCCTTTTCCATAAGAATGCCTGGGATTCCTTTTGCTCTCTAGCTGTCAAACCTTCCAGTACTGGCTGACATGCTTGCAGTGCTGTGGTGTTTACTAGAAAGAGTATAACAAGGCTGACCTTTCCTTCCTTTTTTTTCCCTCTTCCCCCCCAGTCTGTTGTAAAGTCACTACTCCCTGAGGAAAAAGCAAGTATCTGCTCCTCCACATACTGCCCAAGTGTTGGGGCAAAGGTTACTTCTGGAAACCTAAAAGGTAAAATTCTTCCTTCTTCTCTTTTTTTTTTTTTTGGTCTTGCTGAAGCTTTGATTTCACAGAGCAATGCAAAGGGGTTATTTGTTTAATTAATTATTAATTGCTCTGGCAGCTAACAGGTGCCGGGTCTCAAGTGCAGTCCCCGGGGCGAGCGGCCCGAGGGGAAGCGTTGATTCACAGCAACCTTGAGCAAATTGGCCCAGGAGAAAGTTCTGGAGCTACTTCCCATGTCCTTGTCAAATATCAAAGAAAAACAGTTTAAAATGTAAACTTATATTAAGCATTGTGCTTAATTCTGACAAGCTCTTAGGATCGGATTGCAGACTTTAGTCAACAAAGGGGAATTAGCCCAGGCTCTTCAGTGTGGACCGGGGTTGGGAGAGCTGTTGGAGAGTTATATTCATAGCTCTCATCTTATTTTTCACATCTGTTCTGTTTAATTTAGCTAAGCACTTTGAGTCACAACTTGGGGCTGCAAAGCTTGAATCCTATTTTACCTGGGACTCCAAGTGATATTCTAGATCTGAGGAGGAAATTAAAAAATGCCTGAAAGATTACATTATCTCATAAATTTCCCCCCCCACCCCCACTCTCTCTATTTTTGCAACTGGTGAAGATTTATTGCTTAATTGCAATTTAAGAGGAAAAAAAAAATCATACAGTCAAATGTAAATTCTGATTGAAAAAGTGGGAGGATTTTGCTTCCTTTCCTTAATTTTCCCTTTACCTTGGGAAAAAAAAAAAAAAGGAAGGAAAAAAAAAATCTGAGTAAAGACCACAAATAAGTTTGGGGTAAGGAAAAAAACTTGCAGAGAAACTGTTTTCTTTATTTGTGTTGCCATCCTTGCCCTGTCTTGCCTGATCCCCTCTCAAGATTTGTGGTCTTAACCTCCTGACACTGTTCTGAACTGAGGAAATATTACCCTTGTTTTAGGGAAGAAGATGAACAGAACAGAACAGAACAGAATAGAATAGAATAGAATAGAATAGAATAGAATAGAATAGAATAGAATAGAATAGAATAGAATAGAATAGACTAAACCAGGTTGGAAGAGACCTTCAAGATCATCGCGTCCAACCCATCAACCAATCCAACCCACCTAATCAATTAAACCATGGCACCAAGCACCCCATCAAGTTTCCTCCTGAACACTTCCAGTGATGGTGACTCCACCACCTCCCCAGGCAGCCCATTCCAATGGGCAATCACTCTCTCTGTATAAAACTTCTTCCTAACATCCAGCCTAAACCTCCCCTGGTGCAGCCTGAGACTGTGTCCTCTTGTTCTGGTACTGGCTGCCTGGGAGAAGAGATGAACATCTGCCTGTCTGTTAAGACAGAGGGCTGATAACCTAAGACGTCCATGGCTATGGACACAGTTGTTTGGTGTTTGGAACCCATCTTCAACCTTCTGAGCCCTGACAGGGCATGAGCTCAGGTGAGCACACAGGGCTGCCCAGGGAGGTGGTGGAGTCACTGTCACTGGAGGTGTTTAAGAGGAGACTGGATGGGGCACTTGGGCAATAGGTTGGACTCAATGATCTTGAAAGTCTTTTCCAACCTGGTTAATTCTATTCTATTCTATTCTATTCTATTCTATTCTATTCTATTCTATTCTATTCTATTCTATTCTATTCTATTCTATTCTATTCTACATTATTCTATTCTATTCTACATTATTCTATTCTATTCTATTCTATTCTATTCTATTCTATTCTATTCTATTCTATTCTACTCTACTCTACTCTACTCTACTCTACTCTACGCTATTCTACGCTATTCTATTCTATTCCTCACACAAGGGTCTGTGCCAGCTCTGTGGCAGCACAGAAGGAGCACTACGAGAGCATCACAACATCCTTTACAGTATCACAGTATCACAGTATCACCAAGGTTGGAAAAGACCTCAAAGATCATCAAGTCCAACATGTCACCACAGACCTCATGACTAGACCATGGCTCTTCCATCAGATTGCTCCTTGCCACTCACCTCTGCCACCTGGGAAGTTGCTGGGGTGCTGTGGGCTCTGCTGCTAACACTGCTTCTCCCCCCGTTAGCTCCCTTCCCTCAGTTGGTTCTACTCACTGCCCCTCGCCGCAGCCTCAGGGCATAGCTTATCTTTGTTAGGGCTGGACACAGCCCCTGTCTGAACTGGACAGAGGCCCCCAGTGTTCCAGCTAATGGAAGCTAATGAGAATAACAAACCACAGTGACATGGTGCTTCTCTGCTATTAGAGAGGGCAGCAAGATGAAAGACTCTAAGGTAAGTGAGCCCAAAAGCAGGCTGATACATTGAGATCACGGGGATTTAGCTGTGATTTCTCTTGCCCTAGGGTCAGGTACGGCACGTGAGTTATCCTTGATCTCTGTCCCTGCAAATGGGACTGAACCGGGCTGGAAGACATGTCCAGCCCTGCTGGCCTGGGTCTGCACCCTCAGTGCCCATATCACAGTGAGGGAAGCCTGGAGCTGTGATGCTGAACTCTCACTGCAAATGGGACTGAATCAGGCTGGAAGACATGTCCAGCCCTGCTGGTCTGGGTCTGCATCCTTGGTGCCCATATCACAATGAGGGAAGCCTGGAGCTGTGATGCTTAACTCCATTGAGCACCACAGCCAGGCCCTGGTGTCTTTAAGATGTTTTGAACAATAGCTGAGTGACTTAGCTCAAGGAGTTTTGTGGTTGACCAGGTTGAGAAGCAAACAAACCCCAGTATGAATGCAGGCTCGGGACAGAGCTCAGCTCAACAAGTAGCTCGGTTTGAGAGAGAATTGTTTGTAGTTCCTCATTTTCCTACAAGAGAGATCAGCCTGCTCAGAAAATCAGTACTCAACACTGTGTTTTACCATAAATTACAACAATTAAAACACAAATCACATCCTGAATCTGTTAACACTCAGATAAGTGTAATTAGACCCCAAAATGCTTTAAGTAGTGTTTACGCATTTATTTACCAAAAGACAATTACTTTAACAAAGAAACATTTCCAGTTAATTGATAGAAAGATATCAGAAAATGTAATTAATCATCACTAGAGTATGCAGCCCTTTATTGTTTAATGGCATGTAGCTGTGAGAACTGCTGGCTGTGACACCACTCCCGTCTCCGGGAGGACAGGGGAGGTGGTGGCCATGCGTTGCTGTGGACTTGCTGCAGAGGTGCTGGCCCCTTCCCATCCAGCATGTCCTGAAAAAGTAACAGCTGCTGCAGCCTTGCCTGGGAGAGGCCCAGGGGAGGACTGAATGGTGGGGACCACAGCATAGCAGCAGAGCTGTGTGCAAGAGAAGGGTTCTACCACCTTTAGGTCCAACTCCAGTGGGCCCGTGCAGAGCTGCAGACAGCTCCTGCCTGAAATCACACAAGGAAGGTCTTTTCCTCAGCCTCGTAGTGACAAACAGGAGAGATCAAAATGACTCAGTGCAAACAAATCTGGTGGAAAGCAGAAGAAATTATATATGTCAATCGAATTACACCAGTGAGGCAAGAAGAAAAGCACTATATCCTTAAGCTATTTGACTCTCCAAAGCACAATACAACAATGTTACCTTTTGTATGATAAGAGGGCTTTTTATTCCAATATGATGTGAAGTAGCTTTGCTTGAAAGAGTTCTTCTGTGTTTTCAAAAATCCTCCTGGTTTCCCAGAGGGAAAATGGGGATTACACCAGCAAACCCTGAGCAAGCATGCCCAGTGCAGGAGCGTTTGTTCTGCACAGAGTGATTTCCTTAATTGCAGCCACTTGGACAACGACTTTGCTTTTCTCAGGATGGTTTTTTGGAGCTAGATGAGCTGCCTTGAACAAGACAGGAACCTTTATGAGTTTGCATTTTCATCCTCCAAACTACTTGTGAGGGATTGCTGCAGCTTCTTCCGCTGTTCAGAAACAGCTTGTGGGAAAACTCACAGCCCTAAATTCAAACCTACTGGCATTTTGCTGTCATAAACCTACCTTGCTCTTAACTGATTGGTGTTCCAAAAGTAAGAATTCAAAATCTTTGCAAATTTCAGCTGTTTTCATCACTGTGGTTGAATTTAATCAAGTTTGAAATCTAAGTTTGAGAATCAAAGTTTGAAATAGAATAGAATAGAATTAACCAGGTTGGAAAAGATCTCAGAGATCATCGAGTCCAACACCATCTCATCAACCAAACCATGGCACCAAGTGCCTCATCCAGTCTCTTCTTAAGCACCTCCAGTGATGGTGACTCTACCACCTCCCTGGGCAGCACATTCCAATGGCCAATCTCTCTTGCTGGGAAGAACTTCTTCCTGACATCCAGCCTAAACCTCCCCTGGCACAGCTTGAGATTCTTTCCTCTTGTTCTGGTGCTGGTTGCCTGGGAGAAGAGACCAACCCCCACCTGGCTACAACCTCCCTTCAGGAGGTTCTTGTTCTTTTTTCAGCTGTAGGTACATAGGCCTTGAGAAATACACTAACCATCCAAAACAAAGCTATGAAATTGCAGCAATAAATCCTTACTAATCTCTCTAGACTCCTGTTGGGTACATCCCTAAATCTATAGATAATTATGGTCTCTGAGACAGTCTTCTGCTTCTCACAAGGTGAAGAACTATAGGACATAATAATTTCTGGCAAAATTCTATCATAGAATCAGAATCATAGAATGGTTTGGCTTGGAAGGGACCTCCAAAGGTCTAGTCCAGTAATCAGGGGCATCCTCAACTAGGTGAGGTTACTTTGAATAGCACCAGGGATGGGGCCTCAGCTATCTCCCTGGGCAACCTGTTCCAGAGTTCCACTACCCTCATGGTAAAATCCTTCAGGATTACACCTCATTTATTTAAATGCATCTTCTACCTCTACCTCTTTCCCATGGGATTAAATGCTGTGTGTTACTGCACTGTGCCTACTACAGATGCTGTTGTGTTTCACAGGGGGAAGCTCCAGTATCAATATGGAGATGGGCAGCTCCCTTCCCTGCAGCAGGGTATGTGGAAAGCACTCTAGCTGCCAAGATCTTCTGGAAGTCATGACTACCCAGGACACCTGAGCTGTCTTTGGAAAGACAAAGCTTTTCAAGAGGATAACAAGATGTAAGAATAAATTTCCCCACTAATGCTGGAGAATCATTGATGCAGGAACTGACTCCTGTGTGTCAGCACAGCTGTGCAGAATGTTGATGTGTGAAGGCAACACTCAGAGGCTGACCTACACATTGCACTAGGGGACACATATGGAGACACAGAAATGACTATGATGTTTCACTAGGCTCTGACTGGTGCTTAATTTCTGGTAATAAATTTAATTTATTTATTCAATTTTAATTTATTTATTCTATTTTCCCCCTTTAATTTCTTCACAAAAGCTGGAAAGCTGGTCTTTACTCTTACATCTCCTGTCACATGTCCAGCAGAACCTCCTTACAGTACAGAATATCCATACACCACACTTGAGGTGCAGCAGCCCCCAAGACAACCAACACTTTTCTGTAAGAAAGCTTCAACCTTCAGGACTCTTTGATCTGAGAAAGAAAATGATTCTCTAAGTCCTTTGCTGAAAAACCAGACACCTGGCCTGGCAGTGAAAGGCTTGCTAGCACCCCAGAAGGAATAAAACCAGTCTGCCTAGCTGATAGACTACAAGAAGATCACAGAAACAGAGACAACTGCCTGAGCAGCCAACATTGGGGTGCCAGGCCCTGCAGAGGACGGAGCTCTGGCTGTGATCACTCCCACTCCACACCAACACTCTAGCAATGAAAAAAACATAAACCACAGCTAAAAGCTCCACTTCAGCAAGTGGCAAATGAGCTGGTAGTAGTTAGACAGAAAAGGAGAAGGAACTGAAATGCATGAGCAGTATTGGATGTGAAAAGTTTGATACAGTAATAATAATTAGGGGGAAAAAAAAATATGCTTTTTGTCATACAAATGCAGCTTTCCATAAACAGCCCCAACTATAGGAAGCACATTGTTCAGATTTCCTGCTTTTCCAGGGTTTAGATGATCTGGGTTTGGTTTTTATTAAACACAAAAGATTATTCTTAGGGGACAAGCTATTTTCACACACAGGCAGGAAAGAAGAGGGCGCCCAAATATTCAGTGTCTGGGAGGAGAGTCAAACAAAAGCTACATTAGTTCTAAATCCTGATTCAGAATTATTGATGTTACATTGCCACAGAGTTCTTTTGACTTACTTGAATGTCTTCATCACTAAACTAATTGAAGACTGAAGTCCTTCCTATTTCTTCAGTTCTTTCATCCTCAAGAAGCACATTTCTGTAGCTGTGGATCAGCCAGGCCCGAGCCTTTTATTAGGTACATCACTTGTGGAGTGTACATTTGATTTCTAACTCACATTCTTCTTTTCCTTTTCCCTTTCCCTTTTTCTTTTACAGCTAGACCATCTTTGCTCATTTCTCTTTGGCTAGTTTCAATTTGCTTCTCTTGACATGGAATAAAAAGCATTAACCCCACCCGTAGACAATGCTGCAGCATCACCACTGAGAGAAACAGGAACAACAAATAAAAGCAAAACATGACATAGTCCAAGGAGAGTTACTCCCTGTAATAAGGGAGACTTGTTATGTCAGGTGAAAGACACAGCAACACAGGACTGACAATCCTTTGAATTTACAGTCCTATATCCTAACCTTCTGCTCTGTTGCAGACCATGCTGCTAATCTTACCTATTTTGAGCAAACCATGAATATTCTGTCTCCTGCTGACTTAGCCTTAATGGGACCAGGATCCATCACTTTCTCCTCTGCTTTATCACAGTTGAAAAATCTATATATGTGTCAGCATTAGCCACTAAAACTGAAGTATTTTGATTATATCATCCTTGAAAACTCATGCAGAGGGTCAGTTTCTTCTCCTTTATACTGAAGGGCTCAGCTGATTTCAGAGTTTCCCTAGGCAGAAGTCAGTATCAGAAACAGCTTCTACTACTTTTGCCTGGGAAACAGAAGTTGTCCTTCAAGAAAACTCAAGAAACATTCCCCTCAAGATGATTGCTGTTTGGGGAGGGACTATCACAACAGCAAACTGAACACTTTCAGCACATCATTCCTCAAAATAATTTCAGTTCTGTGCCATGCATATATATGTGTGTGTGTATCTATATATAAAAGTTGTCAATCTCCCAACTAAAACCAGATTTTGAGAGGGGGGGAGAGGAATCAGGCAACCCTGGTTTATCATTAAAATATTCATAATGAGAAAGAAAGAGAGAAAGAGAGAAAGAAAGAGAGAGAGAAAGAGAGGGAGAAAGAGAGAGAGAGAGAGAAAGAAAGAAAAGAAAGAAAAGAAAGAAAGAAAGAAAGAAAGAAAGAAAGAAAGAAAGAAAGAAAGAAAGAAAGAAAGAAAGAAAGAAAGAAAGAAAGAAAGAAAGAAAGAAAGAAAGAAAGAAAGAAAGAAAGAAAGAAAGAAAGAAAGAAAGAGAGAGAGAAAGAAGGGAAGGAAGGAAGGAAGGAAGGAAGGAAGGAAGGAAGGAAGGAAGGAAGGAAGGAAGGAAGGAAGAAAGGAAGGAAGGAAGAAAGGAAGGAAGGAAGAAAGACAGAAAGGAAGGGAAGGAAGGAAGGAAGGAAGGAAGGAAGGGAGGAAGGAAGGAAGGAGGGAAGGAAGGAAGGAGGGAAGGAGGGAAGGAAGGAGGGAGGGAGGGAGGGAAGGAAGGAAGGAAGGAAGGAAGGAAGGAAGGAAGGAAGGAAGGAAGGAAGGAAGGAAGGAAGGAAGGAAGGAAGGAAGGAAGGAAGGAAGGAGGGAAGGAGGGAAGGAGGGAGGGAAGGAGGGAGGGAGGGAGGGAAGGAAGGAAGGAAGGAAGGAAGGAAGGAAGGAAGGAAGGAAGGAAGGAAGGAAGGAAGGAAGGAAGGAAGGAAGGAAGGAAGGAAGGAAGGAAGGAAGGAAGGAAGGAAGGAAGGAAGGAAGGAAGGCAGGCATCACTCTGTGGACCTCCCAGAACACAGAATACCTTTTCCATGTCTCTGCCACAGCTGGTCACATATGCTCAGTAAACCTCCCCATGCTAAGGATGATGTCCCTCACTATGCGTGGGCCAAG
This sequence comes from Dryobates pubescens, assembly GCF_014839835.1. NCBI lineage: Eukaryota > Metazoa > Chordata > Aves > Piciformes > Picidae > Dryobates > Dryobates pubescens. The sequence continues at coordinate 3,378,897 of NC_071619.1, read as the reverse complement.
ATTTGGGCTGGGTGTGTTCACTGTTGTCCAAGAAACCTCAAATAACTATATGGCAATGCAAAGATCACAGGGGGCTGTGGAGGTAACACAGCAGTGGTGAGAGGCATTTCAGAAACCAGGTACATCCTTGCAGAAGCATCCTCCTGACACATTTATGGTCATTTGCTCAGTAGCACAGAAATATACTTGATTTTCACGTATGGGATCTGCATCCTTTAGAGAACACAGTCTCAAGCTCTGCCAGGGGAGGTTTAGGCTGGATGTCAGGAAGAAGGTCTTCACAGAAAGAAAGATTGGCCATTGGAATGTGCTGCCCAGGGAGGTGGCGGAGTCACCATCACTGGAAGTGTTTAAGAAGAGACTGGATGAGGCACTTGGTGCCATGGTTGAGTTGATTAGATGGTGTTGGGTGATAGGTTGGACTCGATGATCTCAAAGGTCTTTTCCAACCTGGTTAATTCTATTCTATTCTATTCTACTCCTATTCTATTCTATTCTATTCTATTCTATTCTATTCTATTCTATTCTATTCTATTCTATTCTATTCTATTCCATTCCATTCCATTCCATTCCATTCCATTCCATTCCTTTTCCACAGCCTGGTCCATTGTTAGTAGCTTGCTTCCTGGTGCTGAGCTTGGATTTTCAGCACTGCGCCTCAGCTCTGTGCTGGTACACAGCAGATGTGACCTCAGAATTCCACTGCTGGAGATGCTCTTCATTCCCTCTGCTGGGGCTATATACATAAAGTGTTCTGCATGATGAGATGAGCTTGGGAAGAAATGGGATGAGAATAAATAAAGAAATGGGATGAGAGTAACTAAATAAAACCTAAACAGAAGGCTAAATGGGGAGGGTGAGGCATGGCTGAGAGCTGCCCTTCAGCAGAGAGGATCTAGCATTCAGTCTGAAGCACTAAGCCTTGTTCATCTTCACTGGCTTCAAACACAAATGCAGTTGAACTGAAAATGCACCTGAATAGTTGGGCTGTCACACAGAGAGATTCAGAGAACACACCAGAAAGTGTCAGCTTCAGGGCTTTACTGAGATCTCCAGGGTCAGTTAGGAAGAGAGGATTTTTGCCTGGTTAGAGAAAAATACACTGCCACTAAGCATTGTTTTGGCCATCAAGTAATTGTTATTTCTGTAATGCTCTCCCAACAGCTGGGTTCTCTCATGCTAGGGACTACACACCGGTGAGCAACACTTGTCTTGCAATATTCCTTGCAAAACTATACAGGACAGACAAAATGAGCCTCGTTACCTTGTTTACCTGTGGGAAGCAGAAGCACCTCCAGCAGTGGGTGAGTCTGAATCTACCTATAAATATACCTATTTGCTAAGATTTCTCACAAAGAGAGGCCTCTTACATCCCTCCAGTTACAGCCCTGAAATCAGACTAAGATGGACACACAGACAGTAAGTCAGTCAGTAGAAACACAGAGGCCATGCAGTCACGGAGTATTACCACCCTCAGGAAGGCAGACATGGAGTATTACCACTCTCAGGAAGACAGACATGTGTGGTACTGGTGCAGCCTCAGAGTGACTGCTCCCTCAATTTGTGACAAAAGGCTAAAAAGGCTAAAAATACTTCAGAAAATAAATTGCCAGATCTACACTGTACAGCAGCTACCCTGTCCAGAGAGCAGCCCCAAGCACAGGGTAACTTGAGAGTCAGCAATGATATTCCTGTGGTCTTTGAACTCTTTTTCCAGGTCAGTGTGCCCTGCAAATCCTTTCTGCTCCTGCACGGGTCATGCTGGGGTCTTTGGAGCAGGAAGCTGGCAGTTTTGTCTGCCCAGCATAGTCTCTCTGATGTCACAACAAGGGCAGGTGAGCCAGGAAAAGATTTCTGGGATAGATGGAGAATGCTGAGGCTAGTCTGTCCGACATACTACACTGAACAGTGAATCATCCACCCCCTGGAAATCATAGAATCAATAAGGTTGGAAAAGACCTCAAAATCATCAGGTCCAACCTATCACCCAAGACCTTATGACTACTAAACCATGGATTCAAGTGCCACATCCAGTCCCTTTCTGAACATCTCCAGGGACAGTGACTCCACCACCTCCCTGGGCAGCACATTCCAATGGCCAATCTCTCTTTCTGGGAAGAACTTCTTCCTAACATCCAGCCTAAACCTCCCTTGGTGCAGCTTGAGACTGTGTCCTCTTGTTCTGGTGGTGGTTTTCTGGGAGAAGAGACCAGCCCCTGCCTGTCTACAGCCTCCCTTCAGGTAGTTGTAGAGAGCAATACTGACTGAAGTACTGACTGCTGCCACCAAAGGCAGCCCCAAGGATGTTGCTGTGAGACAACACAACACATGGCAAAAGCAGCCTTGGGAGATGGGTTTGCTCCTGCAATACACACAGACACAGAGGGTGACTCCGAGTCAACCTATTTTTACTGGGCAAGAAAGGCACAAGCCTTAAACAACCTTTCTAGAATACTGCCCATAAGCCAACTTTAACTCAAATTTTGCTGGAAAAGGATGAAGGATTTAGTCCATGTGCTTCAGAACACAGCAAAACGACCTGCAGGTACCCATGAGATGTGCAAGGGAACAGGTTATACTTTCATACAATGGACTTCATTCTTAGTTTCCAGGTGAGAAGCAAAGAGCCACAAACTAGCCCTTAGAGCAGGGTTTTTCCTTTTGCATTGTTTGGTTGTGTGGGTTTTTTTTTGTCACAGATCATTAAAAACATAGCTCCCAGCAGATGATTTTTCAAACCCACAACATACTCCTATGCGTCACAACATATTCCTACTCTTTCCTCCTCTCCGTGACAGGTATTTAATTGAGCTAAAACTTTGTTTCTACTAAGATGCAAATTTGGGGAAAAAACAAGATCCCTGCTGCCTCAGGCTGGGTTATAGCTGAAGAGAAAGAGGGGGGGGGTGGGGGGGGGGGGGGGGGGGGGGGGGGAAGAAAGAAAAGCAACACCTGTTTTAGGTATGGCCATGTTGAAATGCAGGTATTCCTCAGGCAACATACCCATGGTAACCAGCTCCCAAACTTGTCCTTCTTGTTTGCTTCCTGGAGACCGGAGCGCAGATACGGATTGAGAAGCCTGTGTGTGTGCAGCATGCTTTCTGCTCTAGCCACCCCCCCCCCCCACCCTCCCCTCCTTTTATTTTTGTAATAACATTGCCTGGTGAAATGTTGCTCATTATCATTTTTAATGTGACATAGAAGACAGCTTTCCATTTCGGTTGCCCGTTAGTCTGATTAATAACTTATTTTTTTCCTTTCACATTCAGTGTTTTATGCTGCCTGCGAGGCAAATATTATCAGTGTTTTCCTACAAGGAGTAAGACAATTCACAGAACACATTTTATGCCCCGAGATCAGAGAAGTAAGTTTAGATTTATAATACCCAAGGACTGTGGCTTTTTATTTATTATTTTTTTTTCCCCCCATGAAGTGTATAAAGAGGGCATGTTTAATTATGTTTTGTTTGTATCAGGGCTTTGTCTGCAGAAATAACACGAATTACCATATTTGCCTATCACTGGCAGTTATTTCTAATGATTGATTAAGTTTCTTAAGTGCAGAGTGGATTAAATCGCAATTTCTTGCAAGCAGTTCAGGGGAGAAAAGATACAGCCACACCACCCAATTAAAGTGGGGGAGATCAGAGTCTGACTGCTGGAGGCAGAGTCCTGTCCATCTTTTACAGTGACAACAGCTAACCAAAGAAAAGGAAAAAACTTATTTGAAGCTGAAGTGCTAAGTGTGGAGAGATGGATCCTAAAAGCTGTAGTTTGCAACATCTCTGTGTACTCTCAGAGGTGGCCTGACCTGAAGTGTTTCTTCTTTTGCTCACAGTGGCAGGGTTGTCTCATTTGGGCTCATCACAGAGTGGGCTCATTTGGGCTCATCACCAAACCAACACTGACCTCCCCTCGGTGGAGCAGGACCCTGCCTTGTCCTGCGTGTGCTCCTCAGGGCTGAGCTATCACAGCAATGCCTTCAATCAAAGCATTGAATATTCACAGAGCTGGATCCTAAAAGCTGTAGTTTGCAACATCTCTGAGTGTTCTCAGAGGTGGCCTGACCCGAAATGTTTCTTCTTTTGCTCACAGTGGCAGGGTTGTCTCATTTGGGCTCATCACTAAACCAACACCTCTCTCCTCTTGGTGGAGCAGGACCCTGCCTTGTCCTGCGTGTGCTCCTCAGGGCTGAGCTATCACAGCAATGCCTTCAATCAAAGCATTGAATATTCACAGAGCTGGATCCTAAAAGCTGTAGTTTGTAACATCTCTGAGTATTCTCAGAGGTGGCCTGACCTGAAGTGTTTCTTCTTTTGCTCACAGTGGCAGGGTTGTCTCATTTGGGCTCATCACAGAGTGGTCTCATTTGGGCTCATCACTAAACCAACACCAATCTCCTCTCGGTGGAGCAGGACCCTGCCTTGTCCTGAGTGTGCTCCTCAGGGCTGAGCTATCACAGCAATGCCTTCAATCAAAGCATTGAATATTCACAGAGCTGGATCATAAAAGCTGTAGTTTGCAACATCTCTGAGTGTTCTCAGAGGTGGCCTGACCCGAAATGTTTCTTCTTTTGCTCACAGTGGCAGGGTTGTCTCATTTGGGCTCATCACAGAGTGGTCTCATTTGGGCTCATCACAGAGCAGTCTCATTTGGGCTCATCACTAAACCAACACCAATCTCCTCTCGGTGGAGCAGGACCCTGCCTTGTCCTGCGTGTGCTCCTCAGGGCTGAGCTATCACAGCAATGCCTTCAATCAAAGCACCAAATATTCAAAGCCTGACAAGAGCAAGAGGTGGCATGACTGGGATTTCCATCTTGGAAAGGAAAGAACTCTGCAAGAGTATCTTGGTGGGGAAATGTGCCATGGTATCAGCAGTGCTGAGGGGAAAGCCTTTTGGTATTTTTCTGGGAGAGTCTGCTGCCGGCTTACAACTGGACTCAATGATCTTAGAGGTCTTTTCCAACTAAAATGATGCTATGATCCTACAAGGTCAAGAACTATAGCGCCCAACCCTCCCGAATCCTTTGCTTTGTTTTAGCTGGTGGGTACAGCAGCAGCTGTGCTCACCTGCAAGCCATCGCTGTGAAAATAGAACAGAGAATTATTGAAAATAGAACAGAACACTATTAGAAGCGGGGAGAAATCGCCGGGATTGGGGTTTTTCACTGCGCCAGGAAAAGGCTTTTGCAGGGCGCTGAGCAGAAGTGGTTGTCAAACACCATCTAGTGGTGGTGAGGCAGAGTGCAAGTGCGCGGCCCCGGCCCCGCGCTCCTGCCCGGGAACATCCCAAGTGACTCCCCAGAGCCGCCCCTCTATAGACACAGCTCTCAGGAAGGAGAAGCAAAGGCTCAGAGCAGTGTCTCCTGCGTACAGCGAGGCAGAGCTCCTCCTGAGGGTGGCTCTAGGACCTTCAGTGTCTCACGCCAGCGTTTCATGCTGGAAGCCTGAAGGTTTATTAAGGCAACACTCTTTTTGTTTGCACTACAAACCTTTCTACATTGGAGAAGGAGGGAGGGCCATGAGAAACAGCACTGGCTGGTTCACCACGCTGCTATTGCAGCTGAGGTTTCCTTCAGCACTGACTTGACAAGGAGGCTCCCAAATTCTGGCTTACTCTGCGTGTGGTTCATCTTTCCTAGAGCCCAAACCCAAAGACAGGATGCATACCTAGGTCCTGTGCAGAAGGGACAGCTAGAAAAACCTGGGCTGCGTGCTTTTGAGTCCCTCTTGCCTGATGATTAATAGCAGCTCTAAGCTGTGATAGACCAACTGAGAGGGCTGGTTTGGGCTATACTCACCCATGGACCTCATTATACTCACATGGACCTCAAGACTCACGTATCTGCTGGGAACACAAATATGAAGCATTTTCAGACTACCTCAATGTATTTTCCAACCTGCTAGGGCTCTCCTAAACCAACTGTTAAACTAAGACATATCCAGCCAAGTATTCAGCTAAACCGCTTGCCTGAAGCTATTCCCCATCATGTTTAGCCTCATTCATCCTATTCTGCTATTTACAAATACAGGCCCTGATCTTGCCCCTAGATGGACCCCTGTGGATAGACCTTTGGGCCTGAGCAGAGCTCCACTGACATTAATGAGGTCCTGCTGCGCAGAGCTAGTCACAGCAGTACATCAATAATCCATAATAAAGTCTAATCAACATGAAAGCTGAGTGGCCATCTGGTCAGAGTGAAACGTTTGGTCATCTACCTGAATGAAGTGCTCCCATGACAGGAACATATAGGAGGGAGAGTTTTCCTCTGACGAAAGACTTACATAACCTGGGGAGGTGAACAGGGCTTACAAACAGAGGTTAGCAGAAGAGGCCCTGTGGCATGTGCTGAGGCTTCAAAGATCTTAGATACCTACAAATCCCATGCAGGGATAGTGATTGGTGGACTTCAGACAATGCTGGCACTTCAAAATTCCACATTCAGGTTGCTTTTTTGCCCTGGGACCACTGGGTTTCTGGGTTTGGGCCAGAATTTCCTGATTTTGTTTCTGTATTTCTCTTTATGATGATAATGTTGATCTAAGAAACTGCTTCTGTTCAAAAGACATCAGATAAAACCACTCAGGACAGCGTCCTTGCTCCTTGGCAGTTTTTGTGTGGGCTGGGTTTTTTTAATGCTCCCCATGGATATTGTTATTTCCACACATTTCAGAAGTGCAAAAGGAATGCAGGAGTCAGAGTCTGTTTAGGTGAACTCAAAACACCAACATGACCACAGACCTTCGCAGGAGCTCAGATACCACGATGACAGGTGCAGTATGAAGAACCACCTGTGTAGATTACTCCAAACTTGCTCACTGCAAGCACTGCATTCCTTGTGTTTTGCATTCAGAAGGTGCTCTTGGGTTGTAACCCAGTACTCAGCTGCAAAGCTGATAATTATGGCATAGTACAAGAAAGGAAGGATTTAATACAAGTGTGAGGTCACTGCTGTGACCTTCAGTGGCTACCTTCAGTGACAACAGGGCAAGATAGGTGGCCTTAGCAGTATCATAGAATCATAGAATGGCCTGAATTGGAAGAGGCCTCCAAAGCTCACCTAATCCAACCCCCTCTGCAGTCAGCAGGGACATCCCCAACTAGATCAGGTTGCCCACAGCCCTGTCAAGCCTCACCTTGAAGATCTCCAGGGATGGGGCCTCAGCCACCTCCCTGGGCAACCTGTTCCAGTGTTCCATTACCTTTATGGTAAAGAAGTTGTTCCTAACATCCAATCTAAATCTGCTCTTCTCAAGTTTGAAGCCATTGCCCCTTGTCCTATCACTGCAGGCCTTTGCAAACAGTCTCTCTCCATCCTTCTCATAGCCCTGTTCAGATGCTGGAAGGCTGATATTAGGTCTCCTTGGAGCCTTCTCTCCTCCAGGGTGAACACCCCCAGCTCCCTCAGCCTGTCCTTGTAGCAGAGGTGCTCCAACCCCCTGATCATTTTCATGGCCCTGCTCTGGACCTGCTCCATCAAGTCCATGTCCTTCCTGTACTGATGGCTCCAGACCTGGACACAGTACTCCAGTTGAGGTCTCACCAGATCAAAGTGGCAGAATCACCTCTCTTTATCTGCTAGCCACACTTGTTTTCTGACCAAGCAGTGTACCTGATAACAGGAGCTGATAACAGGGCTGGTGTATGATAGCAGAGAGAAACCTGAGATTTTATGAAGTGTTTTGTATTGACTGTCTCTTCCACAAAGAAACCAAGATCTCTATTTCAGGGTCATCTACATACAAAGGAAAGCTGGTGGGAAAATCATCTACAAACAAAAATGGGTATGAAAAACTGTAATTTGCTCAGTTGTGTTCAATTCCTTGCAGTACTTTGGCTTGGAACCTCTAGAAGGCACATGAAACCATACCTCACAGCCTGAAAATCAAGTGTTAATTAAAACTGCATTAACTCTAATGGTTTGAAAAGAAGAAATCTGATTGAGAAAACTTCTATTTACCTAAGGCACACTGGAAAAACACTACCACCACCCCCACCCTTCCCATATTTCTCTTCAGTCCTTTTTTTTTCCCCCTTACTTTACTCTCAACCTGCACACACATAGAATTTCCTCCTCTCCCTCTATAATTTACTAAATCAGCCTTTGGGGAGAGGTTTAAAGCCTGCTAAACCTCCCTGACAGTGCTTTGCAACCAACCTTACACTACCTGCAGCTTCAAAGCATGTGCTGCCACTCTCAAAAGTCATGCCTGAAATGGGCTTGTGCTGATCAGTGTCACTAATGCTTACTGCTGTCTACTCCATTATCTTCTTCTTCCAGTGTGAGGACCAGTCTGCATTTCCTGTGCCAGTTGTAGCTGTAGCTCCCACTTACTGGGACCAGTCCAGTCATTCCACAAATTCCCCCTAGGCTAGGGCAAGCCTTGTCATGTCTTCCTCGACTTCCTACGTGGATGGGGGAGAAGCTTTACTGTGGAATCTCCACAGTGACAAGAGCTACTAGAAGCACTAGTGATAAACGACCTGTTGTTTGCAGTGGAAGGCAGCAACCCTGTATCTTTGGTGCCCTTTTCTCTGTTTTCCTTTTAGGTCCTCACACCCATCTCCCCAGTTTTCAAAGCTGTGCACCTGTCCTCAAAACCAGCAGTACTTTGGCTTGAAACATGATGGGGAGGGGGGAGCGAAGCTATAAGAAGCCCCCCGAGGCTTGTTGTCCTAATGAATGCCAGGCCACAAATTAATGAAGGAGGTTTTAGGAAAACATTGTGATTTCAGCCCTTCAAGCATCAGCAAATATGCTGGAAGTCCAGACAGCTGTTTATAGCTTGTTAAGATGTTGACTGTTTACAAATTAGATTTAGCCTTTGAAAACCCTGCACCTATCAGCCCACTAGTGTCACTCATCAATAAAGAGAGGGTGCTTTTGTTAGGTGGCCTAGTCTGCAGTGAGCTTATTTGGTTTTACCTCTAACCCTCAGTAATGCTAAATATTTTTCTAACCTCCCCATTTCAGCTGGTTTTGCCCTGGATTTTCTTTGGCATCCACGAATTCTTTTGTTTGTAATTGTTCCTAACTGAAACAATTTCAGTAAAGAACACAAGCATTGTCTTTGCAGTTTGGATATGCAAAATGCTTTTTGGCTTTTCTGTAGAAAAGCACAAAAAGAAAGGAACACCATACAACATTTCTGTAGGAGAAGATTTGTTTCCTCTCTGACAGCTGTACAGCCCCACAGGCAGCACAAATTGGCTAGGTTGTGAAGTCAAGGCCAGTGCCTACAGCATTTGGCAGCTTCCTGTGTCTTAATCTTTCTGTTTGGGGAATGAACTCTAATTTGTTTTCATTGACCCATAGCTTCAGTTGCAGAGTATAGGATTACCTTAATGGACCCAAACTTGAGAGACATCAACTTTCTTTTTAGTCCTTCCAGTGCTGTATCCTTTCTTGGGCCATTTGTTCTCCTGTCTGCACACTGTGCTTGCTGTCTGCCCAGAGAGAGGATGCTCTGGGGCTGCCTGCATCACTTCAGGCTAGCTGAAGGTCACCTCAGGTGTTTCCATCACCATTCTCCTGTACCCCCTATTCTCAAGTGTGGTTCCCCCACCTCCTGCCCATCTTGAGAGTCTGTTTCAATAACAGTTAGGAATCCTGACTCGGTTAGGGGCACCATAAATCAAACGATGAGCCCCCAGCAAGACCAATTTCCTGGATGAAAATGGATGAGCTCCATAATTTTCTGTGCACCATTCAGACCTGCCATTTAGCAAAGGCTGCAGGCTTCTCTTTTTCATCAAGGAGTGCTTTTGTGCATCCCTTTACACCATATCACCGTGTGTTTACTCTGAACATGGACAATAGATGTCCATGGGGGTTATCCAGCTCATACAGGACTCTTAAATCAGTGTTAGTCCACAGAAAGAAAGAGGTTGTTTTGGTTAAAGTGGCAGACTTGATGAATACCAGTTCTGCTGCAGCTCTTGGCTGACTCTTTTTGTCTTTGTGACTCAGTTACTAGAATGGACTTAAAGCTTTGTTTTTTCCATTAGATTAGCACCTTCAAGGCATAGTTTCCATATTCAGCATCTGCTAAATGGGCCATCATCCCTGGAGCCTCTAAAAGCTGCCATGTCCTACCAATAATGCTACCTTTTCCAAAACTGGCATGTGTTGCACAGAATAAGGAAAAGAAGTCAAATATGTCTCCCACTTTTGAAGATCAAAGTGCTATCAGCAGCTGTACAGTCATGTGGTACACTGACAAGACCTTTGTTTTATTTCTTAGCTTACAGCTTCCAGCTCTGGAGTTGGGGCTGTTCAGTCTGCAGAAGAGAAGGCTCAGAGGAGACCTAATTGTGGCCTTCCAGTATCTGAAAGGGGCTACAAGAAAGCTGGGGAGGGACTTTTGAGGGTGGCAGGGAGGGATAGGACTGGGGGGAATGGAACAAAACTACAAATGGGTAGATTCAGATTAGATGTTAGGAAGGAGTTCTTCTCCATGAGGGTGGTGAGACACTGGAACAGGTTGCCCAGGGAGGTGGTGGAAGCCTCATCCCTGGAGGTTTTTGCAGCCAGGCTGGATGTGGCTGTGAGCAACCTGCTGTAGTGTGAGGTGTCCCTGCCCATGGCAGGGGGGTTGGAACTGGATGATCCTTGAGGCCCCTTCCAACCCTATGATGCTATGATTCTGTGAAAAAGAGCTCTTGGAACACAAGGCCACCACAGAAGTGCTAGCAGAGTAGTTATGAAAGGAAACTAACAAGTGGCCAACTTCTAGGACCAGACAGTCACTCAGGTGAGCCAGAAGAACTCAGCCATGGACACAGCAGAGGCATTAGGTACAGCATTACATACAGCATCCGCAACTTAACATAATCAACGCCTTTCAAACCCTTAAAGAAAGCTTCTCCCAAGACATTAGGACAGTGGGCAATGACTTCAAACTAAAGAAAACAATAATCAAGATTTCCTTGTTTTCTGCCTGCCTTCTAGACCAGAAGGCACACACCCCTTTCCAGCTTTTTCCTTTAGCATGCAGGCCAGCACAAGAACTGATGCCACATGGTTGAGTATCTTGACATTAGCAGCTGTAAGAGAAACTGAGAGAACCCAGGGCTTGTCAGCAAGAGAGAAAACTTTGAGATCCATGTTCTGTTGTGTACAAAGGGAGAACAGGTTGCTCTCTTGCTTGTCAGACAGAGGAAGAAAGCGTTCTGCATTGAGTGCTTTCCATTAGGTTGTTCCCATACAAACAGTAGAGTGGGTGAAGCAACTTCCTGGAGTGAAACCCCACCAGAAGCAGGTGCCTCAGGAATGCCAAAGACTTTGAGACCCACTTTTACTGCCGCAGAGGAACAAGTGCTCTTCTCCCTCTAATTGTCCTTCATGCTCTGCCTGCCTTCCATCTCCACGGTTCGAAGAAACTTTGGTTTTGTTAGTCAGGATGAAAAGTTTCCAGCAGAACAGCAGTTTGCTTTCTTCCCCTCCCTTTTACTACTGTAGGAAACTCCAGGTGAACAATGGAAAAAAATCAGCATAAGCTGAGATAAAATTTCCTTAAATAGCCAATGATTTAGGGTGTCTCTAACTGCTCCTCCAACAGTTTTGAAGCACTGGATGATGAGTCAGAATGAAACACTCACTGAAACTCCTAGCAGGCTTGCAGCATTCAAACTATTTGAACATGCCTTCAGGTAAAGAAAGAGTTAATGGAGCCACCTTACCTTTAGTATGCATCTTTTTTTCCCCCAGCTTTGTCAGGTAGCAGACAACAAGCCCAGACCTGACTTGGAGCCTCAGCTCTGTACTAGCAGAGTCTTGTGGGTAGCCTAATGTAATATTAATTGAATTGACATCTCCATTGAAATCAGTTACACGTGTAGGACTCGAGTTATTTAACAGTTTGTGCAACTGTGTTTGAATTTTGATCACACAGACACATGCTGGGGTAACAGGGCCAGAGGCAGAGCCAGGCTCATGTGGAGCAGGAGTGGCCTGGGATGCATATTTTTAAGGTGTGATTTGTACAAAGGAGAAAATAGCCTTTCCCCATATGTTGCTCCAGAGTGGGGATTGCTTTATAGTGATAAGCAGGTTACTTAGTCAAGATTTCATCTTAAACTGAGCCTAATTCAACTTACTAAAAGACCAGGAAATGTGAACAGTTAAAGAAACAACTCTGAGTATCTTCCACCAGCTGTGGAAAGAAAGAAATCTGGACATTGGACAGCTCTAAGCAGGTTGGAGGTCTTTGGAAAGGGAAAGAGAGGAAGAAGTTATTTTATAGCAATAAGCTCCAGAACCAGCATGGAATCATAGAATTATAGACTGAATAAGGTTGGAAAAGACCTCATAGATCATTAAGTCCAACCTGTTACGCAACACCTCATGACAAACTAATCCATCACTGAGAATTCACTGGAAAAGGGATTTTGGTTGTATCTGAACCGAGTTCACAGTATCACCAAGGTTGGAAGACACCTCAAAGATCATCAAGTCCAACCAGTCACCCAGTTCCACATGACTACTAAACCATGGCACCAAATGCCACGTCCACTCCCCTCTTGAACACCTCCAGGGAGGGTGACTCCACCACATCCCTGGGCAGCACATTCCAATGGCTAACAACTCTCTCTGTGATTCACTACAGCTCTCTCTGTGATTCACTACAGCTCTCTCTGTGTTTCACTATAACTCTCTCTGTGTTTCACTAGACTCTCTGCTATTTTCCCCTGCAGCCTGGTCTCTGGAAGACTTCTACTCTCAGGTGAGGTTCAAGCCTTCCTTGACTGCTTGGGACAGCCACACTTATTCATGGAGAGAAAACTTATTTACCTGAGAACTTGTTTGCTGACTTAGCTGTGTAAGTAAAAGTGTATCATATGGAGAAAAAAAAGTAAGAAAACCAGGCTGCAGACTTAGAAAGACAGGTCATTTTTACCTGAATTGGTTCACCTTACTGTCAAGGGAGGTGATTCTCCCCCTCTACTCAGCTCTGCTGAGACCCCACCTGGAGTACTGTGTTCAGTTCTGGAGCCCCTATTACAAAAGGGATCTGGAGGTGCTGGAAGGTGTCCAGAGAAGGGCCACGAGGATGAGCAGAGGGCTGGAGCTGCTCTGCTGTGAGGACAGACTGAGGGAGTTGGGGCTGTTCAGTCTGGAAAAGACCTAATTGTGGCCTTCCAGTATCTGAAGGGGGCTACAAGAAGGCTGGTGAGGGACTTCTCAGGATCTCAGGTAGTGATAGGACTAGGGGCAATGGAATGAAGCTGGAGGTGGGGAGATTCAGGCTGTACATGAGGAGGAAGTTCTTCCCCATGAGAGTGGTGAAGCCCTGGAATGGGTTATCCAGGGAGGTGGTTGAGGCCCCAGCCCTGGAGGTGTTTAAGCCCAGACTGGATGAGGCTCTGGCCAGCCTGATCTAGTGTGGGGTGTCCCTGCCCATGGCAGGGGGGTTGGAACTAGATGATCCTTGTGGTCCCTTCCAACCCTGACTGATATTATGATACTATGATACATGTGCCGGTGGTTTTTCGAAAGGAAATCCTTAACAAAATCTGAACAAACATGAATTAAATTCACTTACTCTAGAGTGGCAGAGTGAAACAGAACAGGAGCACTAAAAAAAATTGATTCCTTGTGCTGCTTGCTTCCCTGCTTTCTGTGTCTTATGCCAGACCCCCATGCATTTCAAATCCAATCCACTGCAATTACACCAGTCCCCAGCCACGCACCATGCATCTGTGGGAGCACAGTGAGCAAGAAATGGATTTCCCTCCGTTGAGGTGTCAAGGGAACAGCCAGCAGGTTGGAATTGTAACCAGCCATTTGCTCAGATGTACAGTAGTGAAATTAAAAATACTTTCCACCCTTCACCAAGTTCCAGCTCAGGAAGCTTTTGTGATGTATTTCTTTTTACCCTGACACCATTAGAACACTAAAACCTTTCAAAGAAGTAATGCAGCTGCACAAACTTACACCTTTTTTACCAGAGTAAACTGCTCCACACCACCATATTGCTCTACCTTGGTGAGACAAGTGCCTCATGCTGAGATGAACCTTTACAGTGTAAGCCCACAGAAGCGTGAAAGCTTTTGAAGTTGCATCTTCAGACCCCGGGCAGGCCAACCTCTTGGAGACCTCAGCAGCTAAGTCATTGCAATAGATTTAGACACGGTGTTTGCTGAAAGAAGCCTACGGCTGGCTGCTTCTCACTGAAAGCACAGTGCAGGGCCTCCACAGGGTCTGGTATCAAATCAGGATACTCTAGTGCTGGCCCCAAGGAATCTGAGCTGCTCAGCCTCCACAAGCAGAGAGCAGCTGGCAGCAGCAGGTAAATCACTGTCAAATTGCTGCAGCGGATGTTGCAGCCATCCTGTCTGCCAATAAGTAAATAATTGCGGGGGAACACCTGGTTTTCATACCACCTAACATACCTGCCACTGGCGCTCAGGACGCAGAGGCACATGTGGCAAGCAGAGCAAACGTTCATTTAAAGTCACTACAGAAAACATTCAAGTATCTGGGGGCAGGGGAGCCCATGGCGCAGAGAGACCTGAAGGCAGCTATTTATTTTATGATCTAAAATGATCTTGCACAGGAGAGAATGGAATAGGAGCAGGAGATCTGGCAAGGCAAGAATCCAAAAGCCTCATTTCTAGTCATTAGCTTCAGACTGAACTACAATGATCCATTTCAGTCAGTTGGCTGGAGTTATCCTAGGTACGTGCACAAAGGATAAACAACTTCCCCCATGTCCAAAACCCCCCTTCCAAAGCCTTTGCTTGTTTAAGTCCCAGGACCTAAAGACCCTTCTTTGTAGCTGTGATCAGTGCACATTGGGAATGCACAGCCCTGCTGCTGAGGCTGCATTAATGATTCTGTCATTTGTTTCACAGCAGCTTCTAGAAGATTCAGTGAGATCTGTGTCATCCAAGGAAAGTCACACACACATGGACAGAGGTCCATCACTTTCCACGTTGCCATACCAGAGCATGCCTGCACTTCTTGTGCAGTAATATCCTTCTTCACAAAACCCACCACCTCTGGTTGGAGAGCTGGGGTGCTTGGTCCACTTGCTGGCTGAAGGGAACTGGCAATATCATGATGGCTTTCAAGCTGAGAACTGTAATTAGCCAAAGTGTTGTCTACTGAAGAAATCTGTAGCAGAGTAGGATAGGATATCATAGGATAGGATAGCATAGGGTAGGATAGGATAGGATAGGGTAGGATAGGATAGGATAGGATGGGATAGAATAGAATAGAGTAGAATTAACCAGGTTAGAAAAGACCTTTAAGATCATTGAGTGCAACCTATCATCCAACACCATCTAATCAACTAAAGCATGGATGGCAACAAGAGCCCCATCCAGTCTCTTCTTAAACTCCTCCAGTGATGGTGACTCCACCACCTCCCTGGGCAGCACATTCCAATGGCCAATCTCTCTTTCTGGGAAGAAATTCTTCCTAACATCCAGCCTAAACCTCCCCTGGTGCTTGTTGAGACTGTGTCCTGTTGTTCTGGTGCTGTGTAATGGGTTGGGGCAGGTCCCCTCCCCACCACAGGCAGAAATAACGACTCAGGCAAACGGATTGCAAAAGTGATGAAAGTTTAAATAGAAAGCAGTGAATGTTACATAAAACCCAAAGCACAGTGACAAAGAAAGATCCCATCCCCACCTGAGGGTGCATGCAAAACCCCCAGGGCTCCTTCTTCCCCCTCCCTCTGCTGGGCTAGTCTCAGCTGGCCAGGCCTGAGACTGCCCATCCCCCTGTGGCCTTGGGCCTAATCAGGCCCATGGCCGGGAGATCTCTCCCCCAGTTACCAAGTCTCAGAGAGGGAAGGAAAGAGGAAGTGCCAGACTCCGCACTGGATCTTATAGTGGTGCAAAGAATTATGGTAGGAAATACACAATTTCCTGTGTCCATCCCTCTGGGCTGGACTTCTGGACACAGGAAGTGAATGCACCAGGGGGGCACCCAGCTCAAACTACAACATGCCACCCCTGTATTTCATACCATAATCTTTGCACCCAAACACATCATCAGATCAGAAAACTTCTGATGACATGTCCGGCGAAGTCCACATCTTCATCTGGGCGTCCACTCAAACAGTCTCTCATTCAGGCTCAAGTGTCAGTCCATTCCAGTTGTTCTTCCTCATGTGATGGAACCTCCCAGCGACGCAGTCCTTCTCCTGCAGTGTGAATTCCTTGTGGACTCCTTGGGACATCCTGGTCACCTGGAAATACCTCACAACTTCTCAGCCAAGCCTTTACTCTCCTATTCAGCGGCAAATTCTCCACCCCTGGGGCAGGCCAGTCGGAACAATCCGGCTCCACGACTGCCTTTTTCAATCCATCCAGGGTGCCGCAGCCAACCGCTTTCACGCGGACCAAAGCTACACGGATGCATGTCAGAGGCACTCCGCACCCCCCGGCTGGGCGCTCGCGTACCGAGGCAGGACAGCATCCGGCTGCACAACCTCCACCCCCAGAAGAGGGAGGAGCTGCGCCACAGCCCACTGAAGAAGCAGGGAGGCGGAGCCAGGTGCTCGGCGCCATTTTCGGAACACGTCCGAAAACACCAGGGAAAGATTTACAGCTGCCGCCGCCGCCTGAACGCAGCCCGGCTCGGGCGGTGCCGCCGCCGCCGCTTGAACGCGGCCCGGCCCGGCCCCCGCCGTCTCTGTCGCCGCAATGCAGAGTCCGAGTCACCTCCAGCAGTCGCTTGCCCGCTCGCCGCGGGTGTCCGCTCCCCGCAGCGGCCGCGGGCCGACCACGCTCTGCTTGCCGCTGCCCCTCCTCCGCTCCCCGCTGCTCCGCAGAGAACGAGGAGAAGGCAGGTCTCGCCTTCTTAGGCTACTCGAGCATTCTTAAGCTACCCTGGGCAGAAAGTCACAGAAAGAGCCACCCCTCGCTGTTCCCAAACAACAGGAGGGACTTCCATGCCATCAGCTACGCACCAGCTATCCTTCTGCAGCCCACAGGAGTTCACACAGTCGCCCCGGTAACACAAAACCTGAGCCCCAACTTTCCAAACCCAAACCGACGCCCAGAACTAAATTTAAACTCTCCATCTTTTGCAATCCGAGCTGCAGCTGGCCCCACGTTGGGCGCCAAAATTGTAATGGGTTGGGGCAGGTCCCCTCCCCACCACAGGCAGAAATAACGACTCAGGCAAACGGATTGCAAAAGTGATGAAAGTTTAAATAGAAAGCAGTGAATGTTACATAAAACCCAAAGCGCAGTGACAAAGGAAGATCCCATCCCCACCTGAGGGTACATGCAAAACCCCCAGGGCTCCTTCTTCCCCCTCCCTCTGCTGGGCTAGTCTCAGCTGGCCAGGCCTGAGACTGCCCATCCCCCTGTGGCCTTGGGCCTAATCAGGCCCATGGCCGGGAGATCTCTCCCCCAGTTACCAAGTCTCAGAGAGGGAAGGAAAGAGGAAGTGCCAGACTCCGCACTGGATCTTATAGTGGTGCAAAGAATTATGGTAGGAAATACACAATTTCCTGTGTCCATCCCTCTGGGCTGGACTTCTGGACACAGGAAGTGAATGCACCAGGGGGGCACCCAGCTCAAACTACAACATGCTGGTTTCCTGGGAGAAGAGACCACCATCCACGTGGCTACAACCTCCCTTCAGGTAGTTGTACACAGCAATAAGGTCTCCCCTGAGCCTCTTCTTCTCCAGGCTAAGCAACCCCAGCTCCCTCAGCCTCTCCTCACAGGGCTGTGCTCCAAACCTCTCCCCAGCTTTGTTGCCCTTCTCTGGACGCCTTCCAGCAACTCAACATCTTACAGGAGAAATCTTTTACAGGAGAAATGTGCTAGGAATGTCTAAGGTTTGATAACTAAGACAAAAGGGAAGAATTTCTGGCATTACATTCTAAACACAATCTGCTGCCACACATCCCTGTAAGCAATGAGGACGTTTTTGCCCTGTCAGGATTGAGTGGAAATATATCTCATACATAACACATTAGCATAATATTTGTAGCTTTTGTTATTGTAGTCCCTTGCAGTAAAAGCCTTGAGGTCATCCCACAAATATCTTCAGTATTATCTTGAGGTCCTTTTTCTTCTACACATGAAAGCATGAGAAATTTAGGGCAATGATCTGACTTCTTTGAGTCACACTTCAGATAGAGTGTCTTCACTGAGGACCACATTGTCACACCATGTACTCAAGCCCTTCAATACGCTCTAGCTGACTGATGGAAGAATGAAGCTTGTTCTGTAGCTACCCTGCCCTCCTGGAGATGCTGAGGGAGCTGGGATTGTTTAGCCTGGAGCAGAGGAGGCTCAGGGGAGACCTTATTGCCCTCTACAACTACCTGAAGGGAGGTTGTAGACAGGCAGGGGCTGGTCTCTTCTCCCAGGCAGCCAGCACCAGAACAAGAGGACACAGTCTCAAGCTGCGCTAGGGGAGGTTTAGGCTCACAGAGGGAGTGATTGCCCATTGGAATGGGCTGCCTGGGGAGGTGGTGGAGTCACCATCCCTGGAGGTGTTTAGGAGGAGACTTGATGGGGGGCTTGGTGCCATGGTTTAGTTGATTAGATGGTGTTGGATGATGGGTGGGACATGATGATCTTGAAGGTCTCCTCCAACCTGGTCTATTCTATTCCATTCCATTCCATTCCATTCCATTCCATTCCATTCCATTCTATTCTATTCCTGATCTCCAAGCCCTCATAACCAGGTGCAGTTTCACTGACTGCTACAGGCTGACAACCACTCACACATGGCAAAACCATAGAGCACAGTACAGAGGAGTTAAGCATCCAGCTGCCTTTAAAAATCTGACCATTGGATCTACTCTTAGTGTCTTCTGATAAGCAAACCTAAC
The DNA here is from genome assembly GCF_014839835.1 of Dryobates pubescens. NCBI lineage: Eukaryota > Metazoa > Chordata > Aves > Piciformes > Picidae > Dryobates > Dryobates pubescens. Next base: position 3,360,086 of record NC_071619.1, on the reverse strand, counting down.
TTGAGACAACAAACTAAACCACTGTTATTCCCAGCTACCCAAACTACTCTAAACCAATTGTATATCATCCTTTATGTGACTGACAGCTATTGTTTGGAAATTATTACCAGCTTGGCAGGGTATCTTCTTCAGGGATCATTTGGGGTTAGAGACAAGTGAGGGAGGGGAGATGCCGAAGGAGTCTGTGGCTTAACTTTTCAGAGGATGCTATCATAACAGTAGCAAAGTTGAAGGAAAACTCAACAAGTGAAGGCACATGCGTTACCCTACTTTAATGTGGACGATGCTTATTCTTTGATATGACCCAGATAAAAATCACAGTCAGTTCTCACCGTATCTCCTTCCCTAACGCTCACAAACAGAGCTTTTACAGTGCTTTGAATTAGATCTGTGATTTGTGAGCGACATGTCTAATAATTAGACTGTGAACATGTACAGTTAATCCATTTAAAGGTGTAAAGAAGTCCATTTAATGAACATTATAGTCACATTAGACTTGGAAACATCTAACTCTTTTGTTGAATAAAAAGAAGTTCAATGAGATTAACTTCTCTTAGTTGGTTTTAAAGAATACTCAAACATGTCCTACTCTGATAGTGTACTATTCCTTGGTGCATGGTTTCTGCATACCAATGTCCTCAGTGTAGAAGAGTAAGAATAAGACTGGGAGACATTCTATTTCAGTTAAATAATTACAAATTAAAGAGGATCACTTCTACTTTCTATACTTACTGTGGGATGATAAGAAGCTGAACTCCTTGAACTTGTAATTATATAACAGAAATGTTAATCTCCTGGTTGGGTATTCAGTCCTCCTGCATTAAATGTATTCTCACAATTATCAAGTTTACTCCATGGCACAGAGACGTTTCTATTGGGAAACCTATTATTTGATCCCATCAGGTTTTGACCATAAATACTGTAATGGAATTCTGTCTTCAAATCTCTGCCTGCCACGAAAATGACTAATGAGGGTTAATACACCTGTGCAGCTTGAGAACCTGAAGAACAAAGGGAAAAAAACCCAACAAACCAAAACCACCCCACCACATTCATACCATTTCTGATTTTCAATTTGCAAGGCTAACTGAGCTGCCGATTTATTTTCCACAGCTTTGTGCAATTAAGAAAGAAAAAGGAAAAAATAGAAGAAGAAGAAGAAGAAGATTTAAGCTAGAGGACATATAAGTCCCAAATACACTAAGTAACTTGTAATAAAGAAATTTAATTTTAAATATATGTACTTTAAGCAGCTGTGCTCCACTTAGGAGCAACTCATTTAGGCTTAAGAGTTACTGGCCGAAGCTATCTTCTTTTCACAGCACATTATTACGTGTGCTATTGGCTTTAATAGTTTGGATGTGCAATTTACATCCTGGGCCATTTAAATACATAAAACTATTTCAAGGGCTAGAGTAGCCAGTTAGAAAAGAAAATGAGATCATCCTCTGACTTCCACTTGCACTCTTTTAATGAAGAAAACAATGTCTGTCCAGCAAAATTCTGGCTCCCGGTGATGGAATGGAATGGAATGGAATGGAATGGAATGGAATGGAATGGAATGGAATGGAATGGAAGAATAGAATAGAACAGAACAGAACAGAACAGAACAGAATAGAATAGGATTAACCAGGTTGGAAGAGACCTTTGAGATCATGGAGTCCAACCTATCACCCAACACCGTTTAATCAACTAAACCATGGCACCAAACACCCCATCAAGTCTCTTCCTAAACACCTCTAGTGATGGTGACTCCACCAACTCCCTGGGCAGCACATTCCAATGGTCAATCTCTCTTGCTGGGAAGTATTTCTTCCTAACATCCAGCCTAAACTTCCCCTGGTGCAGTTTGAGATGGTGTTCTCTTGTTCTGTTCCTCGTTGCCTGGGAGAAGAGACCAACCCCCACCTGGCTACAACCTCCCTTTAGGTAGTTGAGAGCAGGAAGGTCTCCCCTGAGCCTCCTCTTCTCTAGGCTAAGCAACCCCAGCTCCCTCAGCATCTCCTCGCAGGGCTGTGCTCCAAACCCCTCCCCAGCTTTGTTGCCCTTCTCTGGACGCCTTCCAGCAACTCAACATCTTTCCTAAACTGAGGGGCCCAGAACTGGACACAGGACTGAAGGTGTGGCCTAACCAGTGCTGAGTACAGGGCAGAATGACTTCTGTGCTCCTTCTTGGCCACACTGTTCCTGATGCAGGCCAGGAATAATGAATGAAGCTGTACCTCTGTTAAAAATTGATGATAATTTCTGCAGATAGCCACTTCAGAGAGATTTTAGCAGGTGAAACACTTGCTTCCAACACAGATACCTGGCTTGTTGCATACGTTCAGCCTACATTCTTTTGTAGTTTGCAGAGCTAAACCTGATAAGATCAAGATACAACATAACCCTGGCTAATGCAGTGGGACTTTTCATTACTGTATGGGATGCAGTCCCTCCACCTGGGGAAGTATCCTCTTGAGGGCTAACACTGCACCTGAACAGCATACACAGATTTCTTCTACTGAGCATGTTGAGCCTTCCAGTCACTGCACATGAAGAGGCATTTTACCCTGTTCCAGGGAGTGAGCATCTTTTGGGATGTTGCAGATCTTACAGCTCACATCATTACCCACTACCCAAAACTCCTGCAACATGATTTGCAAAGTATTGTCATGAACCCATAAGAAAAGCCAAAATTCTACTTCCCAAATGTGTCAGTTGGAGTTTTATTAGTCAGACACTTGGAAGCTTCTACAGGTAAAAAGAACAGCAGGAAAAAGAAGCATAAACGGTAAGGGCCATTCATGGCAAGATCTGCTGCCAAGGACCTCTGAAGCTAATGCTGCTTCTGAAATATGTTGAATGTTACACAGTCTGAAGAGTCTGCAGAGACCTGGGATGAAGACAACTATGTTCTTACTCTAAAGGCCTTGGACTTACCAAATGTTCTTGCCTTACTGAGGCACAGGGACAGGCCTGTGCCTGACAGTCACCAGGGTAGTTCCTGCTAACCCTGACACCGCCCCCACGTCCCCTTTTAGCCCTCAGGTTTCTCAGCAACCATGCTCCCCTCAGGCATTTGATGCTCACTGGAGCAAACAACTGAGATAAGGATAAAAACTGACTTTGATTGTGCTGCATAGAAAATATACTTCCCTTTAAATTTCCTGCCTGCATGAGTTATTGGATACACACACAATACCAGTCTAATGACTCAATCATGCAAGCTACCCAGGCTGACCCACAGAGCCTCTCGCCACTGCCTGACCTGCCTGCTGACCGAGCGTGGTTTGCAATGGTAGAGCTCACACCATGCTTTCAAAGAGAACAACCATCATTTAAAGTGTCATGGCAGATTTTAAGCCACTGAGGGTTTTTGTTTGTGTTTGTGTGCTGGTTTGGGGTTTTTTTCCATCCTCGCTAGGCCTATTAGTCTAGTACTTCATTATCATGGAATCATAGAATCATAGAATGGTCTGGGTTGGAAGGGACCTCCAAAGGTCAACCAGTCCAACCCCCTCAGCAGTCAGCAGGGGCATCCTTAACTAGATCAAGCTGCCCAGAGCCCTATCAAGCCTCACTTTGAGTATCTCTAGGCATGGGGTACAACCACCTTCCTGGGCAACCTGTTCCAGAGTTCCACTACCCTCATAATAAAGAACTTGTTCCTAGCATCCAATTATTATCTGCTCTTTAGTTTGAAGACATTGTCCCTTGTTCTGTCACTGCAGGCTTTTGTCAAGAGTCTCTCTCCATCCTTCTTGCAGGCCTCCTTCATATTATAATTTTAGTAACTAGTTAAGATCAGTATCCAGAGTCCTGAGTTGTAGACATTGGCCAATTTTGTCACCCAATGCTCATTTGTTATCTGCTCCTACTTGTGGCAGCTTCTGGCACCATCCCTTGCTCTAAATACACATGGAAAACTCATTGGTTTTTATTCCAGAAATGGTCTTCTCAGTATCCCAGCTTGTCCAAGTGACAGCACTGGACCCAGTGCTTGGGAGCCTTGTCCCTTTGCTGGGTCTTTTGTTTCACAAGCAGCACACTTCATTCTCTGAGGCCAAGTGAATTTACAAGTCTCAGCAGGCCACTGTGAGTCAGAGGGACCACAGCTTCAGGAACGTGCTGGGGTAGCTGAGACACTGCTGTGGCCATGAGTAAGAATAAAAAGTGTTTGGCAGTGACTGGGTATGATTCAGCTTCGCTGTGAAAGGGCAGAGATTCCCACTGAGTTCCCAAGGTAAAGTCAAAGCCTGTCCCATGCCAGAGGCTGCTGAGGGAGAGATGGCAGGGAGCAGATCCTGCCCTTCTGTCTGTGACAAACCCTCCCCAACCTGGTGAACACATCAGCAATAAGACATAAAATGTCACCACTGCAGGTTAGCAGAGTCAGATGCGGCTACAGCGCTGTGAAACTGCATTTCCTCTGTGACAGCAGAGCCCCACATGCTGAACAAAGAGCTGCAAGCAGGCAGCAGAGGCAAAGCAGCAGATACTTGTTTGGTTTTAAAGTACAGTTGGCAACTACTTGAGGAAAGTATTCCAGTCTCATCATCTTGTCATGAAATTCCTAGTTCCTTTATATGCACAGTCTTACTGTAACATCAGTATGTCTCAATTAGGCTACAAGGCTGTTCAGATAATTACACAGGATGCATAAATGTGAACTGGCACATTGGGAAATATACTGCCCTGCTGCTTAAATATAGGAGATAAAACCATGGGAAAGAGGCAACAGAATACAGTGCTGTAAGATTAGAGAGAGATAAATTCAAGTACACTGCCATGGTGCCGCTGCAATATGGAGAGAAAGTTATTAGAAACAAAATGAATTCAGTAGCGCCTTGAACTCACTATCATAGTCTGGGGCAAGTTAATCACTTCATCCTCATCCACTAACACATTTATCCACCTACTAATTCTCCACCTAATTAGAGAGAAATTCAGAGCTCTACTGGTCAGGGAGGCAGGGATTAGGGTTAAGAAAACACTTGTATTTGAAACCCCCTACCTCTGCTGGTTAGTGTGAAAGATCCTATAAGAAACTCCCACCCTAGCTAATCCATGACCCTCAGCAGGGAGGAGTGTTAACAATTTGGTTTAAAACTCACACTCTCAGACAAATGCATCAAAAACGGCTTTTCTTCTTTGATTTATAGGTATTACTTGTTTTTCCAAGCTCCATTAAGGACTCTTCATCATGTACTGCAAGGGGCATTAAGCACTGAAAGTTGTTCCCAGCTCTGTATTATTCAAAGGCAATTTACACTAATTATTGGAGTCCGTGGTGTTACCCATACTCATAGAATGATCCATCTCAGCAGGCTAAAGTACTTTTGAAATGTTAATTTATTACTGAGGTATAAAAACGCCCTTACATTAAAGCACAATTCTTTCTTAAATGCCAAGGGTTTTCTGTTGCTGATGTATTACATACTTACTGTTTGTCTTAGATACAAGAATAGAGATATAATTTAATTTGCCATATAACAGTGCCAATAAAAGCCACTGTTAGCACAAATTGCACTTTATTCCAGCTCGGTTACGACACTGATATTATTCTTGTTTTTCTTGCTTAGTGATTTTCTCAGTGTGCATGCAAACACAGCTACTTCACGGAGGCAGGCTTGTCAGGCAAAACCCCTAAAGAGCAAAATGAAAAGACTGTCCCACTGGAAAAGTGTTTCACCGATCCTGAAATAAACTCATTCCCACTAAAGCACAGATATGAGTGTGAGGTCACTGCTCCCAGCACAAGGAGGGGAAATGTGCTCAGAAAGTGTCATGAGAGCGCAGCTGTGCACCAAACAGCAGCAAGAAGTAAATACTAATATTATAATAATAAACACAATGATAAAGATCAAATATCATTATAAAAACATCATAGTAATATATAATATAATATAATAATAATAATAATAAAAACAGTTTAAAAATTCCACTAGTAGCCCCCAGTGCTCAGTTAAATTCTGCTACCAAAGCCACTGGTTTTAGCAAGAACAGTTTGGCCAGTGTTGAGCACTCCACCTCTTAGAGGTTTTGGGTTTGTTTGGTTGAGGGTTTTTTTTTGGTTTGGTTGGGGTTTTTTGTTTTGTTTTTTTTGTTTGGGTTTTGTTGTTGTTGTTGTTGTTGGTCACAATGTGTTAAAATGTCAACAAAACTTCTATTTGACCTCATGCTGACAAAAGCCCTTGAACAATCAATAGGATTATTCCTTAACTGGCTCAACCAACAATTTTTACTTCACTTCAGTGGTAAGAGGAAATCTTTCCTTGGAAGTGTCAGACTTGAGATGTGGAAGGAGTTTGTAGCAAATAAATAATGAAAAAAAGAGGCCCCTTTGCTTTCCTGAGTCCTCTCCAAGGTCCCAAAGATGCTCCTCACCCACAAAACGGAGAGAGTCTGGAGAGAGTCTGCTTACAATGGCTTGTAGTGAGAGGACAAGTGGCAATGGCTTAAATGTAGAGAAATGCAGATTTAGATTGGATGTTAGGAACAAATTCCTTACTACAAGGGTAGTGGAACTCTGAAACAGGTTGCCCAGGGAGGTGGCTGGGGGCCCATCCCTGGAGATTTTCAAAGTTAGGTTCGACAGGGCTCTGGGCAACCTGATCTAGTTGGGGATGTCCCTGATTACTGCAGAGGAAGTTGGACTCGAGGACCTTTAGAGGTCCCTTCCAACCCAGACCATTCTATGATTCTAATTGTGCACTGTGATGAATTAAGACCATCTGCTTTATATCAGAAAAATCTAAATAACATCACATAAACAAAGCTTGCCATGATAAGTTCAAATCTTTTTTTACCCAGAAAACTTTGGCAACCTAGAATTTGTTTGTGGAGCTGAAAATCAAAACAGAGCTTTGGAATGTCAATACTCTTATTGCCAAACCGTGTCAAGATTTCATACCACCTTGCCCTGCATTTCCTTTACCTCTCCAGGTCTCTGCCTGACCACTGAAAATACCCTTCCTCAAGCAATAGCAACTCCTGAAATGAAAGGGCTTAAGAAACAAAGCATCAAGCTAACATAAACCTCGATCACCTCTAACACAATCTGTTTACCCAAAGAGATCCAAATTCCAGAGTGATAGCTTGGCTCCATAAACTGGGCAATGCACTGCGAGTACTCGGGAGTCAGCTGATCTGCAGAGGAGTCAGGCAATTACATGTGGGAAGCATTGTGCTCACTCACATGCCTAAATTCCACACACAGGACTATAATTTGCATGCAGAGCACTTTGCATATATTAAGGATTTGGGGTTGGATTTTTTTTTTGCATAAAAGGCCTGGTAGGAGCCAAAGTCATGACTTGTATACGAAACCACAGTAATCCTACCTGCAAGTCAGACCTTTAGATAAACAAGATTGACTTCTTAAATGAAGAAAATCTGCTTTGGATGAGCATATGTTCTCACAAAACCTAACTCATCATGAAAATGATTCACATCACAAAACAAAACACTCCCCAAGTTTCTCCTATAAAATTTATGCCATGAATCAGAAGTGAGGCATGTCGTTATTTTGAGGCAGAATAAGGAATTCAAACAGCGTTGATCCATCCTCTTTCATCTCTCTTTAGTCATAGGCTACACTTACAGTATCTCTTTCAGGAATAGGTGGGCACAACTAATCCTGGGCTACTGAGGCCTGGATCACCACAAATGCATTGCAAAGAGGCCATCCTGATGTATCCACCCATTTTTACAGAATAACCCCATCTATCCATAAGACTCTGGCTTTTTGCTATGCAGATAAACCCATAGGTTATTCAAGCTTATGTTTTATTCCTCACTGAAAGTTAGCCAGCCTTTGACAATCTGGACCATCAGTTGTCTCCATATAGAAGTTACTTCCAAATGTGAAGAAGTCAACTTGACTTCTCTTCTGCTAAGCTAGCCAAGTCCCTGATGACTGGGAGAAAGGGTGAGTGATGGCTTCAAACTAGAGAAGAGCAGATTTAGATTGGATGTTAGGAACAGGTTCTTTACTATGGGGATAGTGGAACACTGGAACAGGCTGCCCACAAAATGTGGTTGGGGCCCCATCCCTGGAGATACTCAAAGTTAGGCTCAACAGGGCTCTGGGTAGCCTGATCTAGTTGAGGATGCACTTACTGCAGGGGGATTGGACTGGATGACTTTTGGAGGTCCCTTCCAACCCAGACCATTCTATGATTCTATGATTCTATGCTGATGGGAAACAGCTCCAAAGCAGGGACTTGGATGGGCAGCAGCAGCACATGACATACTCACTTTCAGCTGGGAGGGAACACACTGAAGCAGAAGCAGCAAATACTGTTCTTGTTTGGAAACCTTACTGTATCACAAACTGGTTGGATTCTGAAATTTAGTCCAAGCAATTAGTAGGAACCTTATGTCTCACAGAAACCTACTCAGTTCTCTTTGACAAAGGAACAGTTTGGGAGACAAATATTGCTCTGGTGTCATTTTAGACAATGAAGTAAATTCTGTGCTGCTCCAGACTCACCTGATCCAGCTAGAAGCCTACAAAAAGAATCATTTGATGTTTTGCAATCATTCAGTAGTCACTGACATTGGTTCAGTGGTTCAGCTCAAGAATGAAAGGGAAAACTGAAGTAATTTGTGATGAGTTGAGACGTCTAGGATCTGTGAAAAGCATGCTGCATATCTCTCTGTGGGAAATGTTTTCTACCTTTGAATTAGTGGAAATTCCCTCAGCAAATGGCAAAAATAGCACAGGAATAATGCCCTACCAAATCCTCACATTCTCTTCTAAAAGCCCAGGCTTAAAGACACTGGACCTTAGTTAATGGGAACACATCCAGGACATTATGCACATCTTGAGCTGACTAAAGATTCAGCAAATGGTGACATCTAGGACTTAGAGAATTTTTACTAGCAAACTAGAAGTCAAGGTTTTGTTTCCCCCTACAACTCCTCTCCATAATTCAATCCCCTCCTGCTTTTTTAAAATTTATTATTGTTATTATTAGCAGTCACAAAGAATCACAGAACATTAGGGGTTGGAAGTGACCTCAAAAGATCATCCAATCCAATCCCTCTGCCAGAGAAGGATCACCTACAGTAGGTCACACAGGAACACATTCAGGTGGGTTTTGAATGTCTCCAGAGAAGGAGACTCCACAGCCTCCCTGTGCAGCCTCCTCCAGTGTTTTGTCACCCTCATACTGAAGCAGTTTTTCCTTATGTTCATGTGGACCCTCCTGTGGTGCATCTTGCATCCATTGCCCCTCGTCCTATCATTGGACATCACTGAGAAGAGCCTTCACATATTTATAAACATGAATGAGCATTAATCAGCAATGGCTTAGACTTTTCTGAGCCACTCTTTCAAGAAAGCAGAGTTCAAGCTAAACAAAAGGGGAAACTCTCCTGATTTCTCAAAAAGAAACAACCAGCTTCTCCCAGACCCCAGGTTTATGCACTTACTAAAAGCAGCGGACCATCAATTTTCAATGGCTGCAGCTCCATACAGAGGTAAAGATGTCATCACAGGGCCATGTGAAGTATTTCAGGCTGTTGGAGAGAACAGATACAGATATCAAGCTCTAACTTAAATTCCAGTCCATCAAATGGCTGCCACATCAGGTACCTAATGAATATGCTTTATCTTATTAGACAGAAATAACTGTTATAAATCAAGTCATGTGTAGAAAATTCATCAGTGTTCTTACTTGCCTTCATTTGATTTTCAGCCATACTAACATATTTCATTAAAAGAGTTCATTTCCTTCAGAAGATATCAACAGGTTTGCCTAACAGCATCAAGTTAGAAATTCATCAGGACATTGCTGCGATGCCACTTAGAGCACAGAGCGGTTATACATTATACATGCAAGGCTAGTGGCACCAGGCAGCTCGTCTTCTAATTAAAACAAGTCAGAGCAAATTGTTAGGAGGAGGAAATAGACCAAAAATGGGAGAAAAGAAGATTTCCATTGCAACATGAAAACTCAGCTCATCTGCATAATATTAATGATATCAAATATGCAAACAGCTGTTTCTCTCATTAAATGCTATATGCAAATAACACTAGGAGGAGTGGTGATGTTGTTTCAGGGTTGAGAGATCATGGGGGGTAATTAAAGGTTAATCCAGTTTTCAGTTCACAGACTGTAAGACATGAGTGGCTTTAAAGAAAAATTGTCACTTAACCTTCAATTCATTATCCACAGCACATGGATTTCTCTTCTAAAATTACAAAAAACATATATGTATTTATCCACACTCTAGTGCCAAGCTCTGGTGCATATCATTAGGGAAGAACAGAAATGATTTGTTGCTATGCCAGTAAGTAGGTGCTGGAATGCATTAATTAGGGAAAGCAGAATTTGATCAGAAGTTCTCAGACCGCAATCTGAGCGCTGTAATCTCGCTAAACATATTTCAATGGCTGAGATGTTGTCAAATGTTAACAGAGAGCCATCTGAAGCACTTGTGGAAAAAGTCCCCTAGAATAATTAAAAGCCAAATGTTTGAGATTCCGCACGAGTTCCGCCGTGAGCCCCGCGCGTCGGATGGTGCCATCCGCAGCAGGCTGCCAACCGTCACTTCTGCTCGGAGCATCCTGCTGGGCGGATTGAAAGCAGTAAACATTTTAGCACTTAGATCTGAGTTCAACACACCAGATGAGGCATTCCCGCTCCTTGCTCATAGGAGAAAATAAAGTGATAAGTGTCTGCGCTGCAGTCTAGCCATGTTCTTCGGCAGCAAGACTTTGTGCGGCGGGAAAGGCAAGGCCAGTGTGAACTACAGCAGCCACAGGTGGGAAAAGTAGAGAAAGGCAAAGTAATCTCTTGCTTTGTGCAGCCCTTTCTGTATAGTACCTGGGTGAAAATCAATGTAGGCCTGGGATGGCGAGAGTGACAAATCAAAGAGGAGATGACAGTTGGCTGCACTTGGCCTTAGATCCAGAGACCATGGCATTCCCTGCTTCCGAGACTGCATGGCACATTCTATACAGAAAGAGTGATTGCCCATTGGAATGGGCTGCCTGGGGAGGTGGTGGAGTCGCCATCACTGGAGGTTTTCAGGAGGAGACTTGATGGGGTGCTTGGTGCCGTGGGTTAGTTGTTTGGGTGGTGTTGGATTGGTTGATGGGTTGGACGCGGTGATCTTGAAGGTCTCTTCCAACCTGGTTTATTCTGTGTATTCTATGTATTCGGGTATTTTGGTGTTTTACTTAAAAAATCTGCTTCCAAAAGCCTGACAAATGATCTCCTTTAATATGGAGCAAGAACAAGGTTTTATATGTCTCTCTCTGGCGTGTCTCTCACCATCTGGCTGTCCCCACTGCCTCTCTCACTCCTCCCCCAGTAACCACCACTAGATCTTCCATCTGTGCCTCACAAGTTCTTTGGGTTTGAAAACCAGTTTCCGCCCCTTCTGGCCTCTCGAGCTCCCATTTGTGCACTGCATTGCCTTTGAGCCTCGCATTCAAAGAACCATGAGTACACCACCTCAAAATTCACCTTGTTTTCCTGGGTTGAATAGCTCAGGTTTGCCCCTAGTAGCTTTCAAAAGGTGCTGAGTATGGTATACGCTCAACTTAAGCTATTCTGGCTGGTCTAGCTCTAGAATTTTGTTGTGGAATTCAGTTATAAAACTTCTTGTTAAAGAAAGGTACCCCCCAAAAAATTTATATCTATATATTTATAGTGTATTACAGGAGACAAAAATAATCAAACATATATTCTTGTCCACATTCATGTGGCAGCCTGTGGCATAAAAAAATCCCCCTTCTCAGTGATATTCACAGCTATTTACAGCCTGCTTCCATTTGAAAAAGGTCTGATATCCAGAAAAAAAGCCTGTGAAAATACCACTTTTTCCCCTGAAGTTGGAGACAAACACTGCAGAGGGATTTTACTGTACTTCAGTTTGTTTTGAATGGCTGTAGTGAAACAGAAATGATAACTTTCTTGCCTCGAGTACACAACAACTCTACTTTCCCTTGGATAATACACTTTGTAAGGTTACTCTGGCTAGCTAGCTGCAAATTTTAGGGCAACACGGGTGTCACTCCACAGCACCACAGAAGAGACTTGAACACTGAAAATTCCACTTGTTCCACATACCTCATCCAGCAACACAAGCAGAAACAGTGCACAGGGGGAAAACCCGCAGTCCAATCTCACTCAGCTGGAGCCCGGCCGCCTACAGCTGCACTTCCCTTCCTGTAGCCACCACCCCACCTCCACAGCAGACCGGAGTGGCAGCTGCTGCCCCTTCTGAGCCGCCTGAATAAACAGCTGAGGATTACCCTCTTGTGCGAGAACACCCTCGGGCGCAGTCGGTTCTCCGTCACCCCGGGGTAAAGGGAGCGGAGGGCAGGATGCAGCGCAAGCATAAAGGAGCGGCGGCTGGCAGGTGCAGGAGTCCCGCGGGGGCCTGTTACAGGCTGATAGCATTGAAGCAGCCTTCAGCCTCCTGCTTTGATCACTTCAGCACAAAGGTGGCTTCCACGCCTTCCCCATTGCCCTTGTTCCTCGCCCAGCATCAGGACCTGGAGAAACAATTCAGGCTGGAAATCTCCCAGTCGCTTATCTCCAGATCCCATCAGAAAAGGGGCCTGTCAAAATCTCCTCTCTGGCTTATCATCCCCAAGCGCTGTCAGAGCCCTCTGTCTCTGCAAGCAGGTGAAGATTTAAGGTTGTACCTGTGAAGTCTGAATGAGCTCTGGTAAATGCCACCCGATCCCTGTTAAAGTAAATTACAAGTACCCCCTTGAAATGTCACGCTGCGTTTTGACAGGGAGAGCCACACACAAAAATTCAGCCATAAAATTTGTCCTTCTCATGCTCGAAATGTACTTTCAGGGCAAGTGAATGCAGGTAACTGTGCAAGCAAATTGGGCTGTGGAGGATTTGGTCCAAAGCTCACAAGAGCGTAAGAAAAAGTCTAACAAATGTAGGCAGCCCTGAACGCCAGCTTCTCACGGGCACTCTCACGCACGCGTGTGTGCACACAGGTCACGATGGCTGGAAACGCATTCCCACACCTCCGGTTACCTGGGAGAACGTTTGGCTGAAGGATGTAAACCCTGGGATTTTGGCACACACAAAGGGAATAAATAGGTATTAAAATGTATTTGTCAGGAGCAGAGTTTTGAACGTCTAATTGCTGCAGTTTGTTAGAGGAACAAAAAGATCTTCCCTGGCTTCAGCCACATCCAAGGGGATTAATTTGTCACTCTTCAAAAACAACTCATTGGAGGAATACCCTCTTTGATTCTTTATTCTCACATTAATTAGGAGTAATAAGTACACTAACTACACTCGGTACTTAAAAAATTAGTAGAAATAAATCTGCCGCCCATCTCAAGAGGGCAACAGAGATGTGGCTGTGTGGGGTGGGAGCCTCGAAAGTGAATCCTGTTAGTGGGACAGCCTGACCACGCCAGCCTGGAACAGGGCACCAGCCTGGGGTGCCCCCTGAGCCTCCGTCTGGCTGTCAGCAGAGAGAACTCTGGGCTGAGGCTATTACCACCACCTACTCAGCAGCCCTGGGTGCACGTACCCTGTGGCCCATGGTGGGAAGTGCAACAGCCTCTCCCCAAAGCCACCCCCAACAGCCTCTCCCAACTCCCGATGGCCACCTGTGATGGCTGCCCCCAAACAGCCTCTCCCAGTGGCTGCCCCCAGTGCTCCCATGTACACTGGCCAAGCTTCAGCAGGCCTCATAAGGCCCCAGGGAGTCTCCTGAGGGCACAAGCCTCTCCTGTCCAACCCCCTCCAGCACAGGCCCAGGGTGCTGCCCTGTCAGTCTCAAACTGCGCCAGGGGAGGTTTAGGCTGGGGTGTTAGGAAGAAGTTCTTCCCAGAAAGAGTGACTGGCCATTGGAATGGGCTGCCCAGGGAGGTGGTGGAGTCACCATCACTGGAGGTGTTTAGGAAGAGACTGGATGGGGTGCTTGGTGCCATGGTTTAGTTGATTAGGTGGTGTTGGGTGATAGGTTGGACTTGATGATCTCAAAAGTCTCTTCCAACCTGGTTAATTCTATTCTATTCTATTCTATCTCATCTGTAATGGCTGCTGCATGGAGTCCCTGCAAGTCCTTATGAGACAGCAGAAGGTGCCTGTCCAGAAGGGCTCACGGTGGCATGCACCCAACAGGTCTCTTCATCATTTTTAAGGCACTTATTATGTCCTGCAGCAAACCCACAAACACCACATAATCCATATTGTGCCTCTGTTCCTCATGTACCTATTTCTCACGGACAGGACCTTTGTGGTGGCTTTGCTAGTGCCAGCAAAGTTTCCCTGATTTACTATAGCAGAGGAGCTGGGTCTGGGAGCACAGGAAAAAAGTGTGTGATTTAAAAAGGAAAAAAAAAAAATTAAAAATAATTATTTTATCCTGAAATATAAAAGTCATTTTGATCTTTGTTGCAAGGAAAACATCAAAAGAGAGGTGACTCAAACTACCTTCTCAAAATACCTTTGGGCACCTCAATACAGGAGAGATGTGGAGGTGCTGCAGGAGGGCAAGGAAGCTGTGAAGGAAGAATAAATCTGATGAAGAATGACTGAAGGAACTGGGGATCATTAGTTTGGAAAAGAGGAGGCTCAGGGGAGACCTCTACTGCTGCCTGGTCTTTCCTCACAGGTAGTTAGTGATGGAACAAGAGGGAATGGCCTCAAGCTGTGACTGGGTAGGTTTAGACTGGACATTAGGAAAAAAATTTTCATGGAAAGCTGTCAGGCATTTGATTGTGCTGCCCAAAGAGGTGGCGGACTCACCAACCCTGGATGTGTTTAAAGGTGGTTTGGATGTAGTGCTTGGGGCTATGGTTTAGGGGTGAACCTGGTAGAGTAGGGTTCTCGGTTGGACTGGGTGATCCTGACGGTCTTTTCCAACCTGAATGTTTCTGTGATGCTGTGATTCTCTAAAGAATAACTGACAGGATTGAACCAAACTGTCTTTCCTGTTGTTTCTAAGTGGGAACTCCTCCTTGATGTTTCGATATCTCCAAGTCCCTTTCACAAGCCATCTCTCCCACCTTGAGTGTGCCCTGTTTGTCTGTGGGACCATTCATCTGAAGACAGCTGTCCCTTGGCTCTGGGGACAGGACTGGCTCTGCTCCCACAGCAGCCTGGCCCAGTCAGCCAGGACAGGAGAAGGCCAGAGAAGTGTGGAGGTGCTGGATTTCCAAACAGTTGTTCCAGGCTCCGAGTGCTGACACCTCCACCTTTCATCGTGTCCTTAAACTGCATGGCTTGAGAGGCGGCAGCCTTTATTGCCTGCTTGTTTAAGGTAATTACTACATGTATTTCCTCCCTGCTGGTTCTGCTGAAGCGGAAAAGGCTTTGGACTTCACTTCACTATACATAATAAAGAAAAAAAAATGGTTTATAAACACCACTCCTTCTATAGTTTCAAAGGCAGGTTGTAGGGTGAGAGTCAGGAGAATGGTCCCTATTTGGCAAGCAGGCTAATAATGGTGAAGTTGCTGGAGGGAAATCTCTTGTCAAGTCTCCCTGAGCTGGAAGGACGCAGAGCACTCTTTGTTCCCTTGGTAGTAAACAATAATCCTTTTAAGACACTCTGCTGTCCCCACCACTCACTCCTAAAGGATATTAAAAAAACCAGAAGAAGAAGAAAAAGAGGCAGCCCAACTGAGTGGGAAGAGTCTATTTCATTTTGGAGAGGGTGGGAATTTGTGACTTTTTAAAGACACTTGGTGCTAGTTAAAATCTGTACAGCCCAAAGAGATATATGGCACTGTTTTTCAAAGAGGGATGAAGTCAATCTGATTTAGCAAGTGATTTATTACCATCTTAAAATATGCTTTATGATTCCTAAGATTCGGCGCTCAGTGCCAACAGAAAGACAATTGCTTTTGCTCCACCTAGCATCGAGAAAGAATTCTGAATGCACACTGATGTTTGACGGGGAAACAGTAGAAATAAGATTGCTTTTTAAAGCACACTGCAGAGAAAAGCACACAAGCAATATGGGAATTCTCCATTTAAGAATCTACCTCGCAGTCAGCAGCGTGTTGATTTGAAACGCTGTGCCTTTCTAAACCATTCCCCTCCTCCTAATAAGCGCTGCATCCAATTTGTATGTTATGCTGATGAAACGGTTTGAAGCGAGGGAAAATGAGGAGTTGGAAAAATAAAGGCAAGTTCTACAGAAGAAATGAAGTGCTATCATTGAAATCTTTATTTATGTGAAAAGAAAGGGCTAAAACATTACCTCAGAATTCAAGATTACAACATCAGTAGGATATAAAGTAAATCCATTCTCGTAGTGAAACATCAGAAACCATAATCCTTTTTCAAAGACCTTTTGTTATTTTAATGTCTGACAAATTATGTTTTAAAAAAAAAAAGAAGAAGAAGAAGAAGAAGAAGAAAAACACTTAGATTTAAGAGGTTTCTTTTACTTCAGTAAAAGTAGTTTCACTATTTAAAAGTTTTAATTTTCTGTAACCAATAGTATTTACTATGCTGGCTAAGTGTTAACACAAGAGTAAGGTTATTTCAGCCTCAATAGGGACCAAGTACAAAGTTGCCACCAAAGACTTTTGCATCAAGTTGTTATGGCAACTTAGTATTCTAAAAAGTATTAAGTTTTAGCAAAGGGTTTTGTTTTGTTAATTTGGTTGCTTTTCCTTCATGTTTTGAAGTTGCTAAGTGTTATAAAAACGTTGCATCATTACCATTCAAATGACAAGAGGTCTCAGAACATATTTGAATCTTGCCTATGTCACAAGACATTCTGGGATGATGTCCAAGGACCCTCATCCCTGCTTTAAGTGGAACCCCCGGCCCTCACTATGTGCAGGGGAGTCATTCCACAGCGTTCCTAGCACTGAAAAACAAGGACAAAGAGAAACAAACTAGATATTTACCTCTAATGTACTAAAGGAGAAGACAGGATGAACCAAGGGATGGAAGAAGTGACCTTTTTATTGTACACACAGCATCTCTCTTTCATCTGTTCACGTTGAAAGCATGAAGAGTAACTTCCTTATTGGTATTCTGTACTCTTGACAAGCCATGAAGAAATGGAAGAGGGAAATAATCTCCTGAGAGCTCTGCAACTAAAGGGCAGGTTTTGACCGGTGCAGACATAGCAGGAAATTGTTGCAAGAAGCCCATTTCAGATCCTGACACAGGTATGGAAGGAAGAGACAGAATAATGGGCTTAAAACCCCATAATAAGCAAGATCTCAGGATCACACACCATCACAAGCCATTGCAACAGGGCCCCTCCCTCCCACCCCCACTCCCAGAAATTCCCAGTGCTGCCTTTCCAGCTCTAATGGCCTTTGGTTCACTAACCCTACCCCTAAACTTTCCCCTACCCCCTGCTACAGCACAGACTTTCCCCTCTCCAAATGTGCCTGAGCTACATGTTCATCCTGACTCCAGTGCTTGCTCTGCCTTGCCAGTTTGGGCACAGGAGCACCGGAGCTCAACACAAGTCAGTCATAGAAATGAGCAGAGTGTCCTGGGCTGAATTCCCTGGGCAGCATCATCGGTGTGTCACCAAATACCTCTGCTGGCTTCTTCTCAGTCTGGAGCTGGGGGGTTGAATGTGTGTGGCAAAGGAGGAGAAAATAAGAGAGTAAATAGATTGTGTCTCTCATGCAAAGGAGACCTTTTTCCCCCATATTGACAAATTTAAAGAGCTTTTTAAATGCAGCTGGAAAATATGGGAAGGTTGCATTGTTTTGATCAGAATTTTCCTCACCAGGTCTCTCCACCCTTTCCTAGTTTTCCAACAGGAAGATAGATGGAAATAAACTGGGGAGACTGAACAGAAGATAACAACATGAATTTATTTGTAAATTTTGAAATGATGCTGCCATGTAAAGCAGTATTTATTTTTGACTCATTTGTGGGACAGGATCAAGCCACTAAATACCTGCATCGTAGTCGAGTTCCTAGAAGGCAAAACAAAACAAGAAGAGCGCTGGCTGCCAAATCCTGCCAAAGACTTCTTGTATGAACTTGGGCACATCATTTAATTTGCCAGTTTCTCAGTGAGCTGTTTGTACAGTGAGAACAATGCCATTTCCTTTTTCTCATCCTTTGTCTTGTTTATTGAGATAGTCACTACTCCAGGGAGTACACAATCTCTAATTATGAACAACTAGCATAATAGCGCCCTGATCTCTAGGACCTACCGCAATACAAAGGACTAATAATCATCACAAGTCTTCTGTTCTGATGCATGGCCTGCAAGAGCTATGAATACTAACATATGCTGGAAAGTTCTGTGTAATTTTATGTCTTTGAGAGAAAATGAAAGCCTAGTTTTTTCCCCCCATTGCTGCCATTTATACAGGCTTACACTTTCCAGGAAGCTCCTGCCTTTATGTACCTTCCTCCTCCTTTTCAAAACAGAAATAAAAGTCTCACTAAATAAAATAAAGATTATGAATGGCCAGTCCTTTCCTTCCTCCCAGTTACTGTCACCCAGGAGCACGCAGCAAAGGATGTCTACGTTATCATTTACTTTCACAGAGATCTGCCAGCTGCTGGCCATATGCTTAATCCTGAAAGGAATTATCTATGTTCTGTGTTGCCTGTACATGTCTGATTCCCTGTTTGTGTGGGTTTTACTTGATTATGGCATATTATAAACCCAGCCAGATTAATTTTTATGGTTAGACTCCAAGCCCTCCAGTTTTTGAGCACGGGATTTTTATTCCAAGGAAATTCCATGCCATTGTGAAAAACTCATGCGGCAACAAATGGGATGAAACCAGTAAGATTTCATACAAAGGTATCCAACACAAACCAGAAAGTCTGTGGAATTCATTTTGTAACGACACCCCCTCTCTAGAGTTTGGTTTTTAATGGTGTGATAGCATTTCACAGCAGACAGAATTTCCCATCAGCTTTCACAGCCCTGCCCAGAAGCTCAGTACACCAAGTGACTCATATGTTTTCCACGGTGAAGATCCCTGGCCACCCCAGGCACAGCAAGGGCAGGAATGTGTTCCTTCACTCCTCTCACCACCCCTTACGAGAGGGGGCTGTGAAGCAGGGAATGAAGTGAATTGCACACAGTCAGAGGAAACAGCTGACCTGGGAAGCGAGTTCCAGTTGCTCAACTCTCTACCAGGAGCCAAACCACAGGCTATTGTTTGCTATTGAAGCCTGTGGACATCTCCAGATATCTGAAGTCAGATTTTATGAGTGGTCTCACTATGAAACAGCCACGTTAAAATGATACAGCACTGTACAACACCAGCACAGGCTTTTATACTTCCAGGCCACGGTAAGCCTTTACCACAAAAGCATTCTACAATGCCTTTGACACTGCAGGCTTATTTTTCAGAACACAGGAACATATCCCTCGGGGGATGCAGATCGTTTCCTTAGGACTCAATTTAAACATTCCCACGTGGCAAAATGAAGCAGGAGGATCCAGTGAAAGGACCTCTCCCTTCTCATTCAATTTACTACCTAATACTCAGCAGCCCAAGGTTTGTAAGACACTCCAGAACTGTCTACACGTTTCCCCTCGTGGCAGATAGCAGATAGCTGTTAATAGACTCGCTCAGAAAGTTTACTTAACGGTATTCTTTTTCATGGAGGTGTGAACACTGCTTAAGGAGCTTAAGTCTAGTATAAGCATGTGTTAAGTATTATCAGATAGGTTCATGAGGATGCTAAGGTGCATTAATATGAAACTCCAAAGCCAGCTTTCATTGCTACACACAGATAGGGCCACAATGTAAACACTGCTCTTTCTGATGTTGCAGAATACATTATTCTTTCCAACTGCAACGGCAACTGATAGTGCACACCCTCCTTCTGCAGCTCCTGTAAAAGCAACAGCAAAACCACTCAGGTGGAATCCAGTCTTCTCTACAGCTGCACCTGGCACCTGCCTCTGTCAGACTTTGACCACCTTTCTAGACAGGGCCATGCACTGTTGGGGGAAACTGAAGGTACCGGAGGGGCTCCAAAACAACTCTCCTTTTCACTTGTCAGATGTGCCCATGTACGTTCAAACTCTGCCCCGGTCCTAACTTAAATCTTTACTGCTCTCTTTAAGCACAACAGCAAGGAACTCACTGGGTGGGACTGGGCTCTGGTTTCCACACTGTGGCATAGCTCTCTGACCCCTTTCCATGCTATGGAGCAACCT
Source organism: Dryobates pubescens (assembly GCF_014839835.1). Taxonomy (NCBI): domain Eukaryota; kingdom Metazoa; phylum Chordata; class Aves; order Piciformes; family Picidae; genus Dryobates; species Dryobates pubescens. The sequence continues at coordinate 3,339,980 of NC_071619.1, read as the reverse complement.
TAGCATCTCTGGCCTTCAGTAAGAGGGAAAGGTGCACACACAATGCCGCTCAGTGCTTTCCAGGATTTAACTCGCACTGCACATGCTCTGTGGTGATGAAAATGTGATTAAAGGAGCATATATGACATTATGTCCAGGGTTAGAGAAATATTTTAATGGAATAAAGAAAGAGCCATACATTTTGTTGGGGTTTTTTTTGGTGGTTTTATTTTTTGGTTCAAATGTAAGCTTCACCTCCTGCTATTTACAACCTCAAGTGCTCCAATATTGGGTTAGTTAATAGGATCCAGACAATGAAGCTGACTACAGGGAAAAGCAAGAGACTGTTTTAGTTTCACCAGCCAAGGAGAAGAAAAGACTCAGCTTGATAAATGGTGTGAAGTATGTTAGATGTTAAAAAATATTTCATTTTTAATAATCCTAGGTGTTACTGACAGCCCAGGTACAAAACAAAGTTCATTTCTTCAAAATGCATTTAATCTGACAGCATCCCTTTAATTAAGTAGCAATTTAGATTTTCCTGCCCTCCACATGCAAAGCTTTAATGAAACATGAAAGCCACAAAAGAAATTTGCGTGTGTTTCATGGCAAAGCATGAGGAACCATTTTCTGTTTAAATTCACAGGCAGTAGCTGTACAAATAACATTTAATATTTGTCAGAAGTATTATCTGCCTTTTCCCCTCACAGCATTACATTACTAAGGTAATAAGTACATGAGAACACACGATTTCCTGGCTACTGTATTGAATATGCACCTTTAAACAAAGTTAGACTTGGGAATTTACCCCTATCTTAAAATGCTAATCTAACACTAATTAAAAGGCCAGTGAATATGCTTTGATGGATTCCAGTTCCCAGAATATGACAAATGAATTCAGATGGCATGCACGACTGCAGCAGAATTACAATAGCGGAGCTGCAGCGAGCTGGGGGAGCCAGGCAAGTGGCTCTGCGCACTGGTACAGGGGCAGGGAGGAGGGAGAGCCGGAGCTTGCCACGGCTTCTGTGGGTGCTGCCTTCCTCTCAAGGTGTGGCCAGCCACAGGCTTTGTTCCTCATTTCATAATTGCTTTCCAGGCTGCACTGAAGCAGAAATCTGGCTTCTTCTGCATCTTGCTCACCCTCCCTGTAATGCATACATCTCCCTGCTAGTCACTGTGCAATGCTGAGTTCTTCAGAAAGGACAAGAGACTCCCTAGGGAAGAAAAGCCAAACTGTAGCATTTCATCTCTCCCACAAACCAGGACATTTCACAGGCTTCTTCAACTTCCTAAGCTCCATGAGTATCTACTGCATCAGGAACAGTGTGGCCAGCAGGAGCAGGGAAGTCATTGTGCCCTGTACTCAGCACTGGTTAGGCCACACCTTGAGTCCTGTGTCCAGGTCTGGGCTCCTCAGTTTAGGAAAGATGTTGACATGCTGGAACATGTCCAGAGAAGGGCAACAAAGCTGGGGAGGGGTTTGGAGCACAGGCCTCTGAGGAGAGACTGAGGGAGCTGGGGTTGCTTAGTCTGGAGAAGAGGAGGCTCAGGGGAGAGTTTATTGCTGTCTACAGCTACCTGAAGGGAGGTTGTAGCCAGGTGGGAGTTGGTCTCTTCTCCCAGGCAACCAGCACCAGAACAAGAGGACACAGTCTCAAGCTGCAGCAGGGGGGGTTTAGGCTGGATCTTAGGAAGAAATTCTTCCCAGCAAGAGAGATTGGACATTGGGATGTGCTGCCCAGGGAGGTGGTGGAGTCACCATCACTGCGGGTGTTTAAGAGGAGACTGGACGAGGCACTTGGTGGCATGGTTTAGTTGATTAGATGGTGTTGGGTGATAGGTTGGACTTGATGATCTTCAAGGTCTTTTCCAATCTGGTCTATTCTATTCTATTCTATTCTATTCTATTCTATTCTATTCTATTCTATTCTATTCTATTCTATTCTATTCTATTCTATTCTATTCTATTCTATTCTATTCCTATTCTAAATTGCCAAAGAAGCATAAGGAGATCAGAAAAATGAGTTTCTATGCCCAGTATCTCCCACAAATGTCTCTATCTTGTTGATTTTCCTGACTCAGAAGCAGGACAAGCTGAAAACCCAGCCTGTAATACTATTTGGAAGTACACCCTATGAGCTCTCAAGTGCATACCTCCTCTGAACCGACTGCAGCCCTCTTTGAGGCACTTCTTGCAAGATGATATGCAAGAAGTTAACTGAATTGCTCTTCTGTCTTTACCTTCATCCTTCCCACAAGAAACCTAAAATTTAATTCATGCTGACTGAATAGTTAGGGCTAAAAAACCCACACAGAGATCAGATTTTGAAGTGGTCCTTCTTAGATCTCATTTGAAAAGGATTTGAAAATTGGGATTTCCATCTACCATTACTTACCTGCCTATGAAAAACAGACTCAGTCTTTCCTTCTTACACAGATTTTTATGTAAATCATGGCAGAATTCACTGTGTTTCATTATCCCTTTTGGCCTTATAACCCTTTAGAGTTGCTTTCAGAATGCTAAACACAAGTGAGGCTGACCCACCATTTGAGGAACCTGGAGGAAAGGAGATTAAGTACACCCACTCTCCTAGGAGAAGAAAGCAGTAGCAAGCAACAATAGAACAAAAATGGTTGGCCCAAGGAACCAGGCTGCATGGCCTGGACTTGAAACACCAGATTTAAAGAGCCATTCTAAAGAAAACAAATAAACTCTTCAAGAAGAGTGGGATGAGGTAGAAGTAACTACGGTCAGCGAAAGCCTTTGTTTTTCTAACAACACAGAACTCTGCCCAGGGATATTTTCAGTTGGGAAGAATTGAGAGTTTATGCATTGGTTAGTTGCAGTATTCTCAGACACCCTGCAGCTCATGTAGGCTCCTCCATAGAGTCCTTTATGGGATCAATCACCACCTGCATGCCCACATGAAATCTGGTTCCCTTTCTTTCCCCTTCAGCAGTGACGAAGAAAAGCTATTCCCCTCTACAGCACAGGTCACTGCCAAGAGCAGATTGCTATTTATCATCTAATCTGAATATAGCCAGCAAACACAGAACAAAACTTAGCAAGGGGTCAGAGGACAGAACCATTATGTTTTTCCTGATAGAAAACAAGAGACCATTATGGTTGTATCCCCTAAATTTAGCTGCACTGCAGTGCTGAGTTTAAGTCTGGAAGGCAGAGGCTGCTCTGTACAGGGACAACCTCTCCCTGCTCCCTCCCAGGGAGGTAGTGGAGTCACCCTCACTGGAGGTGTTTAGGAAGAGACTGGATGAGGTGCTTGGTGCCATGGTTTAGTTGATTAGATGGTGTTGGGTGATAGGTTGGACTCCATGATCTCGAAGGCCTTTTCCAACCTGGTTCATTCTACTCTACTCTACTCTACTCTATTCTATTCTATTCTAGTTCTGTTCTAATTCTGTTCTGTTCTATTCTGCTGTAGTGCCTACAGTCCCTCTCCAACCACGGCTTAAGGAAGACCTGAACAGATGAACTGTGGAGGTGGCAGCTTGAGAATATACAAATAAGCCTAAACCCAGGCACTTTCCTCAGACCAGATGGGAGGCTGTTGGGGTTCTCCCTATAGGTAGTATTTTAATGTTATGCATCCCAACGGTGATAAGATGACAGAAAGCAACCAGCCTCTCACCAGGGACTAGCTTTTCACACACTACTTATGAGAGTAGTTAAGTGCTTTGATTATTTCCATCAAATTTGTCCTAGAGGACTGCTGAGGAGAGATCCCAGCCACTTAGTCACTGGGTATCCCAGGGTTGACTGATCCTCCCTAAAAGCATCATGAGGGGTGCTCAAGAGGAGATTGGACATGGCACTTGGTGCCATGGTCTAGTCATGAGGTCTGTGGTGACAGGTTGGACTCGATGATCCTCGAGGTCTCTTCCAACCTCAGTTATACTGTGATACTGTGACACTGTGATTAAATTTCCACTGGATCAGAAAGAGAGCGCCTGTACTTAGGGGCTAATGCACAAGTTCATTCTCAGCCTCCCTGTGAGGCAGTGTCAAAGTTTGAGTGGCTTTATATATACCCTCTGGCAAAAAACAGAGGCTGCAACTGAGCAGTGTCTTTTAAAAGATCAGTAGCATTTTGACAGTGGGCTCTGGGATGGCTCTGCCTGTTTAAACATTTGGCTCAGAGCACTTTTTCCAGGGTCTGACAGCGAAACGCTGCCAGTGCTAGATACTGAACTACATGCTGCTGAGGAATGCCTATCCAGAATTTTGCAAGCCAGGCTTAGGGACTCTCAGAAGGTTTAAGAGTGGACAGAGCACTGCACAAATTGGGGACTGGAGCTGGCTGGTTGCTAGCCAGATTGGATCGAGGACAGGACGATCTCAGCCTGGCCCACGAAAGACCATGGAAAACTATCCGGAGTGCCAATCCATACCTTACAAACAAGATCAGACTGTCCTTGCAGGGGGGTGGGGGAGAGAGTTGTTTCCAGATTGTTCTTTTCCCTTTGTGAGTTTGGATCTTACCATGAGCACAGCTGAATTTCTAGATGAAGAAAATTCTCCCTCTCACAAGTTCTGCTTGATCTTACTATCACAAACTGTGTACACACCCCTGATACGTTCCGCGACTGCCACTGCCATGGTCCCTTGCTCTCCGATCGGAGATAAATAAACCAAAGGCAGCATGATGCCTGTTATCTAAAAAGATTCAGGTAGAGCAAGTATCATAGCACAATCAGGGTACTTGAAAATTGTATTTTCCTGGAAAGGACTTTTACATGCCTTCTTGGATCATGCACAGAGGAAGTCTGAAGTCTAGAGGGAGAAAAGAACTCTTAGTAACAGAATGTTTGAACATTCATACAGGATTAATTACTTGTTTTATTTTCTCTTTAATTTTAAATGATTGTACTGCTAGCAAAAGTGAAAAGTAAAGACTCTGATCTATGCCAGGCACTTAGTACATGCAAATGCTCTGCAAGTTTTTCCTATCTTGAAGAATTTCAGCATTGACTACAAAGGCAAAGTGAACCGAACCGGCCCCTGGAGGAAACATGTGCAACTCCACTCCTATGAAAAGACCACTTGCTTCAACAGATCTCTGCTCATTTATCCTCAGGATGAATTCACACATTTTTCCTATTCCTAGATGGACATTCTATTTCTAAGGGAGTCTATGTGATATAAGCACTCCCAGTTAGTCTTTCTAGAAGCAAAATTCTATGCTTATACCGTGAATTACATTGCTGACCAGTGCTGTAAATATCAGTTGAGGATCACAGGATTCTAGGGGTTGGAGTCCACCCCCCTGCCAGAGCAGGACCATAGAATCTAGCACAGGTCACACAGGAATACATCCAGATGGGTCTTGAAAGTCTGCAGAGAAGGAGACTCCACAACCTCTGTGGGGAGCCTGTCCCAGTGCTCTGTGACCCTCACAGTGAAGAAGTTCTTCTCGTGTTGAGGATGGAACTTCCTGTGCTGCAGTTTATATCCATTGCCCCTTGTCCTATCACAAGGCACAAGTGAGCAGAGGCTGTCCCTTCCTTCCTGATCCCCAGCCCTCAGATATTTATAAACATTAAATCCCCTCCCAGTCTCTATTCTAACCAGCCCCAGGGCTCTCAGCCTCTCCTCACAAGGCAGTGCTCCAGTCCCTTCATCATCCTTGCAGCCCTCTGTTGGACTCTCTCCAGCAGATCCCTGTCCCCCTTGAACTGGGGAGCCCAGAACTGCATGCAGTGTTCTAGGTGGGGCCTCACTAGAACATTAACCTTTAGAATACTAACCTTTGTGATGCCCTTATGGCAAATCTGAAATACTGGACTGTATAGAACACTGCAGACAAAGCTTCTGTTCAGTCCTGGTACAGCAAATCTTGTATCTGTGGCACATCACACCAGCAAATTAGTGCAACAAGGATTATACAGCTCTGGAAATGACATCAAAATAGATCAGTATCATAACAACGTGGGAAGAATAGTGAGTTTCTAACAATGGTTCCCCAAAACACATTTCAACCAAAACTTCCATCCTAGATGTGGTTATGGCTCGTAAATTTCCAGTTAACATTTTCTTATTACCATAATTAGGTCAATTGAAACTATTCAGTCTGGGACAAAGGCAAAATGTGCCAGACCTCAGGGTTAGGAGCAGTGGAAAATAGGTGCTTATAACATATTATTTATGAATCATGAGGGCTGCTGCCAGGCTCTCACTGTACAAAAGTCAAATGTCAGGTTGCCTGTGCTTGGTTATGATTAATGTGAGATCAGGTCTCTGTACCCCATGAGTCACATTCTCCACAACCATGGCCAACTTTCCTAACCTGCCCCTGTGCTCACTGAGAGCAAAAAAGAATAATTATTTATCCTAATACTTGGACACCTGTGAGTCAGCAGTGCTAGCCCTGAGCTGCATGCATGGTCAGTGTGACAGGAATGAACAAGGTTTGACTACGGGGCAAGCACTACATGTTCTGCCTACACCAGAGAGAGCTCAGACATGTCAAGCAGAGGTTATGTGATATCTTTATTTTCCACACCCCATGACCACAGGGAGACATTTGCAGAAGACAGCCAGGATTACAGAAACATTCTCACTAGATTATACTAACTGATGACCTAACCAGTTTGTATAACCCAGGACTTTCCTTCTAAACTAAGGAATTGTGTTGATGAGGGGGTGTGTGCTCCCAGCTGGCATCAGACATAGAATCATAGAATTGTTGGGATTGGAAGGAACCTCAGGGATCATCCAGTTCCAACTCCCCTGCCATGGGAAGGGACACCTCACACTAGATCAGGTTGCTCATAGCCACATCCAGCCTGGACTTAAAAACATCCAAGGATGAGGCTTCCACTACCTCCCAGGGCAACTTGTTCCAGTGTCTCACTACTCTCATGGGGAAGAACTTCAAAGCATCCAATCTGAATCTACCCATTTCTAGTTTTGCTCCATTCCCCCCAGCCCTGTCACTCCCTGACACCCTAAAAAGTCGCTCCCCAGCTTTCTTGTAGCCCCCTTCAGGTACTGGAAGGCCACAATGAAGTCTCCTTGGAGCCTTCTTTTCTCCAGACTGAACAGCCCCAACTCCCTCAGTCTGTCTCCACAGCAGATGAGCTCCAGCCCTCTGCTCATCCTCATGGCCCTTCTCTGGACACCTTCCAGCACCTCCAGATCCTTCCTGTAATAGGGGCTCCAGAACTGGACACAGTGCTCCAGGTGGGGTCTCACGAGAGCGGAGTAGAGAAGAGGGGGAGAATCACCTCCCTGGCCCTGCTGGCTCTGCTTCTCTTGTTGCAGCCTAGGATGTGACTGGCTTTCTGGGCTGCAAGTGCACACTGGTGGCTCCTGTTGAGCCTCTCATCCACCAGCACCCCCAGGTGCTTTTCTTCAGGGCTGCTCTCAAGCCACTTGCTGCCCAGCCTGGGTCTGTTTGGTATCCTTTCCAGTTCCTGCCAACAGCATTACCAGCAGTGATTGGTACACCTTCGGTCATCAAGTTACCTTAGATGAGGGTAATGAAAGGCACCTACCAGCTGTGATAAGGTCTCTTTGAACAACACCAAAACATTACTTGGAAGGTCTTTTGCTGTGACAGCAATAGTTGTGTTGAATTTTACAGAGCTCACATGCTGAAACCTAAACATCCAGAGCTGTTTAGCACCTAAATGAGAGACTGTGAGCTGCGAGGCCACTGCATCAGCACCGGCTAGCTCCGTGCTGTGCCGAGACGAGTCTGTGGCTAAACTGTGCCACTGTGATGATGAAACAGCCTGGCAATGGGCTTCTCCAGTGAATCAGAACAACACATTAATTACAGCAAATAATTCTATACCTCGAATTCATAATTATATTTAACAACATCCCACACTATCATCAGCTATCAAACCCAGTGAATGCTGATCCCAGCTTGTCAGACTAAAACTGAACACAACCCCAGATGGCAGTGTAAGAGGTTTACTCCCACCATCTTTTCTTTTGCTCCTTCCATTCTGCCATTCCCCAGGCTGGGTGGAGTTGCACTCTGAACTAGATCACTGAACTGCTTTAAAACTAGTAACACTTCTTGCTTTAGGAAGAAGAGACTAGGAACAGCAACTGTTCCAACACACTAGAGGTGGGTAACCAGAAGTCCTGACCCCAGTGGCAGATGGTCCACTGCCAGATGCAAGATGTGACACAGACCTTTAAGTCTGCTAAAGGTATGACATGAGCCAGCAGCCCTGTGGAGCTTGGAAAGACATGCTGTTGCTTGACAAAATGCACCCAAATCCCTCCTCTGAGCTGTTCTTTAAAAATTAAAGTGACCTAAAGCAAAGCTTATTTTAAGATACTGCTAGAACAGACTGAAAAAAAAACCCAACCCAACCCACAGAGCGAGGGAAGCAAAAGATTCTTAACCAAGAGCATTCTGTGATGTCTGCATTTCTACAGGAAAGGCCTTTGGCACTGCTGTGTGACAGTGGAGGGCATTTTATAAACACTGTTGTGAAAAAAGTATTCAAATTGGAAATGCCTGTTTGGCTGGCTCTCCCCCTTTGCAGCTTGTGTACTCCTTCAGCAGATAACAGAGGACAGCTCTTGCTAGCAGGCTGCTCTCAACGTTCTCTTCATTAACTCTGGGAAAAAGAAAAGCTCCATTCCACACTGTTTGATGCCAATTAGAAGCCGAATCATGCAATGTGCCAACCCTCCCATGTTCTTTGGGTGTTTACAGTTTGTTTTAGCATATTACACCTAGCCTTATTTAAGGCTTTCTTAGAAGATCTATGCCATTAGAGAGAGTGCAGTTTGGGGAGCTGATGACAGAATGGAATGGTGGAAAAGGTATTTTTGTGAATTCTACAGAAAAGGAATCATTGTTAAAAAGAAAACAACCCCCCAAACCAAATCTCAAATGACCCTGGTCATGTTTGGAATGTTTTCAGTGCACAAAAGACCACGATAATTTCTCAGAGATGCAGATGATGAGCCAGCAGTGTAGCCAGGTGGCCAAGAAGGCCAATGGCATCCTGGCCTGTGTCAGGAGTAGTGTGACCACCATGAGCAGAGAGGTCATTCTGCCCTGTACTCAGCATTGGTTAGGACACACCTCGAGTCCTGTGTCCAGTTCTGGGCCACTCAGTTTAGGAAAGATGTTGACTTGCTGGAAGGTGTCCAGAGAAGGGCAACAAAGCTGGGGAGAGAGGTTTGGAGCACAGCCCTGGGAGGAGAGGCTGAGGGAGCTGGGGTTGCTTAGCCTGCAGAAGAGGAGGCTCAGGGGAGACCTTCTTGCTCTCTACAACTACCTGAAAGGAGGTTGTAGCCAGGTGGGGGTTGGTCTCTTCTCCCAGGCAACCAGCACCAGAACAAGAGGACACAGTCTCAAGCTGTGCCAGGGGAGGTTTAGGCTGGATGTGAGGAAGAAATTCTTCATAGAAAAAGAGCTTGGCCATTGGAATGTGCTGCCCAGGGAGGTGGTGGAGTCACCATCACTGGAAGTGTTTAAGAGGAGACTGGATGAGGCACTCGGTGCCATGGTTTAGTTGATTAGATGGTGTTGGGTGATAGGTTGGACTGGATGATCTCAAAGGTCTTCTCCAACCTGGCTAATACTGTTCTATTTTTCAGACAATCACCAGAGTCAGCTATGATGCAGATGATTTTCCCTGCCTCACTGAGCAATTCTGGTAAATTCAGGGAGCTACTATTTTAGAATGAATGGTCTCCAGCAGTAGAGGCCAACCAGCATTTCAGTATTAAGCTCCCACTTCATTAAAACTGACAGCAAGCAGTTCTCTGCCCACAAAGCCTTTATCTAGCCAAGAAGATTCCACAGGCAGCACTACACTTTACACAATATCTAGATTTGCCCTTTGGGGTATATGAATATATGGACAATTTCATCTCTCTTTACTATCAGAAAATAGTTGACTCTTATTTGGGTAAGAATCCTTGTGTTTACATCTGTCTTTTCTATCACATGAATTGCACTCAGCTGAGGAAAAAGTTGCTAGTCCTGTGAGACATGTAACGCAGAAATACAAATGCTCATTTCAATCTGTGGTCACTTTAGGCTGACCTGAAAGTCACTTAATCTGTATGAGCTAAGCACTCAGCCCAGGAGACTTTAAGAGACTCATGACAGACTGGGTTGGAAGGGACAGTAAAGATAATTTACTTATGTGTTTAAAGGTGGTTTGGATGTGGGGCTTGGGGATATGGTTTAAGGGTGAACTTTGTAGAGTAGGGTTATTGGTTGGACTCGATCCTGAAGGTCTTTTCCAACACGAATGTTTCTGTGAATCCCCTGTCAGGGGCAGGGACACCTCCTGCTAGACCAGCCCACTCAAAGGCCTCATCTGACCTGGGGCTTTGAGTATTTCCAGGCTGGGAGCCTCCACACTTTCTCTAGGCTAGCTGCTCCAGTGCCTCACCACCCTTGTGGTAAAGAATTTCTGCCTAATGTCTAATCTAAATCTAGCTGCTTCTCATTTGAAACCATTACTCCTCATCCCATCACTACATGCCTTTGTAAAAATAAATGTACTATTTAAATTAGGATGATGATTCCATAACTGAGGTACTGCTCTCACTTGGAGCTCAACCAACATCTTGGCACGGGGCTCTCTTTCGTAGCAAATAGGTTTCTCTTTCCTCAGCAGAGATGCCTCTCGTATTTATGAGCATAATGAACCAATGAATGAGCACAAGAACCATCACATGCAAAAGCTGTAGAGCTCATTTTACTGCCTGCTGGTTGGTTTTATGGTTGTTGGCTGTTTGCATTTCTTAGTACCTGTTAATGTCATATTCCAGGTCTGATTCTATGCAAGTAAGCAGAAAACTTCTCAACTCCGTTACACATAGTCCTGAGGAGACCAGGAAGACAAGATTTGGTGGGATAATAAACACAGGTGGAGGCAGATCAAAGCAATGCAGGCATTTATCAACAAGAAAGATGACACCTTTTTTCACATGAGATTTGGACTTTTACAAGTGACAAGCGGAGTCCCTCAGGGGTCAGTCCTGGGACCAGGCTTGGTCAACATCTTTGTGGGTGCCATGGACAGCAGCATTGAGTGCACCCTCAGCAAGTTTGCTGATGACACCAAGCTGTGTGGTGCAGCAGACACGCTGGAGGGAAGGGATCCATCCAGAGGGACCTGGACAGGCTGGAGAGGAGGGCACAAGCCAACCTCATGAGGTTCAACAAGACCAACTGCAGGGTCCTGCAGCTGGGTCAAGGCAATCCCAGGCACAAATCCAGGCTGGGCAGTGACTGGCTGGAAAGCAGCCCAGAGGAGAGAGACTTGGGGGTGCTGGTGGACGAGAAGCTCAACAGGCGCTCTCAGTGTGCACTTGCAGCCCAGAGAGCCAATCAGATCCTGGGCTGCAGCAAGAGAAGTGTGGCCAGCAGGTCGAGGGAGGTGATTCTCCCTCTCTGCTCAGCTCTGGTGAGACCCCACCTGGAGTACTGCATCCATTTCTGGAGGCCCTATTACAAGAGGGATATGGACATGCTGGAAGGTGTCCAGAGAAGGGCCACAAGGATGAGCAGAGGGCTGGAGCACCTCTCCTATGAGGACAGACTGAGGGAGCTGGGGCTGTTCAGTCTGGAGAAGAGAAGGCTACAAGGTGACCTAATTGTGGCCTTCCAGGATCTGAAGGGGGCCTACAAGAAGGCTGGTGAGGGACTTCTCAGGATAGCAGGTAGTGATAGGACTAGGGGCAATGGAATGAAGCTGGAGATGGGAAGATTCAGGCTGGATCTGAGGAAGAAGTTCTTTACCATGAGAGTGGTGAAGCCCTGGAATGGGTTGTCCAGGGAGGTGGTTGAGGCCCCATCCCTGGAGGTGTTTAAGCCCAGGCTGGATGAGGCTCTGGCCAGCCTGATCTAGTGTGAGGTGTCCCTGCCCAAGGCAGGGGGGTTGGAACTACATGATCCTTGTGGTCCCTTCCAACCCTGAGTGATACTATGATACTTCCATGATGCTCAGAACATCTGCATTCACCACCCCCATTTTCCACCCTCTCAGTAAGACAGATGGCAACAAGGGACCAAATTCAAAATGGCTTTCAAAAAGTTTTAGGCACCTGCCTCACATTTGTTCAAGGCTTTTCTTCATGTCATTTCCAGCACCATGCAAAGCAGGAGATCCCATTAGCCACTTTGCTGCCAGCCTGAAGTTTGCACTCAGGTAAATTGCTTAATCTTCCTATTACTCTTTTTTAGCCACCTCGTTTACGAAGCAAAAAACCCCACCCTATTATTAATATATTTAATGCCTTTCAAAATGCTTGAGGCTTGCACTAGAAGTACATGCTAAACACATGCACAGCTGAACTCCCCAACAGTCAGCTACAAGAGGAAAACTACACGGCGGCGGATTAACTACGTGCGATGATCAACGCCAAGTAAGAAGCGCCTGGCATCGCTGTGGTCACTTCAGCATCGCTGTGGTCACTTAGTGCTCCCCAATTCTCACGGAGTAAATCTTTTTGAAAGTGGGGAATGCTCTGAGATTAAGCAATGCATTCCAGTTTTTGATCAAATGCCAGAAGCCATAGGTGAATAGGAAACAGACATCAGTAATTACAGTTTGTACCTGAGCTATTTCAAAACCCTTTGCTTCAATGAGCAAGTATTAACTGGACAGACACTCCTTCACAAATTAGAGGTTGCAAAGGCTTATTACACACCATATTTATCTTTGAAACTTGTCCAACAGAATTAAAACTGGGGGAAGGAAAAAAAAAATATATAAAATAATGATACAGATTATGGTTGCAGGCAAAAAGCTATTAAAACTCTAACAACTATATATGTGTTTTTATCTGTCAAACTGTCCCTGCAGCCACTCTTTGGTTGAGGAGCTCAGGAATGTGGTATTAAGAAATACCAGTAATTGTATTAGTATGCTGTTGTCAAGCTTCAGACTGGGTGCATTTTATCATAGAGCCTGATAAACAATTTATTTCTTGATTGTGGAGCCCTTAAAATGCAGCACAGTTAATAGAACAGGAAGTTTGGACTGTCTCCAGGTGGGAGTAGAAATGGAAAAGTACAACACTCAGGCAAGCAAGAAGCATACAATGAGGGGTGCCTACACTCTTCGGTGAAACAGTCAACAGAGCCATCAACTTGACAACAACCAGGTCTATTGTGAGACCAAAAGCAATCCAACCACCTCGCTGTGTTACAGTACCTGGGTAATAAACTTAGTCAGGAGGCGTCAGAGGCAGCCTGGCACGTAACCGAGCTAGCTTTGATCAGGCTCAAGAAACCACCTTTGTTCAAAGGAAGATGGACAACTCAAAGAGGGCATGCTCCAAGTCAGTTTTTCTGTTTACTATGGAAAATTGTACTGGAGAACCTATGGGACTCTTCCTCAACTGATTTCACACTACTAACAATATGCAAAAGCACCATGCCTACAGTTGGAAGAAACACAAAATTGTGGTGAGGGTAAAAAAAAGAAGGGGTGGGGGGAGGGGAAATTAGGGCAAGCAGCTACGTCGTTCAAGGCTTCTGAGGGGTAGGAAGGAACTTCAGCAAGGCTGCCTTTTAACTGTTGCCCAGCTCAAGATACCATCAAATGAGCTCCTAATAAATATTTGGCTTCACAACAGACTCGTACCAAAATTACCAATTTAAGTGCATTCCTTTAGATGCACAATTTCAGTCAGACAAGGAGACAGAGCAAACTGTTCATTTGCTAAAAGAATGATTATTACCCCCCAAATTTAGTTCAGTGCAGATGATATACCTCAGCTGAATAAAGCTGTTTCAGTAACTGAAACAAGCATCAGGATTGTTTTAACACTTAAATAAAGAAAAGCCAAAAAACCAAATAACAACCAGGGAAAGTTAATTCTCAGAACACAGCTTTACTTGTTTGGCTAAACCACAAAAAGGTGTATCAGGAATGCAAGAGATCTTAAGAATCAGATCAGCAATTCAGGAGGATGTTTAATAAAGGTACAGTGATGCATTCATTTATTATGCATCATGTAGCTCTATGAGGCTACACTAGGAATTTGTACTTTCCCCTATTAATCAAGGGGTGTTTTGTTTTTAACATGGAGTAATTCTGGGAATTAACTAATATTCTAAGAGATCACTTTAAGCAGATTGAACAAGGTTCAACAAGACCAACTGCAAGGTCATCTAGACTGGGGCAGTCCTAGGCACTGGTATAGACTGGGCAGTGGCTAGCTTGGGAACAGCCCTGACAAAAGCCCTATGAGGAGAGGCTGAGGGAGCTGGGATTGTTTAACCTGCAGAAGCGGAGGCTCAGGGGAGACCTTCTTGCTCTCCACAACTACCTGAAGGGTGGTTGTAGCCAGGAGGGAGTTGGTCTCTTCTCTCAAGCAACCAGCACCAGAACAAGAGGACACAGTCTCAAGCTGCACCAAGGGAAGTTAGGCTTGAGGTGAGGAGGAAGGTCTTCACTGAGAGAGTCGTTCGCCATTGGAATGTGCTGCCCAGGGAGGTGGTGGAGTCACCGTCCCTGGAGATGTTCAAGAGGGGATTGGATGTAGCACTTGGTGCCATGGTTTAGTCATGAGGTCTGTGGTGACAGGTTGGACTTGATCTTTGAGGTTTCTTCCAACCTTGATGATACTGTGAAAAAGAATGTGGGGGTGCTGGTGGATGAGAAGCTCAACATGAGCCACCAGTGTGCACTTGCAGCCCAGAAAGCCAACCAGAGCCTGAGCTGCTTCAAGAAGTGTGGCCAGCAGGGCCCCCTCTGCTCTACTCTGGTGAGACCCCACCTGGAGTACTGTGTCCAGTTCTGGAGCCTCTATTACAAGAAAGATCTGGATGTGCTGGAAGGTGTCCAGAGAAGGGCCATGAGGATGAGCAGAGGGCTGGAGCTGCTCTGCTATGAAGTCAGACCAAGAGAGTTGGGGGTATTCAATCTGGAGAAGAGAAGGCTCTGAGGAGACCTAATTGTGGCCTTCCAGTATCTGAAGGGGGCTACAAGAAAGGTGGGGAGGGAATTTTTAGGATGTTGGGTAGTGAGAGGATTAGGGGGAATGGATCCAAGCCTAGAAGAGGGAAGATTTAGATTAGATATAAGGAAGTTCTTCCCCTGGAACCCAAGTAACCTGGTTCTACCCAAGTAACCCAATGTAAATATTCTGCATGCTTCCTAAAGTAGTTACAGTATTAAAGGCCTAATTTAAAACTAATTGGTTAAGTGAAAAATATTAGAAATTACTGGGTATACACTGGTATGACAAATAAAATATCACAGGTTCTTGGACAGCAGCTGTTTTTTGAGGGTTTGGATTTCTTTTAAAGCATTTTTTGATACCAAACAACAGTATTAAGAGCAACTCCTACATGCAGCCTCTGTTTAATACTTGCTACTTTTAAATGTTAGATGCAATACTGCTGATGTTTTCAGCACAGAAATATCAACATCATTTTGCTTTTCAGTAAATAACAAGCAAAAACTCTACCTTAACACCCATCTGCCAGCTGCTTTAAAAAAACCAAAATCATAACAAATTATGGACAGAGGGCCTGTAAGGTTTGGATAGGAACACATGAAACTCGGAAAATCTTGATGAAGAATCATGTTTACAAGGGCCTGCAGTGACAGGACAAGGGGCAATGGTTTCAAACCAGAGAAGAGCAGATTGAGATTGGATGTTAGGAAGAAGTTCTTCACTATCAGGGTGGTGGAACACTTCTTCAAGTTGCCCAGGGAGGTGGTTGAGGTCCCCTCCCTGGAGACATTCAAGGTGAGGCTCAGCAAGGCCCTGGGCAACCTGATCTAGTTGAGGATATGCCTACTGACTGCAGGGGGGTCAGACTGGATGATCTTTGGAGGTCCCTTCCAGCCTGGACCATTCTATGAAACGTCTTTGTTTACACAAGTAACCTTGTAGGTTACCTTTATAATCATTTTACTAAGAGATATCACCTGCTTCCTTCCACACCACAGTTCCTGAAGTTCATGTAGTTCGTAAGCCCTGGTGCGAGATTTATGATGTTATACTGCAGAAACCTGTTTAGCCCCTGATTTACAATCCTGGCAATTGTATTTGACTCTGTCATCATAACTAATTGCAGCTAACTGCAGATTACCATACTGCAAGCTCTCATCTTTGTGAAAGAAATATGATGTTCTGCTAAAAAACACAAAAGAAAAAGCAAAGAACCAAACACCCCCAGGGCCGATGAACAAAAATGCACTATTCCACACTGGACTGGGAACCTAAACTCTTCAAATTGGTGCCATAAAACTTCAAATTGCTATTTGTTGGCAAGTTGTTTTAGCCTCAAGTACTTACACAGTAAATCACCATTACACTAATACCATACCTTTGCCCTGAAACATATTAATCTTGGTTAACAATAACTGACATTTACATTACCAATTCAATTCAGGCATTGTGGTAACTAAACATATTGGCAAGAGCTTCGGGGAGGAAAGTTGTTAGTTCTGAATGTGTCTTTTTCCCTGAGAACAATTCTGAAGGAAGAGTATCACCAGTTCTGGTTATAACCTTATAAATTAGGATATGAATGCTTATCTGCAAAACTCTGACTTGGAGTAAAACCTGCATTTGTTTCTTGCACGCAGCTCACTGCACAACACAGTATTTCAGATGGTTTTCAAGATGTGTTTTCCTACCTGTTCAAAGAAACAGAGGCATTTAAAAACTTGAGGTCCTGGGAAGGAAATGAAAATGGGAACTTGAAATCTTCTGAAGAACATGGCACCAGGACATGACAAATAGTACCAGATCCTCCCAGAAGAGGGAGGATGGACGTCATCAGCCAACTTTTTTTTCCTATTTACTAAGCCCATAAATAATAATGTTTTTAAACAGGTAGGGTAGTTTTGGTTTTCTTTATTTACTGCCAGCAAAATTTCAACCAACCATAGAAGTATTTTACTTACTGCATGAAGTCTGTTTAATCTCAGCGGAAAACTTATTCCTCTCCTTACACCCATGCAGTATAACTGAGTGCAGCACAGAACACATTTGGTCCAAGTATTTTAGTCCAACTTCAGAGAGTTCTCTTCCAGACTTCAAATACATTCTGCTATGTATTAGCTTAGATTTTCAGGTTTTGGAGAAAAATGACGTGTTTAACATAGCATTGGTGTTCAGGGAGTATTTTTCACTACATTACAGGAGAGCCAGAACCAGACACTGCAGTCTAACAGTATTAAGAAACAAGGAGTTTGATGTGCTGGGTTTTGTGTAGGGGTTTTTGTGTTCAGGTTTAAGAAAGATGCTTAAAGTAAAACCAAGTATTTGCCTCCTGAGGAAAACAGGATGGACTACATGTATCCCATGTTGCTTTTTGTTTCCCATCTCTTCTTGGCTTCAAATCTGAAATACAGCACAAAAACCACATTAGAAATTATGAGTGTTGTGTGTTTTGGGTACTCAACCATACCATTCTTAACAGCAAAGAAACCAACAACTTATTTTTAATGCTGTAATAGAAGACATGAGGGCAAACCTTTCCATATAACCAATACATTCATTCTGGCAAAGCTTCTGTATTTAAGCCTGATACACCGCTAAGAAACCCCACAGAAAAAAAACCCCAAACCCAACAAGGTTCAACTAAACAAATAAGATTAGTACAAGCCTATTTCAACTAAGAAAACATTTAGCTGAGATTGTATTGTATACACTAAGTGGCAAGGAAACCACAAATGTTTAATTCTGTACTCAAATGACTTACCCCCAAGCAAGCTTCTTTTTCTTTCGAGCTTCTTGGGCAGCCTCCGCTTCTTGCTTGGCTTTCACAAAGTTGCGGCAAGCAGCAGCTTTAGCAATTTTCACACCGAGCTAAGACATAAAAAGCAACAAAGGGAAACTGAATAGATGCAAATGGCTCACAGGAAATGTAAGCCTCACAAATGACTTGGTCTGATATTGTTTTTCAAAAGTCTCCAGATCCTAAAATACCTTTTAAATATTAGGTTGATGCTCTGCTATTAGATTGGAAGCATGAGAATATCTTAAGAGAACTACAAAAGGAGTGGGATGCAGGGGCAAGCAATCCTTTGCACCAGATCCTTTGTTTCCAAGAAAAGCAAGAGGGGGATATTTAAAAAACAGGCTAAATATATAGACATGCATTCACACAAGCAGCCTCCATGAGTAAGACCAGTCTGTGCCCTCAGCTGTGCTAACACAATAGTATCAGGTCTGACCAATATGGAAAACCACCCAAAAAGAGTGTTTCATACAGGAAGAACTGCTACTACCACCCATTTTCCAGCAGTACCAGTAGTCATGTCTTAGTCTGTCCAGTAAGGACACTGCTTCATTTACTTTGAGTCCATCTGACATTTAGTCTTCACATTTCTAGCTTGTAGATTATTAGCATGGTAATATGCATGCTTTTCAAATAAGGTCATTAATAGGCTGTAGGTGATTACCACTTTGCTTTCATAAACTTACACTGTGAGAATTAAGTTCACTTTAGTGAATGTCAAGGAAGGAAATAAATCATAAAGCATAAAAAGGTGGAAGAAGGTGCTGTGAACTATGACCAGATTATCTTCCATGATGTGCACTGTCCACTGTAGTTACAAGTTGTGATTGCTGTCATGACTTGATGTTATCTGGAACTAAACTACACAAGAATTTGGTTACCGCTTTTCTCTAGGACAAAGAAAGCAACGCATTTCACCGACACTGCTACAAACTGATGTGGACAAGCAGGTTTTCTCCCTATGTACTCCAAAACCTACTGACATTAGCCAACATGTTTCTGAGTGGGTCTTCTAAACTTCCCCCAGATTTCATGGGCATATCAAACAAGAGAGGCATGAGTGACTGAAGTGAAAGAACACTCCAGCAGTTTGGATAAATTGTGTCATTAATGGCAATATGCTTCAATGTTCTGCAGCAACTGAACAGGCAATTCTTATTTACAGAGGAGGCATTTCATCCATGGCATCATAGAATTGTTAGGGTTGGAAGGAACCTCAAGGATCATCAGTACCCCCTGCCATGGGCAGGGACACCTCACACTACATCAGGTTGCCCCGAGCCACATCCAGCCTGGCCTGAAAAACCTCCAGGAATGAGGCTTCCACCACCTCCCTGGGCAACCTGTGCCAGCGTCTCACCACCCTCATGGGGAAGAACTTCTTCCTAACATCCAATCTGAATCTATCCATTTCTATTTTCTATCCAGACAAGGTAAGAGAACTCAAGAATGCACCTTCAGGTGCTGATGCACCAACACATCTTCAACCGCTCTCCCATCAAACACCTACCCTGTAGGTAGGTTGATACTCTGATAATGTTGTTAGAAATAAAACAAGCCAGCACCACTACAAGCTACCCTACCTCACAGTCCTTTCAGAGCTCAACAAGCAAGCAGCCCTTCTGCACAAGGCTTTGAGAGTCTACATGCATGCAGGCAGGCGGCACACCAGTTTGTGCTTTGTTTGAGGCTCTGAACACTGGTACCAGACACAGTCAAGAGACAGACAGAACATTTTTAAAAGGAAAACATGTAAAGCAATACTAAACAAGTTCTTCATCTACTGTTTGCATGTCTTAAGGTCATAAATATGTGCCTATGGAATCATCTTGATACTCAAAGTAACTGATGTGACCAGACATTTCAATACCTTCATAGCATTAGCCACATCATTTCCCCCCCGAACACTAACATTTCATATAATCAGTAATCCAATGCCAACTTCTGAACTGCCACATCTCAAATCAAAACCCAGAGCTTAACATTCTCTTATTTGCACTGTCACTTAGTATTTAAAGGCAGCTATCAAGTTTAATATACTTGCAGTATGAAAACACTTAAGAAAACACCTAAAATATTAAAATACCTGTGTACTTGTTAACAAGACTAAATTATTAGCTTAAAAAAAAGACAGCAATCTGATAGCTGAAGCCACTCAATCAGCAGAACCATGCCACTCTTGAACTGTGTTTTGCCTTCTAACATACTTGAAAATTAACTCTTACTACATGATCAATAACAGTATGTCTTTAATATATATTGTAGTGGTCTATTGAACACATACAAATATATACACAAGTGAGGTGCAGACAAGTGCTGCAGGAAAACCTATTGAACTGTAATTCTTGGAAGGCAGAATGACTTCTTCCCTCCCTGAAAAATATGGAAAACCAACCAACCACCAAAAAAGGAATAATAATATCCTCTGTAGTGTATGCAAAAGTAAAAGGAGAAATACTTTGCAGCAATAATGTTATCATTTCCAGGCTACAGAGAGTCAAGTTTTCAAGACATGAAAACAAATACGCTGCATACAAACAAACAGCCAGATTTAATGTCTTCTGCTGCTACCCACACCCAGACATAAATCTTCACTCCCTCTGTTCCCCCAAAGGAAATTCATAAAAGCTTGGTCAATGGGTTTTACAGTCAGAAAACCCCCAACATATCAGGTCATCAGATAACTCAGTAAAATACAACCTTAAAAGAAGTAAGAAAGCATGAATAGAAAAATATATACAACAATTTCTTGTGTAGTCAAAGTATCAGCATTTTCCATATAGAACATCCAATATTTTGCTGCATTTTAATTAAGGTGTCTAAACATTATCACAAAGAACTGCAAATTGGTCAGAGCACGCAGTAAGGAAAATTAAGCTCTAAAGGCTTTTTATCACCATATTTCAGGAACCAAGGGTGTAAAATGTTCTAATTTGGGATATATTAAAAGCCATAAAAGGTCTTTCAAAAAGATTAATGGTACTTTGCTTGGATTTAAGATAAGGGCTTTAGCTGGTTGGAAAAGCAGGGCCCTGGCTAGACCCTTGAGGCATTCATCTTTACAGCCACTTGGAAGATTTGTAAAAGCGTCTGCATAACCTCAAGCAAACGCACTGCGACATTTAGGGTGGGTGGTTTTTTTTTCACACCCCCCCCCCCCCCCCCTTTTAAATTCCTTTCAATTTTACAGGTTTAAAAGTGTGTAAATCATATTGGGCAGCAAAGCTGATCTAACGGTTCATCCTTCTACCACAATGTATGTTTTTAAAGACAAACTCAAATCAAAACCCGCCCCGAACCAACAAAAAAAAGCAGCCAGCTTCATTTCTCCAGGGCAAAGACCTTCCCATTTTGAAGTTGGCCAATAATTGTGGCAAACATCTTGCTCTAGATGTTTAATGCAGCAGAGATGGAAATTCCTTACCTGGTCCTTTCTTTCCCCCCACCCCCATGCATTTTCTACTCCAGTGAAATTGTTGCCTGGCCACAGATTTCTCGAGCCTCCCTGGGTGTTTTTTTTTTGAACAGTTTGGAGGCATTTCTTTAAAAACACCAATTATCATACTTGAAGTTTTTATGGAATAACAGGTCTCCATGAAAAAAAATATATATGTATTTGTGCCACTGCCTTTTGTTCTTTAATTAAAGGAAAACAGATGTTTTCTGAAGTAAAGCGGAACCATTACTGGAGTACTTAAAGTGTTAAGGTCTTTAATTTTTATATCAGTTTGGTCTACAATTCCTGATTGTCTTTACTCAAGCTCAACATTAATGTCAAGCAAGTTACCTAGGAGACGAAAGAGATCAAAGAGACAAAAAACCCTCAAATGTCTGATTAATCAAGCCTGCAAACAGCTTATTTCTTTTAGCCTGCATGCAAGTATGAAAATGAGATTCTGGGAGCCGTACATTGTGCAGATTTGTTCATTCTTATCAGAACAAAGCCAGCGGCAGCTTATTTCATGGATCATTGGCACTGTCATCAGTGCTACACAGAACGGGTGACAGCTCCTCATTTTGAGGCTTGAACAAAATTAGCAAAAAGTCGGCACAAATTAGCCTCTCATCTTTTTAGTAATATGACATTATTCATTTACTTTTTATCCAATTTTTAATTTTTTCCTTGTCAGCTATCCCTTTCTAGTGTTTCTCGCACTGCATCATAAAACACTTCCTTTCCCACCCCCCACCCCCCCGCCAGCGAGCAAAGAAACGGCCTGAAGTTGAAAATAGCGTGCAAAGTTCAGGCAGAAGAGTAAACATTTTTTTCTGAAGTTGCAGCAGAATCTACTGTAACTTCCAGAAAACTTCCTTGAGGGGGGAAAGAAAATAAATAATCAATCAAACCTTTCAACATCAAATATCACAAGGCAAAGGCTTTTCATTAAGATAGGGCTGCGCAATGTAAATGCTGAATGATACAAGCGATGAGACAACTGGTTCAAGAGCTCCTCCAGAAATATTTAGGTGTGATGTACATAAATGCTAAGCCTTACAGAAGCCCTAACAAAACATCTATATTCAAACAGGTCCCCCAAACACCCTGTGATCATAGCAGAGAAGCCAAACAGCCTTTTAACACAGTGCTACAGTTTCTCATCAAATATGAATCTAGTTATTTCAGGCTCGCCTTCAGCAACGATTTTCTCCTTTTATGTTATGGAATGTTATCCATTGCTGATGGTATATAAAATATATAAAGCAAACAAGAATGCTGAGTGGGGTTTTGCAGTGAAAATTGTCCCCTTTCAAGGGCGGGCTCAACTTGCACCGTCCAATACTTTGTAACACCTTTGTTGTATTTTCATGCCCCGCACTGCAACAGCGAATTCTATTTGGATGGCACGGGAAGGGAGCAAGGACAGGAAATTGTTCCAATATTAAGCTCTTTGCCAGATTTAGACATTTAAATGCAAGTAACTTCTTCCATTCATGAGAAAACACAGCATTAAAAAAATCAACTATAAGCTGTTAGATGCTTTACACAGCCCCCTTGTAAGAAAGGCAGTTTTAAAAAAAGAACTGTAGTACTGTTTTCAGCAATTTCTTTATCTCTGTTCTTCTAAGTAAGAAAGCTTATTAACAAGCTTTGAACTTAAAATCACATTTACAATAATGTGCCATCAACAGTTTTATAAGCTAATTAGAAAAAAAGATTAATTAATGACTGGCTGCTAATAAAATGGCAATCATGAAGAAAGAAACCAAGGGTGCTAAGCTTCAACTACCACCAATTAAGAGCTAATTACAAACAAATTATATATGTGTTTTGCTGTGGGCTTTAATTTACTAAAATGGTTTTAATTAAAAGAGAAAACATGCTGATTAATTGAACTGCAGAAAAAATCTACAGTATAAACTGTGCTTTGTCTGTCTCTTTAATTAGACTTGTAACATCTGAAATCTTTTTTTAAGGTTTGTTAAGGAAAAGATATACATAATTAAGAGAGCATAAGAATGTAATTCTAGGTGATAACCCTGCCATGTTCCAAAGGTTAAAAGAAAACAACCTCAATGAAGAGAGAGATTTGGAAGCACCTCTGCTAAAGTGTTAGAAAATCCTTCAGAGATGATAAAAAAAGAAAAACTTCCCCCCACCCCCACTTCCTCCAGGTCCTTCAACAGGCAAAGCTTCCAAGTTAATTGGTGCTTGGTTACACTCTGGATGAAACTGCATCAATCTCTTCAGGTACCTGAAGGCACTGTGATGAATTGTGAGTGCTGCACAGAATCATGAAACTCTTTTACCAACAGAAGAGCATCCAGCGCTACAACCTGTCCATCTGAAACAGTAATGTGTGACCCATCATCAACCACATCCTAGCCACGTTTCCAAATGGAAAACAGCTTCCAGAAAGGTTCTCACTGACTGTGATATACAACCTTGCTCGTATAGCTCCCACTCCACAGCACATGGCTAAGGGTTACTCATAGAGAACCAATATTAATCTGATCATGGGAAAATGGTCAAAACTCATGCAGCAAATATTGAAGACAACAGCAGGATTGATCTTGCTGTAACATGAAAATGACAGTCCAGTAAATAGCAAATTAGTTTTGTCTGTTACCATACAGATCCTTCATTTAAGCTCGATTACACCACCACAGTTTTCCTGTAAATGGCAGCTTCTTAAAAATCTTTCACCAAAATGCCAGAAGCCACTAAGCTAAGCACTTAGGAACAATGCTGTCAAGAAGCCTGAGCTATTTAGAGCCTTGACAGCCACTCCAGTAATTTAGCACACTAAATCACCAAATATTTCAGAGGTTCCTTTTGACAGGTAAGTCTAATATGGTCAAGATTATTTTATAGTGTTCAGGTTACAGTCCTCAGGCTAAAGTTCTCTTAGACAATGTGGCACCTACCGACCAGGCAGTTAAGGAAACCACCAGCAAATGCAAAGTTTGGGGTTTAGCCAGATTAGTTCTCATAATGCTAAAGCCATAAGAAATCTGCATTCTGCTTCTTGAAGACACTGCACAATAATATGAGCACAAAAGCACTATGAAAATATTCTTTTTTTTTTTTTTTTAGGGAAAAAATGACTTGGAAAATACTTTCAGGTTTATATATTTAAAGGGATGGGGGGGAAGGGGAAAGCTTAAAATTGTTTAATTAGGAAAATAACTTCCACAAGGATCACTCCAAATTGAAACTGATTTACAAGGAAATGAAATTACCACATAATACCTCCAACTATGCACACGGGTCTAATTATCAGCATTTATTCTGCAGAAATAGCTATGCAGATCCCCACAAACACAATAGAAGCAAACAATGTACATTTCAAGATATTATTCCAGGGCTTTTCAAAAGCTGACACAATTCCAAGTGTCTTTTCCCAGCTACCCCTGCTGCCATTAAATCTCAATTACCCTACCCAAAGCATCACCAAGACCACCACTGTATCTCAGCCCAGCTAAGTGTCCACATACACTTCATTCTCCTAGTTTCATTCTAAAAGGTTCAGATTTTGGGGGGTAACTCCTATGTTAACCCTTCTGTTGGCATCTCTCAAGTTAAACAAGTCATCATTAAATGCAGAGGTTGAGCAACTGCTTTAGGCATTCTACATGCAAAATGTGGAACTTTGAAACCTGAAGGACTCTGCCAATGCTGAAAAGCACTGGAATATTTGTGACAAAGCAACTGGATTACAATAAGAAACCTTAACTGTGCATATTATACCATGCACACTGCAGTGAATTGCTAGTTATTTTATACCAATAGCACTATGTTGTAGGTATTAAAGAAATAATTTAGTTTAACAGTGTGTTTTAAACCCACAGAGACTTAAAACTAAGCAGTATAACCCACCTGCATTATGTTGATGCTCAACACAGATTTATCAATGGAGTATTGACCTTACATACTGTAACTGTACCAAAGCACTGAGATGCTCCAGCTAGACTGGGTTCTAGAAGCAGCCAAAAGCAGCCCAGATACTGATGGCCTAAATTTTCTGTACAATAAAATGCAGACATGTCTGTACTCCTTCAGGAATCATTTCACTAATAAAATAGAATTTTGGGATTACTAGAACTCTTAGAGGACAACATCACCCCACAAGAGAACACGTAGGGGGTGGCTAAAAATGCTACATCTGGAGATCTGCTACCCTGATGACTAACTCCCAAACTGCTATCACTTCTCTAGTCCACAAACTAGGCTGACAACAGGAGACAAGGGATAACACTCCATAGTAAAGGTTGGCAGAGATTAAGACTGAATATCATCATCACAGAAATACAACTTCCAATGAAAAGGATAATGCATCTCTAGCCAGTCTCAACAGCTACCCATGAATCCACACATGCAGAGCCTCATGCACAAGGAATCCAAGTTCTAAAGTCTCAACACCACAAATGCTACCACCTTAGGAAGTTTTGGGTTTGAAATCAAATTAGCATTTGGGCATACCTGTCAGAACAGAAGAAAGCAACAAATAATACATCGCCCAAAGTCTCATTTACAGAAGTACAAGAATATGTTCCCTGAAGAACCCACAACAAGTCTCACAGGGAAACCGAAGACCCAAACCCTTGCAGCCACATCAGTTAGGCTTTTAGGATGTAAATGTCAGTGATGCACTCACAGCTGCTAGATTATGCATATTGCCTAAATCACCCCTGATTTTTTTTAAAAGGAATCTGATTTTTCAAAACCTTTTCTTACTGTGTCATGATGATACCATATTGTCAGGAACATTTTGGCATTCCTTTGCCTTTTCTGACATGCTTTTACTGCCGTCCTCATCATCTGTTTATTTTTGGCTTCGTTTTTCTAAATACTGAAGCTGCCCTATCAGTTTCACAGGCTTATAAATGTTATACATCAAAAATTAGTTTCACTTATTAAGGCAGGAAACGGCTTTAAGAACTCTGGGATCTGTGCCTCAAAGCAAAAGCTTTATCAGCAGGTTCCAGTCACTGCTTCTCGCGAAAGAAAATGGTGCCGATTAAAACCCCACACACCTGATTTCAAAAGGAACACCTACCCACTGAACATTCTTCACAGGGCTGCAAGGGGGGCTGTACCCCAAACAGAAGGCAGCTGCGTCTCACACACTCCCTGCCCCCAACCTTGCCAACATGGCTCAAGAAAAACGAAAGCTATACATAAAAAGATGAAGTTGAGAGATAAAAGAACAATAATTCATCCCTTTATTTCTCCAGACTTCTGAAAGTGGTGCGCTTCAGTACAGCCTCAGCACACGACTCCCTCACAGGGCTGTGGTGGATGTGGAAGTTAAAGGGAAACAAACAGTCACATATTTTAACTTGCTTCTAAGAAGCATTATGTAAAATGAGTTTTAAAAGGCACATTGCTTCTCTTTGCAGTTTAAAGCAGTGAATCAATACCATACAGTCCACAAGAAGTATTTCATACTTGCACTCGCATACAACCAATGGGGTTTTTTTAAGTCAGTCCCTTCCATTATCAAATCCTTTTCTAAAAGTCAGTTAGAAATACAACCTCAGGACAGGAAGTATTTTCAAACACCCACTTAAAGAAAATACAGCTTCTCAGGGAGAAAAAGGAATCTTGCAGCGGGAAATGGGGCACATCTTTACAACATTTTATCACATGGATTCTGCCTCGACAGAGCTCCTCATGAGATCAAGTCAGAGCCAGTTGAGTTTTCCTTTTTTCCACATGCTATTTATTCAGATAAAGCCACTTAACCAAAACCAAATGGAGGCTGTGAATACTAATAATGTTTCAAGCATTTTGTTTTCAGCATTACAACATGCTAATATTTGAAAGTCAACAATTTGGAGCTAATGTTCCACAAATAATAACACGTTGCCGTAGCACCTGGGATATGCTGGATGTTGTACAATCCCATGGCTACCAAAATCAGATAACAGTTTATCATAAATATTACAAAACCTTCAAACTTCTTACATTAATTTGTTTTTATAGTCAAACAATCTGCACTCAAACCTCTCTATGTTTTATTGATTATGATACTCTAACCACTTTGGAGTAGATGGGATAATGACATTTGTGAAGGAGAACAGCGAGTGTTTTTTCACGGTGTACACATGAGAGGTAACGTAACAGTATCACAGTCAGACTTAAAGGGAACATCAGGACACATTCCTACCACTGTCAATAAACTGCTCTCTCTGCAGATTGAAGGTTTTGTGATCATTGGTGAAAAGGCAGATAATAGGCATTAAAAACTGCCCTGAGTGACTCAAGGCAGGAGATTAATGATTGTGTACGAACACACACTGAGGAGCAGTTAGTTTTACCTAACCTCATTTACAGAACCTTACGACCTTTACTTCCCATTTCAGAAGCCACCTGTTTTCAAAGCCACCACAGTATTGTAATAGATTGCATTGAACAGATGTAAATCTGCCATTTCACATTAAAGCTTTGCCTGAAACCCTGTACTTAAACGTTTTAAATATTTGGATGAAAATGAGAAGTATTCTGAATTTTTCTTCATGCTTTTTCAGTACCTTTGAACTCTGCCAGTACATAAAGTGGACTGAAAATTTCCCCTTAACACTGAAGACAGAATATGCAAGAGGAGAATGAAAGACCAAGCACATTATTAATTTGTAACATAAATCTGAAATATTTATCATTTAAATTATATAAAACAGATTGCTTTAAAACAGCAGCTTCTCCACTCTCCTCAAGTAGTACTTCATTAGTTTTAATTACCTGGCTTCAAAAACTATTCCAACTAGCTTTTTATTCTACATTTCTTCCTTTGCATTTCCTCCCCAAGCATAAATGGTACTGGGCATAACAGCCTTCATGGATTTCAGTTACATACTTCAGCTGCTACCACCTACCACAGGTGCACCAATTCAACTACTACTTATATGAACTTCCCATTACCAGAGGTTATCTCCACTTTCAGTACTTGCTCAGCACCACATACCAAAGGGTCCCCTTTTTGTACCCAAGAGCAGCATAGCCTTCATAAAATTACTCAAGATACATTGAGTAACATGACAATACCTTGAAAAAAAGGAGTTACACTCAGATGGTTTATTTTTCCCACCCAAACACGTTTCTATACTAAAATTAAGGAGGAGGAAAAGAAAAATCCATTTATTCTATAAACCTAATTCTAAGCAATGTCTGACATCCATCTGCTCCCACTCTTCTTCAGAATTCTGCCAGCTATCAACTCCTGATGTACAATTTGAGTGTATCTGTCCTTACTTAGGGATGTCTTGCTCTAAACTTGATAATCTCTACCTTTCTTCAGGCCTCCCAAGCCTACTGGGGTGGGAATGCAAAGAAAACTGAAGCACAGGGAACTGACAGGAAAGGAACATCCTGTTTACTTGGCTTCTGACATGCAGAAAAATCACAAGCTCCATACAGATGGCTAGTTATTGACTCCTCCAACTCATGGAGCCAGCAAGGGGGCTTTAAAACCAGGTTATTTGGGATTGTGTATGGTTGTATTTTCAATTCTTACACATAGCTACAGCTGTCCAAGCGTTACTAGATCAGCAGAAAAATCCTTCAATCACTGTCAGAGATCTGATTAGGAGACAGGAAAGATGCCCCAAACAATCTTCAATGCTATTTTAGTTAGATTTTGGTTTTTTGTAAAGATGGACAAAACTAAATGTTTCCTCAGAGCTTTTCTTAGCAGCCCACTTACCTCACGAATGGCTAATCTATCACTCAGCTCCTCAGCCTTATCAATGTCACCTTCAGCCACAGACTTCTCTATGCTAAGTTCAAGGCCAGACTAGAAAAAGAAAAGCATGTATTTTTTAGGACAAGTGAAGAAAGCAAACATTTAAGAGTCAGCAGCTCCTTTCTAAAAACACTTCTTCCTTAAAATTCTTCATTTCAAGACACTGCATAAACCTGTAATTTCTCTGTAACACAAATCACTTTGTCTATGTATTGTAATGGACAGTATAATTATGAATTCACTGAAAGGCTGCCTGAGCACAAATCATTGCATTAGTTCCACCTTATGTGCAGGATAATACTGTAGGTTAAAAAAATTACACGGACTAGTTTATGCCTGTCACAATAAAATTTCATCTGAAGATCTGGCTTATCTCTTCCATCCCTGGAGCTTTCTGAACCAAATGTGCAATATGTGTGTCAGGTAATATGAAGAATGGCAATTACCACTGTATCGTTACAGTTCCAAGATGTTATCTTTACCCAAAACCTGAGTTCTGGCACTGAGCCACTCCACTGGGCTAATAAATTAAAAATTCTAGCAATCCTATGGAAAACAATGAAAAAAAGCTTCAGAACTTCACCTCTGGAAATGAGAAAATAACCTTTATGATCAACACTATAAAAAGTTCTGCAATGGCAATGTTTAGGAGTAATGTAACAACAAAATGTGAAGTATTTACTGGAAATTAACAGCTGGGAATACTTCTGAAGGAATACAGAAGGGTGGCACAGAATTAGGCAGTGACTTCAGAATTCCATCAAAAAAACCCAAACCCCCAAATAATCAGTGTTATGACAAAAGTCAACTTACAGCCAGGGAGGCTGGCAGTAATATTTACTTTCAAAGACAAAAAGCAAAAAAAAAAGCAAACAGAATTCTTGACAGAGTCATCTACAAATACTGCACTTGAATTTTCCAACTGGAATTTGGGGGAAAAAAGAAAGAAAGGAGCTCACAATTAGAAGCTGCAGCGATAGCCAGCTCTGATGGATGTCCTTTCTGACAATAATGAGATTTAAGTTCCACAACCGATACAATCCCTGAACTTACATGGAGAGCAGCTGCATTTTACACTTTGGGCCTCAATCCTGATCTATCCTGAGCAGTTCAGTGACAACCAAGCACACAGCAAAAGGGAAAAAACTCAGAAGCAAACAATGTCTCATGACTTGCATGAAGCAACTTACTTCAGGCAAATGAAAAACAGAAAATTTATCACAAAGGAGGCTGACTGAAGAGCTGATGTCACAGAACTTATATAGGCCTTTTACTAGACAAAGAACAGAACAAACAGTGCTACAAGAAACTCATAATGAGTTTAACTTGTCCATAATGTTGCAGCAGTTACTTCAAATATGATTAGTTACACAATAATGTGTGTTATAAATCCAGTAAAACTGTATGGTTAAGTTTGACCCTCTAATTCCTATTGCACTGGTTTCAACTGAAGCATTTATTTGAGATTTTAAAGTTAGAACGCAACTAAAATAAAAACCACAGAAAACAAAAGGAAAAAAACCAAAGTCAAACAATGCCTATGAAGTCTTGTGTCTTCTGTAACTATACAGATAGAACACAAGGACAGATATTGGCTCAAAGGAAGCACAGCTCGGCCTTTCAATTCAAGTGTGACTCGTGTGAGATCTCAATGGAATTCATTAAAAATGTGCAGAAAATTGTCCTTGCTCAGAGAGCCTCCATCATTTAGGCACTTTCAAACAGTCTCAGTTTCACTCCTATCTTAGTCCAGGCTGAATTCCTTTATTGCCACACACAAGCTGACATTGCTTTTGCATCAACAGTCACCTTTTGTGGAGCCTTGCTAGCCGCAGGGGATTCAAATCTATCACTGATTCCAAAGTATTGTGTAAGTTCTTTCCATTTGTCTTCATTTGCCAACTGTTGACTACTAAAAACAACAACAAAAACAAGTCATTAATATAACTAGATCCCTTTCTACAACTTGTAATATTCTTTCCAAACAGAAAGAAATTCTTCCATTTGGCAGACATGCTCTTTTCACCCATTCACAGTTTTTAATGGAAGTGAAAATTAGTTATTCCTTCTACTCTGCAAGTGTAATGCCACAGTCTTGAAAGCAAGCTTGCAGGCAATTAAGAGAGACACTTAGGGATAACATTATTAATTAATGCAACTTAAAATGGACCTACATTTCTGTATTTTTTTTATTATCAATAAATTCCATTAAGCAATCCCTAGAATCAAATTCAGCCTGCCTGCCAGACACTGAACAGCTTCATCAGCTATTTTACATGATGATCCAAGTCAGGCCTTGGCTATGCACCTGGTTGAGCTTTTCACAGGTTCTATCCAATACTAAAACAGACCACTGATAATCACATTGACCTGGTTATACCTCTTAGTCACTTCATCATTCTTGTTCTGTTTTTCTAGGAGAAAAAAGAAAATAAAATCCAATATTACACAGTAATACTCTACAGCTTCCAATGAAGTTAACAGAACTCTAATTGGTCCCATTTCCTTAGAAAGATTGACACACAGATTTTTCACATGTGCATTTAAACCACTCAGCTCTAAGACTTTCCACACAAAGAACTTCCAACAATCCCTGTGAAGAAGTTTCTACCAGAATATACAAAAGCATGTTTCACAGAACAACTGAAAAGCACTTAGCCATTATAAATTGCCATTAGCTGGGTAAGTTCTACCTCCTTTAAAAAAGTACAAATGTTTGATTTGAACTTTAAGTAGCAGTTTATAACCTAGTCCTACAAGCAATGTATAGGGCTGGAAAAATAAAATCCTAGGGAACAGCTAGAATAGATCTACTCAGCCACTCAATCCTTGATTAAATATATATATAGAGAGAGAGATATAAAAAACAACCAAAGGCCAAAACAAAAAAGCCCACCAACAAGCAACTCCAACTTCCAACATGTTTGATATTAATTCCATTTGGGAGAAAAATCAATCCTGTAGTTCTATAAAACACCTTTCCTGCGGCGCTTTCTCTTCCGGCTTCTGTTTGCCTGATTTGCTTGGGCCTTCATTTCACGGTGTTTCTTCTGAAGCTCCACAAATTTCTACAAGATGAAGAAAAGGCAAATCAGTATTTTTAAAATTCTTTCCCATTTAAAAGATGATTACTTCATGAGCTGAGAAATGTTGTTCCCCATACCTTATTTATCCACAGCACATTGGTATAGCTACTACGTTACAAGTCGTGCGTTAAGAACGTCCAACTCTAGTGCTGTCAAACTGGAATTAGCTCTAATCTTTCATCACATCTCTGACTTTCTGCCTCCCCCAGATCCCAGAGCTATTCCAACCCAAGTGTTTTCTCATGGGAGATGACACTGAACGCAGTTATGCCGGTTTTTGACTCCTGAGCTATTCCACTTATTGCTATCACCCAGCTGGTAGTTTGCAATCCCAGTATCACTGACAGCACCATCCTTGCACAGCAGGCTACATACAAGGATCAATGGATAGAGGAGAGCAACTAGCTTTTACCAATTCTTATTTTGACTCAAAAGCTTAAATCAGACATTGCTGTATTATTTTTCCCCCCCCAGTCTTTCCATGCAACAGGAAAATCATGAGATTATTATCCAGCTATGAGTCTGAATACCTGCAGCCAATCCCTATAGAAAGCAGAAAGGCACAGAGGTCTGCTTCACAAAGAAATAACATCAAGCACTGCTGGTGATGTGCATGTGTAAATCCTTACTAATGCAGAAAGCAGTCACAAAGAAGCTCAGAGCCCACACACCACTGAAACCACAACTCTTTAAGCAACTGTATAGTTAGCCAAACATCTCCCTGCTGCACTTTCAATCACCACTGCAGTGGGGGGGGGAAACCCAAAAGCTACATTCACTTCCTATCTAAATTCCTCTTCACCTGGCTTGAAACAATCTGAGGTCTCATTTTGATCATATTTTATTTCATCTATGTATATTGACTATTCAACACCAAGTTAGTTAATAAAATGGAGTTATGTTGCATTTACAATCTGGACATTTAAAGAATTGTAATGATACCCACATTCCATATGTTTAAAGGAACTCCAGAAGGGCAGGTTTGAGACTCATTTTCTGCATCCGCCACTGATAACACAACGGGCTCACTGCTGGCACTACTTTCAGGTCCATTCCCTTGGAATTCAGAAAGCTGAACTGTTATAGTATCTTCTTTTGCATCTTCCTTTGAAAAGGAACTATGCAGTTCATCTCCATCATCAGAACTTAAGTCAACATCACTTTCATTCAGTCCTGGAGGTAACAGTCCACTCCACATCTTCCAGTTTAAACAAGTCCAAGCTACCTAAAGTCACTGTAAAGACACCATAATTACATGCACTTACCCATTTCCAGACAAAAATACAAATAGCCAACAGAAAAAAAAATATAATAAATAACAATATGCACAATCAGAATCACTTAATTTCTCCTGAGGAAAGTAACCACCACCAGATGTTTTAGACAAGATTATAAAGCTTCTAATACTTACTATTTTGACAGAAATAAGCGGATTTAAGTACACAGGTTGAAGTTATTAGCCCCCAACCCACACACACACCCTTTTTTGTCCTTTTTTTCTTCCTTGTCAGTGAAAGTTTTATCATGTCCCATTTGTTTCTAGCTGCTTTCAGCATAAGGGCGATATTGCAGCAAATGTCTCCCGTCCCTCTCCACGGGCAGCTGCGCAGCGGGTCCAACCCTTCCACACCATCGCTTCCCAGCATAGCACAACCGCCCATTCTCTCCACCGGCAGGCTGACAAAGCCGGGCACGAACGAGTCCCGCTGGCCACGGAGGGAGGACGGAGAGAGAAGCCTGCTCGGGGACGGCGGCAGGCCCGGAAGGCGAGGGCAGCCCGCTCCCAACGGAACGGCGTGAAGCGAAGCACCACCCTCAGCCAGGGTGAGGGGACGCAGACGGTCCCTTCAGCCCCCCACAAGCCCGATGCACTGCCGAACAGCCCGCGCAACCCCCACCTTCCCTCGCCACAACCCTGACGCCAGGACTTCCCCCGGGCCGTGTTTACCTGTCCGCCATCTTGGCACCGCCGGAACACCCCGCCCGCTGATTGGGCTCTGCCCCGCAGCCAATCAACGGGCACTTTGCTGCCCTGGGCCCGGCCCCTCTGGCCGCCCTGACCAGCGGGCGGGGCGCTGCGGGGAGGGCTGTCTGCGCCGGGGCGAAGGGACGGGGCGGCTGCCATGGGGGCTCAGGAACCTAGATGCCTCCTCCCTCGCAGTGAGGTTGCTCTGGGAATACTGAGCAAATTCCTCGCACCCAGCAGGGCTCCAGAAGGGTGTGACGGCCCAATATGCGCCAGGTGGTGGTGTCATAACTAAGCAATGCCCTGGAAGAAAAACCACTGGCAAGTTTGACAGGAGTTGCCGTAAAGGAGTGTCTGTTCGAGAAGTAAACCGTGAAATTTACACAATGCCTGAGTGTTTCTGCTGAGGCAGAAACAGCCTCAGCAGCCTTGCTCTTCGAGGAGGGAAAAAGTCCTTTTAAAGTTCCCACTAGTGCCTTGTATTAATGTGCTAAAGAGAAAACTTCCAAAACCTCTAATCCCAGATCTTCCAAGCTTGTTTTGTGGATCCTTTTCCAACACCAGAGCTTGCATCTTCCTTGAACTGCTCCAAGAATGTGGAAAAGCTCTTAGAAACTCAAGAATTCTAAGCCAAATAGCACTGTGCTAGGTGCTCCGAAGTGGAACATAGAATACATAGAATACATAGAATAAACCAGGTTGGAAGAGACCTTCAAGATCATCGCATCCAACCCATCAACCAATCCAACACCACCTAAACAACTAACCCACGGCACCAAGCACCCCATCAAGTCTTCTCCTGAACACCTCCAGTGATGGTGACTCCACCACCTCCCCAGGCAGCCCATTCCAATGGGCAATCACTCTCTCTGTATAGAACTTCTTCCTAACATCCAACCAACAGGATGCCTGTGCTGAGCATTCAGGAAAGGACTTGCTTATTTGCAAGCTTCTTTTAGACCTTGTCCTTTCAGAGGTGAGACAAACAAAACAAGCAAGTGCTTAGTTGCAGCCTGAACATGATTGGCAGTATCACAGTACATTAGAGGTTGGAAGGGACCCCCAGAGATCATTGAGTCCAACCCTGCTGCCAAAAGCAGGATCACCCAGGGTAGTCCACACAGGAATGCATCCAGATGGGTTTGAAAAGTCTTCAGAGAAGGAGACTCCACAACTTCCCTGGACAGCCTGTTCCAGGGCTCTGTCACCCTCACTGTAGGGAAGTTTTTCCTCATGTTGAGGTGAAATATTCTATGTTCGAGTTTGTACCCCTTGTTCCTTGCCTAATTACTGTGCACCACCAAAAAGAGCTTGACACCCACCCCTCAGATATTTATACATGTTGATGAGATCCCCTCTCAGTCTTCTATTCTCAAGACTAAACAGCCCCAGGGCTCTCAGTCTCTCTTCATAGGGGAGATGCTCAAGTCCCCTGATCAGTGAAGCACACCTGTAGCACCTGGAAAACAAGCCACCAGTGCTCACTGACCACCATGACTGACATTATGCATGTAACTGAGGTGTGCTGTGACCTTTCTGGTGTGTGTGAGGATACTAGGTGTTTGAGGTGGAAGGAATCCACCTGGTCGTGGCAGAGGTTCCACTTGCTGCTCTGTGCTTCTTGCCCTTGGTATGGTGCCCAGGGTCTCCCTGGAAATACTTTGTGCTCTTGCCTTCCTGAGCTGCTTGATGAGCAGCTCAGGAAGAACATCAGCAAGAACATCTTGCATATGAAGAGGAACAGGAAGGAAGGCACAAGGAAATACAAGAAAAATGTGAAAGAAAAAGGTGAAGGGAAATGTGTCTGAAAGATGGGAAATGTGTAAGATGGTTTCTGAGTGATGTTTTTGTAGGCTGAAAGCTAAATCTCAGTATCGATACTTCTGAGAAAGGAACTGATGATACCAAATCAGGACGCCAGCCAGTTATGGACAACCAGTTCAGCTATGAGGGGAATGAGAAAAAGGCAAGAGGTTAAGAGATACAAAGATGGATAATAGGGCACATAGCTTTGAGTGGATCACAGCTTCTAGGATTGGCTGTGCACAGAGGGAAAAACTAAGCACCTTCCTCGTGGGTGTAAAGCAGATCTTCAGATTCATTTCCTTTTTGTATCTCAATTTTACATTCTTGGATTCATTTCTAAAATCAATTAATTCCGTAAGTAATCATTTTTTCATGAACTACATGTAAATTTCACACTCAGCTTGCTAACTAGATTTTCCTCTCATCTGGGAAATCAATTTTTAAGAGATTTCTTTTATTTACACTTCACAATTGATTGCATTTGGGATACAGATGAGTGGCAATTGATAAGATGTATTGATATTGGATATTCACTGCCATTTGTTCTTTCAAGGTGTTAGACCATTAGATTGCATGTTGTCTTCTTAGTGTGAGCTAATTTGAGAACACTCCAAAAACTGAAGGATGTGTGATATCTCTGTGATTGGAAAGGTCTATGTTTGGTAAGGACTTTTCTAGAAGGCAAGTTTAATTTCACAATTATATCAATGGCACAATTTGTATCCCAACATGGTACTCCTTATTTAATATCCACGAGGCAATTTGTGGCACAGATTGACACAAATGAAATGCTCACATGTTCACCTGCATTTTATTTTTATCATGGAGTCACAGAATTTCAGGGGCTGGAAGGGACCTCGAAAGATCAGGTCCACCCCCCCTGCCAGAGTGGGATCACCTACACCAGATCACACAGGAATGCATCCAGGTGAGTTGTGAATATCTCCAGAAAGGGAGATACACACCCACCCTGGGCAGCCTGTTGCAGTACTCTGTCACCCTCAAAGGGAAAATTTTTTTTCTCAGGTTTCCATGAAACTTCCTATGCCTCAACTTCCACCATTGCCTCTTGTGCTGTCACTGGGCACCACTGGGCAGAGCCTGGCTCCAGCCTCTCAGCACTCACTCTGCACATCTTTAGAAACATTGATGAGGTCACCTCTCAGTCTCCTCTTCTCTAAGCTACAGAGCCCTCAGCTCCCTCAGTCTCTCCTCATATGGAAGATGTTCCATTCCCCTAATCATCCTCATGGCTCTGTGCTGGACTCCCTCAAGCAGCTCACTGTGTTTCTTGAACTGAGGGGCCCAGAGCTGGACGCAATATTCCAGATGCAGCCTCAGCAGTGCAGAGTAGAAGGAGAGGAGAACCTCTCTTGTCCTACTGGTCACAGCCCTTCTAATCCACCCCAGAATGGCATTGGCCTTCTTGGCCACAAGAGCACATTGCTGGCTCATGGTCATCCTTCCATCCACCAGGACCCCCAGGTCCCTTTCCCTTTCACTGCTCTCCAGCAGGTCAGGCCCCAGCCTATCCTGGTGCATGGAGTTGTTCCTTCCCAGGTGCAAGGTTCTACCCTTGCCCTTGTTGAACTTCATCAAATTTCTCCCTGGCCAGCTCTCCAGCCTGTCCAAGTCTCACTGAGTGGCAGTGAGAATAACTGCAAGTTCATTGTAATTTTTAAAGCCAGATTTCAGGATAATCTCCAGTTCTTCTGAAAGAAATCCTGACCTCTTACAGGTTCCTCTGCAAGGGAAAAAAAAAAAAAGAAAAAGAAAGAAAAAAAAGATGGGAAGAGCTCCTCCCTGGTTTTCAGCAATCCAGAAGCATTTGTATTCAAGAGGTCAGGGACTGCAGTGTAAAAAGAGATTGTTGTCTACTTAACAGAACTTGCAACGTGCTGCTTTTATTGTTAAAACAATGTGTAGGGTCATTTTATCTGGGAAGAAAGGAGTAAGCAGCACAGCACTGATGTCCCTGCATCAGATTTGTGAGGGCTGCTATAGTCACCAAAACTTGATCAAATCATGAAGATTTAATGATCTTAACTGATTAAAAATAATCTGATTTATTTCCTTTTGGTCAACTGATTTGACTTCCTTTCTCACTTGAATTCTTGTCCTGGAGACCTGCCAAACAATGATTCTTATGAATGAAACAAGTAGTGCCTCTGAGATTCCCATGGAACATCAGCCTAGTGTAACATAAGAATTACAGGATGGATATTTTTTATGCTGTTATTCCCAACTTCTTGAACCTTAGAAGGGAGGCTTACTGCAGTTAGATGTAACATCAAGTGTAGTTTGAATCTTTCAGGATCTCTCTATGTTTTCAGGTTCTAGGATATTTTCTCTACATCTCTGTTCCCTATCTTTACCTTCTGCTGTTGGATGTTGACAGACACTACTTGGAGTCTCAGTTGTTACAGCTTCCTTTGCGAGATTTATTGTCTTGTGGCAAGAGAAATGTCAGGTTCCTGATATGAGAATCTATGTAGAGCAAAACATGTGGTCTGCTCAGGAATTTGAAACAGTACCTCTGGGGCTTGGTCTTTCTATTCTGACTGGGAAGCTGCTCAACAGAGAAAGGCTTGAGCCAGCAGTGTGCCCAGGTGGTCAAGAAAGCCAACAGGATCCTGTGCTGTATCAGGAATAGTGTGGCCAGCAGGACCAGGGAGGTGATTGTCCTGTTGTGCTCAGCACAGGTGAGGTCACACCTTGAGAACTCTGTTCAGTTTCTCACTAGAAGAAAACTATTGAGGTGCTGGAGTGGGTCTAGAGAAAGGTGATGAATCTGGGTAAGGGTCAAGAGCACAAGTCTTATGGATAGTGACTGAGGGAACTATTTAGTCTGGAGAAGAGGAGGCTGAAAGGAGACCTTATTGTTCTCTGCAACTACCTGAAAGGAGATTGCAGTAAGGTAGGGGTTGGTCTGTGCTCCTCAGTAACAATTGATAGGATGAGAGGAAGTGACCTCAAGTTGCACCAGGGGAGGTTTATGTTGGCTCTTAGAAAAAACTTACTCAACTGAGAGAGTTACCAAACACTGGAATAGGCTCCCCAGGGAGGTGATTGAATCATCATCTGTGAAGATATTTAAGTAGATGTGGTTCTGAGGGACATGTTTTAGCACCAGACTTGGAAGAGAGAGATTATGGTTGGACTCCATGATCTTAGAGGTCTTTTCCAACCAAACAAAACAATTCTATGATTTTAGTGTGGGGTGACTGACTATTAGTGTAGAGCACTATGGTGCTTCTAGTTCATGCTGTCCTGAGGTCTTCTTGAGAAGAGCATATCCTGTGTTCATTTGGGTAACCCATCTGTGCTTCTGGTACCGGTCAGGATGGACTCTTCCAACCACCACCAGATTTGGCAGTGTGCTCCTTGTGAGGCCTGAGTACAGCTTTTTTCCACACCTTTGCTCATTTTCATGTGGCAGCACTGAAGGAGCACCATGTGCTGCTTGTCTCTGGGTAGAAAGTCTTGATTATGATCTACAGCACTCTTCATTGCTTGGCTTCCTCTCTCTCTTAATGAGGAACTACAACAGGAGTGATGAATTTGCCAGATATCAGCAAAGCTGATAGCTGATGTACATGCTTGGTCCCCAGGTTCTCACAATGCATTTCTCTTCTTCAGAAGGGCTAAAGGTTAGATTATTTGGCTTTAGGACATGATGGAGGTCTGAACTGTTTCCTCAGACATGTGCTGGAAGCTGTGTTTAGCTAATCATAAATAATGCTAAACTCCACAAAAGACACACAGCTTCTTAGCACAGACACAGACTCTGCTACAACATAAATGGTGCATTATTAGCTGCTTCTTGTTTGCTTTTTTTTAACCACTAAATGAGGACATGAGAAACTTTTCCTGGAGCATGGAAACAGGCTGCATTTTATCCTTCTGAGGCAGTGTTTTGAAAATATGTCAGAATGATCAAGAAATGAATTCCTGCTTAAGCATAATAGGAAGGCCTTATTGTATTAGCAGATTACAGTCTT
Source organism: Dryobates pubescens (assembly GCF_014839835.1). Taxonomy (NCBI): domain Eukaryota; kingdom Metazoa; phylum Chordata; class Aves; order Piciformes; family Picidae; genus Dryobates; species Dryobates pubescens. The sequence continues at coordinate 3,300,233 of NC_071619.1, read as the reverse complement.
TGTGTCAGTACACTATCTACCTTGTATTCATTTTTGCTAACATAATGAGAAATTTTTCCAGCATGATTCGATTTTAATACAATAAATCAGTGTTGGAAAGGGAAATTAGCATGATTTTAGAGAGAGATGTAAAGACAATAAAATAACCTCCTTTTTTTTTCCTTCCCCCTAAACTTTTAATTTGTTGCTAACTTAAAAAGTTCTTTTTATTAATCCTTTAAAATAATTGTATTCAAATGAGCATTTAAAGTCAGTTAAAAGGATTACAGAGGTGGTTTGGTTTTTTTTTTTGCTTCCACACAGTGTGCCATGGAAGAACCAAATTAATTCTTGCTAAACAAACATTACAAGAAGCATCGCAGGGACAATTAATGGAAATCTCCAAAGAACGTTATCTAAGACCATACATTAAAGTATATTAGTAAATATTCTATAGTGTATATTGTAAGTAGTAATGATAGTTTGTAATTTGAGCTCTCTTTACCTCATTCAAGGTAAGACTTTAATCCAGGCAGGCCCTTGCCTGAGCCCTGATTGAAAGCCTGTTAAAATCGGTGGAAAGATTTCCAGTGGGAATTGATTTCCCAAGGCTTCCATTGGCCTTATTTAGGTTTGGATTCAGCCATGAGTGTGCAGCAGAGAGCACAGAGCTGTTACACTGTAACACAAGTTGGCCACATGTGTGTACAGTTGGTTTATGTACTGCAGTGTCTTCTGTTGATTGATCTAAGTCTCAAGTCCACTTGTGATCTCAATTCCTTGTTCTCAAGGACACTAAGGAAAAGAAAGTGGAAAGGGTTGTAACAAAGAATAGCACTCTGAAGAAAGATGGGCTTGAGGGTAATCCCCTGTGTACAGCTGAGAAGCTTTGCTATGTGCTCTCTTCTTAGGCTTTGTACTGCTTCTAGCCAAGAAGAGCTCCGTCATCAGTCCACAGGGCTCTTTGTTATGCAGCATCAGAGCAGGTCTGCTCAGATACCTCAGAATTTGCTTGACTGAGAGCACTACAGAAGTGAATAATGCAGGATCCAGCCCTGAGCTTTTACTGTCAAAACATCACTTACAATGCCCTTGTTCCTCTGAGGTTTGTGTCCTGATGAGAATTCTGACCATAGATACAGAAAGAAATGTCTGTGGTGTGCTGCAGCAGCAGCAGCAGCAGAACAGGTGGCTTTGTCTATTTTGTAAAAGAAGGCATCTCTAAAGTATTAGCATCCAGTTGGTATTGAGGGAGGAGTAAAACCTTTTGTGCAAAATTCCTGATTGAAACTTGGAAGATCTGCACTCAGTTATCAGTCTTACTGCAGGCTTCCTGTGAGGAATGAGCAAGATATTTTCAACTTTAGTACTTCACAGGTAGAAAGAGTTTTCATCATCCTTTTCTATTGCAGACATAAACTGCAGGGTTTTATCCCATTTGAATTGCTCAGGGCATTGACAGACTTTGGCAAGGGCTGCGTTGGAAGGCTAAAACTGTCAGGCCAGCATTCAGAGGGTCAGCTTTCATTGCAAATGTTGTCTTCCCCTCAGTTAGGAGTATTTGGCTAAATTGTTGAACCACCACAGCTTTCAGTCCTGTATTTTGCATGGATTAATTCTGATATGACTATTGAATGGTATGGCAGTTTAGGAACAGATTCAAAAGCAGATCAGATTTTGCTTTAAGAGTGGTGATGCTGAAGGTATGGATAAGGAAGAAGAGAATGAGCACAAACAGGTAGAGAGGGTTTAACCAACTAGTTTTAAATGGCCACTGAAGGTCTGTTGCAGAAGGACATTTCATAAGGATGTCATAAGGGGTGATAGGACAAGAGAGAATGGTATTAAGCTGAGGGAGAGTAGGTTTAGACTGAATCTTAGAAAGAAGTCCTTCAATACAAGGGTGGTAAGACTCTGGAATAGGCTGCCCAGGGAGGTTGTGGATGCCTTCTCCCTGGATGTATTAAAGGTCAGGTTGAGCAGACAAATCTGGTTTAGAGGCATCCCTGCCTGTGGTGGGGATGCTGGAGAAGATGATCCCTAAGGTCCCTTACAACCTAAGCCATTCTTACCAGGTGGGGGTTGGTCTCTTCTCCAAGGCAACCACCAACAGAACAAGAGGACACAGTCTCAAGCTGCACCAGGGGAGGTTTAGGCTGGATGGTAAGAAGAAATTCTTCCCAGAAGGAGAGATTGGCCATTGGAATGTGCTGCCCATGGAGGAGGTGGAGTCACCATCACTGGAAATGTTTAAGAAAAGACTGGATGAGGCACTTGATGCCATGGTTTAGTTGATTAGATGGTGTTGGGTGATGGGTTGGACGTGATGATCTCAAAGGTCTTTTCCAACCTGGTTAATTCTATTCTAGTCTATTACAGAGTAGATCTGCAAAAAAAAGTGTAATCACTGAAATGTACCAGTGGTCTGAGTTTTCAAAATAAGCTGTTGTAGAAGGCAAAAGCATGACTGAGCTGTTGTAGATGTACTGATACCAACCTTCACCTAATTTGTTTGGACACCAAGGACAGCAGGGTAATGAGGGTGTGAAGTTCACTTCCTGTTAAGTGCCACAGCATTTTGTTCCGCTGCTCAGGACCTGATGACTGTTGTGCTTGCTGACCTGACCCCTGTGTTGCCACAAATGCATTTGCTATTTTGAGTCTAGTATGTGTTTTGTCAGACCTGCAGACCTGTAATTCACTGCAATGTAGACATCACTTCTATCTGAGGGCCTTCACCTAGTACAGGACAAAGTGCAGCATGCTAAGTACATCAGTCCCAATTTTGTTGCAATGGATGCAAGTCGATATACTGGACTGGGATTTTGGATACATTCCTTTTGCTCTGGCAATAGAACAGAAGTACCCTCCTGCCATACCACTAAGTCAAATATCATCTGATTGTTTTTACACAAGAGGATTCAGAAAGCAGTTTTCTTCACCTCTCAGAGAGTTTTTCTTTGTGTGTTCATTGGTGTTATTCAGAAGCACAGTTGGGCTTCCTGTGGCAGTCAGATATGGGACCAGGACAAGGCACTTAACCTCCCCTTTGTTTAGTCTGTGGAATAAACCCCACTACTTTAACAACTTTTCAAGGATATTAGATAAAATTAATTAGTTTGGTATTTGTACTGTAATAAAGGTCTATGTAATTGGAGAGCCCCATAAGAATTGCAGTCCTTTTGGTTTGATTTTGTGTTGATTTAACTTTGGGGGCTAGTTTTGATACTCCATGCCCTATCTGAAATGTGCTATTGTTTCATTTCTGTAAATACCAGCTGATTTCCCAAGCTGCTGGAAGGAACCGATTGAGTCTCTATGTATGCCAATGCCCTCTACTGGTTTGAAATACGATTGCTCAGCAGAGGGTATTGCTGTTCTCCTTTAGGGAGGAAACTGGGAGATTTAAGTGATTTCCCTTGGAGAGTGGTAGAATTTTGGGGGTGTACCCAGGCTGTCTGTGGAAGTGCAAGAAGCTGCACCGTGGGCAAGCTGACATCTGGGCGACTCCTTGTGCTCCACGTGCCGCACCGTGTCAGCTTCTCCCTTGCCTTCTGCTTGTTTTTGTTTTAGCAGCGGATTTGCTGTGCCTGCTGTGAATGACAGACTCATAGGTAGCTATCTTGAGAGGGAAGGAGTCACTTACCTGAGGCTCGTTCAGCACAGTGCTGCTGTGTAGGTGTTCTGTCAACGCTACGGCCACCTCTCTGAGGAGCCTTTCCGCTCCTCAGCCTGGTCCAGGGCCTACCTTAGCAGGCGAGGGGCAGTTGTGTTGACAGGCTGTGGTATAAATAACCCTTGAGGCACAGGAGCCACAGAGGTAATGAAGTGCCTCGAGGAAAAAGTCTTAACTATCAAGGGATGGATCCACTCCCCCCTGCCACAAACCAGAGGTCACGTGGCTGAGGAATGTGTATCCAAAGATAATGCTACCTTCAGAGAACTCTACTTACAGGTAAGTAACTCTTCTTTAAAGGAGGTATCTTTGTGTGGCAGACTGTTTATGGGAGCAATTTGAATTGAACTTTAAATGAAAAAGGCATATCTCTGTAAGTGGTAATAATTTTAGTCATCTCGCTGTGGCTAGGGGTTGTGGAATTCATTAGCACAGATTAACATATAAAGTGGGTGAGATATCTAATAGCAAACGTAGAGGTTTAGGGACCTTAATTCATCACTGAATGAACAGCGTGTACAGTATTAGGGACTATGAAATTTTTAATTTACACAAAGTGTCCAAGAATATAGGGAATAAATTTAAACCCAAAACAGATAATGGAGCTGTGCCCTGCCTAGCTGGCAAGTTGAATTGTTTTTACACTGAGTGAAGAAAGCTAATTATCCCAAGCACAAGGAGACTGCTAAAAATAATAAGATTATAAAGAATAATTTGCTGATATAATTACAACAAAATTGGGTACACACAATCGTCAGATACATGTATTGCTTGACCTGGGCGAGAAAGTGAAATAAATCCTTCCTCTATAGCCTTCGTAAATTTGTTTTTATCATCTCCAAGTGGTGTTTGCACAGGCAGCACAATTTGCATGTGTAATGTGGCTGTACAAATTGACAACAAGTAAATTATTCAAGGAAATAGGCTGGTCGTGGGTCTGAACTATCTCGCAAAGCCTATTCATTTTGAAGAATCACTGAGACGTGAAGCTCATACATCAACCATTTTCTGACAATCCTCAGACTTATTGTCTCCTAAAATGTCATTATGGCTATTATTTATGAAGCTAATTCATTTATTAATATATATTTAACTCTGACTTGTCATGCACCTTAGCAGGCATTCTGTGCACTGCATATTTTTGAATAGATGAAAGAGTTTTGCATGCTTTAATGATTACTGTAAGCTGCTATAGATTTATAGAATGCAGCTTTATTATCTACTTGCATTAATACCTTTTTGTAACTTCTCTTTTTTTTTTCCCCCTTAAGGCCATCAAATATAAATGGCAAATGACATATCCCAAAGATTGTGCAGGAAGAGATTTTCTCAGAGTTTGCTGAATTTTAGAACAAAATGAGGTAGCTAACTGTTAGAGCCTAATTCAGTTTTAAGAGTATATAACCATTGTTTTGGCTCTTTAGGTATTTTGCTTTAAAAAAAATAAGATGAAATAGAATGGAATCAACCAGGTTGGAAAAGACCTTCGAGATCATCAAGTCCAACCTCTCAGCCAATGTTTGTTTTATGCTTGTCTTTGAGGGCAAACCACCATCTTTTGTTTATACCGACAGGGGGAGTGCAGTGTAGAGGGGGGAGAAATGCAGCAGATGTAGATGCTGTAGTAGACATAGAATATAGATAATTCCCCTCCCATGGAACAGTCCTTAGGAAATGAACAGCACAGAGAGTATGGATAATGAGGTTGCCTATGGTTCATGGATTTTTTTCATCTTGATTCACTTATCTTTAGGGCATATTAAAAGACATAGGGATCGCAGTAACCCTCCTTTGACATCTGCAGAGTGTCAGGAAATTAAAAATTGCAATCTACTGTGAGAAACATATTTGGGGTAGTTCTAAATTTTATTACACACACAGATTCAGATTAAACTTGTAATTAGAATAACAAATTGGCTAATTTAAATGCATAGCTATTATGACTGTGCAGTCAATTTGACTATTTGCAAAGGTCCCCGATCACAATTTGAGGCTATTGGCCAGTAGTCTGTAGGGTGGGGATACAAAACTTGAATTGTCTCCTGGTCAGGCAAAGGAGGCTAACCCATCGGAATAAGGGAACTCTCTGATCAGAATTGGTCTTTAGTAGTAAAACTAGGAATTGTCTTATTTTTACCTTACTCCCAGGACATGCTAGATTGTAAGAGCCGTATTTTAGACTAGACTAGACTAGACTAGACTAGACTAGATTAGACTAGACTAGACTAGAATAGAATAGAATAGACTGGGTTGGAAGAGACCTTCAAGATCATCGCGTCCAACCCATCAGCCAATCCAACCCACCTAAACAACTAACCCATGGCACCAAGCACCCCATCAAGTCTCCTCCTGAACACCCCCAATTATGGTGACTCCACCACCTCCCCAGGCAGCCCATTCCAATGGGCAATCACTCTCTCTGTATAGAACTTCTTCCTAACATCCAGCCTAAACCTCCCCTGGCACAGCCTGAGACTGTGTCCTCTTGTTCTGGTGCTGGCTGCCTGGGAGAAGAGACCAACATCCACCTGTCTACAACCTCCCTTCAGGTAGTTGTAGAGAGCAATAAGGTCACCCCTGAGTCTCCTCCTTTCCAGGCTAAGCAACCCCAGCTCCCTCAGTCTTTCCTCATAGGGCTTGTGTTCCAAACCCCTCACCAACTTCGTTGCCCTTCTCTGGACTCGTTCCAGCAAGTCAACATCCTTCCTAAACTGAAGGGCCCAGAACTGGACACAGTTTTCCCCTACTCTCAGGACATGCTAGATTGTAAGAGCCATATGATTATGTTATACTGTTAGTCTGTTGATAAGGAGGTATCTCATACTGTATCTTTACCTTACAATCTTGCAGAGCTATGTCCATCATGGTCACTTTAAAGAGAAAGAGAACACAAGGAAAGTCTTCAACATTCAGAAGTCTTTGCAAAAGAAAGAATCAGCAACTCCTTAGGTAGCGTGAAGGCCTTCTGAATCTAATACTATAATGGTAAATACTATAGATAGTCATATTGGACAATTCACTTATTTGCATTCTTCAACTTTTTTCGACTGTTAAGAACACAAAAAAGATAGTTAGGAGCAAGCTCAAGTGGCTGTGAGAAACCAACTCAGTCCAGACCAGAGCAGAGCAACCTGACATATGGCTCTGAGTATGTGTGGTGAATAAATAAAGCTCCTCCATGGCTGAAAGTCAGTAGGAATAACAACATTCTATGTTTTGGAAATACAAGCTTATGTTTTCAAAAGTGTGCTGTCACTTTTTGGTACTTGCAATTTTAGGTGCCTGCCTTGAGACATCTTAGAAGGTAAACCCAGGCTTCTAGAATGTGTGGTGGGTTTTTTTAACTAAGCCTGGTAGCGTGATGTAAATTTGCCCTGTGGTAACTCAGAATGTTTTAAAATTGACAAAATACATTACTGAACTTGTGCAGCTTAAATTTAAATATGTCTTGCCACTTGAAAAACTCTGCACTATACATATTGATTGGACTTCTGTATTTCTGAAGAAAAATGGTGTTTGTGGTCAGACTTTCAGTCATTCAGTAATCAGTGCCTTCATGTTTCTAACTTCCTGGATGGTTTCGACCAAGCGAAGTAGATGCACAAACTCCCTGCAGGTTTGCTGACTATAGCCAGTTAAAGATAGAGACTGAAATTAATGCTACCACTGAATCACTGTGGAAGACTTATTTCTGGTATATTTCTTGTTTACAATTGATGAGAGCATTTAGGTAATCTGACATTTTAAAGGAGAAAATTCGTTGAGTGTCTCCTTTTTATATTGGAGCTTGTTAGAGACTTCCCAGCTACAGTCTTCACAAGTAAAAAAGAACTTGAGGCAGAGATTGACTGAATTGTTTAAAAGGAGCTTTTATTTTCCTCATCCAACAAGAAGATTATAGACTTCTGTGAAGATACTCTGTGGCACATCAAACTCTGGTTCGTGCCATTACTGTTTATGGTGGTGAAGCTACTTTTTTTTTTCCTCTTTTCCAAAGATCAAAATTACACCTACTACATAAGATATTCACTCATATTTATTCAGTAACCTGTAAAATTCAGAGTGCTGAATCTGCCTGATAGTTCTGGACAAAAATTTTCAGCTGTGATTTTCTGAGTGGCTCAGCTGTACAGCTGCAGAGTGATGTGCGAGGGAAGTGCCCCATCAGACTGCCTGTGCAGCTCTTGCTGCTGCTCCTGATGACACTAATCCATATTCCACTTCTAAGTTGGCTGCTTCTCAGGGAAATGCTGCTGCTTCAACGTCCTTTACTGCTTATCCTGCTTTACATTTTTGGAACAACCCAGGAATTCTCACATCCTCCTTTATAACCAGGGACAGTAAACACAGTTTATTGTTTCACAAAACAAAATTCATGAACCATAAGATAATTATGTATTCTAGCTGTAATGCTTTGTGCAATGTATCCTGTGATAGACTTTGTTGGGCTACCATGGTATCAGATTGTCTGGATAGGCTAAGTGACCAGTTTGAGATTCTTCCAATGTGTTGGTTCTCTGTAGCTACAATAATCAACTCATTTTACTGCAGGCAGTATGTCAGGAGTATGTCAGGTGATACCCAGAGCATTGCCTGTAGCTAGCTGCCTGATAATTAATCCCTTGCAAGCTAAAATCAGAAAGGACATTGTATGAGCAGCTGTAGTTGCTGCAACCAGCCCCAAACTGCTTTCCTTTTAACTGTACTGAACATGTGAAGGTTTGTATTTCCATACAAAACCCCAAATGAAACCAAATCCCAGGCTTATTTGTTGTGTAGCACCCTTCCTTCTGATGCATCACCCACCAAGATACCATAGCAATGCAATAATAGCAGCTGGCTTCTAAACCCCAGTGCTTAATCCCCATCACATTCCAAGTGACTATATTTATTACAAGATTGTCCACCAAAAGACCAAGAGAAAATGGATTTAAATTGAAGAAAAATAGGTTTACATTGGATCTTAGGAAGAAATTCTTCACTACGAAGAGGGTTGCAAGACTCTGGAATGGATTGTCCAGAGAGGTTGTGGATGCCCCCTCCCTGGAGATGTTCAAAGCCAGGTTGCATGGGGCCTTGAGTAACCTGGGCTAGTTAAGAGGTGTTCCTGCCCATGGCAAGGAGGTTGGATTAGATGATCTCTAAGGTCTCTTTCAACATAAGCCATTGTGTGATTTGTCCCCTAGATAGATAACTGATTCTTCACTTCTGTTTTCAACAGTTACAGAGTACTGCAAAATGCTGACGGATTCAGAAGTGTATCAGCAGTGCAAGCTGTCATGCCATGTTGTGAGTTATGTTTGAAAAGCATCTGGGATTCTTTGGGATCACATAGTTTGTGCAAAAGATAAGGTAATTGGTGTGTATATTTTGAGGATGAAAGAGTCTACTGAGCCACATTGTCAAGTGGGTGCTGTTTAATTTTTTGGTAAGTATCTCAAATGGGTTTTGATTAGAAAGAAACACTTCAGGAGGAGGTAATAGTTGTAAATCAACAAGCATTTTGGAAAATGTTTCTTCTTAATCCTACCTAGAGAGTGTCAGATCATCATAATTTAGCACATTTTAACAGCAGTTTTATTATGTCTCATTATTTTTCACCAGTAATTTCCCAAAAGCTTTGGGTTTGGAATGTTGTTAAAAGATTCAAAGTGATACTTACAAAGGAGAGAATCCTACTCTTTTTCTCATTAAATGTTGTCTTGCCTATTTGCAGTTTACATAGACCAGGCTTCCAAGAGAAGGATATCTCTTTTAAGAGATGGAGACATCATCTGTATCATTTATATCATCCCTTATCTCTTAACAGTCCATCGGTTGTATCGTAAGTGCCCAGCATATTTTCATCATCCTTTTTCACTTCAATACTGCACAGCATTGGTCTGTTTCTCTTTGAGTTGAGGAAATGAATGTTTTGATAAGGGCCTAGTTAAATCAGTGCTGAGTATTCTAAGTTCTAAATTTAATGTTCCCCCTCTAAATTCTTAGTATATCTAGTTACATATATTTCAAAGTGTCAGAAAGCCTCAGTCACATATTTTCTGCATATTGAACTGTGTGTACCCAGCAGAAGTCTATCTGATGTGGATTTCTGGGTAGGTTTTTTAAGGGTTTGCACCTTCCTTGCTGCCAGCTGTTTTATTATGGGCAGATATCAGTGAGATTGATTCTTCTAGCCTGTTTCGGTGTATGAATCAAAACCAGTCTGGTCTGTATCAGGTCCTTGATGAAACTGAGAAATACTAAAACTGGCTGGCTGGCCACTCAAATTGAATCCAGTGCTGTTGACCAAAAATCCCAAAGAATGGATGCCTCATCTGAGCTGCAGACAGCACTTGGCAAATGAAGTATCATTTCCTAAGCGTGCTGTGGATTTCTTCTTTACCTGGCTGCTGCATTTTGCAGATGGTTGGATCAGCAGCCAGATCTGTGCAGCTGTGTGGAGTTGGCAGACAGGTAATTTTAGCATTTTTTTAATTAGCCATCAGCAATAAATACATATCCTGGCAAGGAGGAAAGGAGGACTCAAGCACAAGGTTAATTTTGCTGTTCACGCTTCTTTTTGTGCACAGCCAGTGTCAGATTCTGCTTCACGTTGAAAAGCTCACTTGCCTCTCCTGCAGTCCTTTCATGCTCTCAAATTGTCCTCTTCTTAGTAGCAAAGAATTGTTGAAATGTTTAATGTTTCTGAAATCAATGCAGTGTGTCTTGGAAGCAGCTGAAACATGCAGTAAATGACTCGTGAAGTGGAAAGAGCGAGGGCTAAGTGGTGCTGGGACAGCGAACTCCATCATTTGTTTAGCTTGTGTTAGGTAGTGACAGGTTGCTGTTTAAAGTAAACAATCTGTCTTGATCCAAAACTTTTGAGGTTGTACAAGGAATATATATTTTTAAAATATCTTTAAATTATTTTTATTTTTTTCCAGTTTGAGACTCTGATGATGAAAGCAAAGCAAAAGCACAAATTGCCAAGGCCTGGAATTTTCTCCTTTCTTATACCAGCAACTTGGTAAAGAAGTAAGAGCTATGTATACCACAGCCCCCTCTCCCAGTAAGTATGCACTTTTTCTATCTCTGAGATGCTCTGAAAGACATAATTATGCCTTTAAGGTAGGGTCACAGTGCCCTTGGCTTTGTCTCAAGACACAAAATGGAAAAGCAAAATTAATTTTGGGAAGGATTTCAATGCTTGAGGATTTACTACAAAATCTTCCTGCAAAGTTCAGTTGTCAAAAACCATGATATTTGGTAAGGCCTGCAGACTGTCAACAGATACTTAGCCAGTCATGTTCCAAAGAAGTTGATGACTTAAAAAAGCAGTGGTATTCTGCTATGAGGACAGGCTGAGGGAGCTGGGGTTGTTCAGCCTGGAGAAGAGGAGGCTCTGGGGAGACCTAAAAACAGGTTGCCAGAACCTGGAGAAAGACTGTTTACAAAGGCCTGCAGTGATAGAACAAGCAGCAATGGCTTCAAACTAGAGAAGAGCAGACTGAGACTGGATGTTAGGAACAACTTCTGCACCATGAGGGTAGTGGAACACTACAACAGGTTTTCCAGGGAAGTGGTTGTGGCCCCATCCCTGGAGATATTCAAGATGAGGCTGGACAGGGCTCCAGGCAACCTGATGCTTTTGAGGATGTCCCTGTTGAGCGCAGAGGGGATTGGACTAGATGACCTTCAGAGGTCCTTTCCAACCCAGACTGTTCTATGATTCATACTGATGCTGAGCACTCCATAGGTATTTGGTGTTTAAAATGTGAGAAATATATAAAAAATGTGCCTCATCCAGGCTCTTTTAAAACACTTCAAGTGATGGTGACTCCACCACCTCCCTGGGCAGCACAGTCCAATGGCCAATCTCTCTTTCTGGGAAGAATTTCTTCCTACCATCCAGCCTACACCTCCCCTGGCACAGCATGAGACTGTGTCCTCTTGTTCTGGTGCTGGTTGGCTGGGAGAAGAGACCAACCCCCACCTGGCTACAACCTCCCTTCAAGTAGTTGTAGAGAGCAATAAGGTCTCTCCTGAGCCTCCTCATCTCCAGGCTAAGCAACCCCAGCTCCCTGGGACCGAGATGGATTAGGGTGCATCCATCAGTCATCTTTCCTGAGTAATCCACCTCCCCTTACCATAGACTTGGTTTCCACTAATACACATAGGAGATGTTTGGAGATGGTTGCTAAACTCAATCCTGCCCCATGCATTATTATTGCAGGATGGTACTGTTGGGTATACTAATCTCAATATGTATGTATATATTTGCTTCAACTTCCAGAGTCATGTTTCCGAGCATTTGAAGCATAGATCCCCTAGGATTATCTAAATCTGACATTTATCTGGGTAAAAGCTAACACACAAAGTGTCATGGCTAATCACATGTTTTTTATACTTTCCCCTTGGAAAAGAAAGAGTGTTGGAAGTGACACACTAACAAATAATACATAATCTGTACACGTGAAGTAATCTGCAGTGCTTTGTTACTGCTGAACTACGCGACTCGCACCGCTCCCAAATGCAGCTTGTTAGCTTTGCTGCTGAGAGTTGCCATCTTTAGTGTAAGTAGCACAAGAAGGAAATCACCACTGCAAATTTGACCTGGGAGAAATTACCTGTTTAAAGTTCCAAAGCATGCTGGTATTGGTTTTTTCTTCGGTCATAGAATCACAGAATTCTCGAGGCTGGAAAAGACCTCTGAGATCATCAAGTCCAGCCTATGACCTAACACCACCACATCAGCTAAACCATGCCACCAAGTGCCACATCCAATCTTTTCTGAAAGACCTCCAGTGATGGTGACTCCATCAACTCTCTGGGCAGTCCATCCCAGTGCCTAATCAGCCTTTCTGTGAGGAACTACTTCCTAACATCCAACCTAAACCTCCCCTGGTGCAGCTTCATCCCATGGCCTCTTGTTCTATCGCAAGTTGCCTGGGAGAAGAGCTTGTTAGGGGTTGGAAAGGACCTTGAAAAATCATCTAGTCCAATCTCTCTGCCAGAGCAGGATCACCTACACCAGATCACACAGGAACACATCCAGGTGGGTTAGGAATATCTCCAGTGAGGGAGCCTCCACAACCCCCCTGGGCAGCCTGTTCCAGTGTTCTGTCACCCTCACAGGGAAAAAATGTTTCCTCCTGTTTCCATGGAACTTCCTATGCCTCAACTTCCACTCATTGCCCTTTGTGCTGTCATTGGGCATCACTGAGCAGAGCCTGGCTCCATTCTATTGGCACTCAATCTTTACATCTTTGCAAACATGAAAGAGCTCCCCTCTCAGGCTCCTCCTCTCCTAGCTAAAGAGCCCTCAGCTCCCTCAGTCTCTCCTAGTGAGGAAGATGTTCCATTCCCCTAATCATCTTTGTGTCTCTGTGCTGAACTCTTTCAAGCAGTTCCCTGAGGTCCTTCTTGAACTGAGGGGCCCAGAACTGGGCACAATATTCCAGATGCAGCCTCACCAGGGCAGAGTAGAGGGGGAGGAGAACCTCTCTCAAGCTACTCAGCCTCACCCCTTCTAATACACCATCACATTGCTGGCTCATGGTCAAGCTAAGAAAGCATGTTTGCTTCTTTTACTTATTATAGAAGTCAGATTCTGACATGAAACAACTCATGGAAAAAAACATAAACAATGATGATACATATCAAGGTCTATTTCTTCCCCATTTCTGTGCAAGATAGATTGGACTGTAGAATAATAAAATGCAAGGTTGTGTCAGACACAATTCAGCAGGTATTCTAGTCAGATGTCCTTCAAGTGTTGCAAGATATTCTAGCTTCCTAAATGAGTGTTAAAATAACCCTTACCTTGCTTGTGCTTAGAGCAGCTGAACTACCTGTGTATAGATATCCTAAAAAGAAATTAGCCAGTCTGCATTTTCAGGTTAATCTTCAATTTCATAATTGAATCAGTAATTACTAGAAGTTAATATAATTAGGTGCTAACACTTAATTGAGAATTATTTATTCAGGAATCTTCAGTATTGTAACAATTCTTTCTTATAGCTCCAAATCATTCTGAGTAATATGCTGCATCAAATAAGCTTAACCAGAAACTGAATGGACATTACTTGGGATATTGCAGTTTAGGGTTTTTAAGCTACTTTTTATCACTGAGGTTCTTGCTGAAAGAAAAGAGGAAACTGGGGGTTTTTTGGCAGTCGTTCTCATTCTGCCCATGGCTGAAGGGCCACCTGAGCATTTTCAAAAGTCTGAGCCAAATTACATTGGAAAGACTCCTACTGTCTCCAGTAGCTGTTGATGAAGGTCCCAAGAGAGGATTTACCTCTAAATCTCTCTCAAAATAAGTGACTAAAATAAGTGAAACGCAATCCCCGATCAGTATCTGGTGATTGCATGTGTGCTTGTACCTTTAGCTTCATATCCAAACATGAATTCCTAATGTGTTTGTTTCAGAAAAAATGAAACTTTATGTCATGGCACGTGGGTGCCACAGCTAATATACCTGCACACACAGTGATGCACTGCAAGGATTGTCTCAAAGATCAGCGAGGTTTTCATCTCTCTTACTTGGATTAAATTAATACCCGCCAGTAATTTACTGGAGATACACAAGTTATTCTCTGTGGATTTGTCTTTGTTACCCATGCCTGAACACAGGCTCACTTTTTCTGCACCATGTGGTTCAAACAAGCTGCATTTCTTCTGTGCACTTGAATTGGTTCGAGTTTCTATTGCTCTTCCCTTTTCCTGCGGTACTGGTTGGCTCCCTCCCGTGCTAACCAAAGAGTAAATCAAAGTGTAGCCTGAGAGGTCAGTTAGGGCAGTTTGGATCTGAGTGTGAGCATGAGTCTAGTGCTAACATGACAACATATGAAGATGATATGTCTAACATTTTTTAGTTAATATTCAATATACAAAAGTAAAGGAAATGTGGAATAATTACTTTTTAACCTCAGTGCTGCTATGAACCAGGTCAGGAACTCAGATTCATAGAATTGTTAGGGTTGGAAAGGACCTCAAGGATCATCCAGTTCCAATCCCCTGCCATGGGCAGGGACACCTCACACTACAGCAGGTTGCTCACAGCCACATCCAGCCTGGCTGCAAAAACCTCCAGGGATGAGGTTACCACCACTTCCCTGGGCAACCTGTTCCAGTATCTCACCACCCTCATGGGGAAGAACTTCTTCCTAACATCCAATCTGAGTCTACCCATTTCTGGTTTTGCTCCATTTCCCCCAGTCCTATCACTCCCTGACACCCTCAAAAGTCCCTCCCCAGCTTTCTTGTAGGCCCCCTTCAGATACTAGCAGGCCACAATTAGGTCTCCTCGGAGCCTTCTCTTCTCCAGACTGAAAAGCCACAACTCCCTCAGTCTGTCCTCATAGGAGAGGTGCTGCAGTCCCCTGCTCATCCTCATGGCTCTTCTATGGACATGTTCCAGCACCTCCAGATCCTTCCTGTACTAGGGGCTCCAGAACTGGACACAGTGCTCCAGGTGGGGTCTCACCAGAGCGAAGTAGAAGGAAACTTGTGTGTTACATCCAGACTTTGCATTGCTGATTCAATGTATTCCAGACCAAGATGTGTCTTGGTGAGCAGTTCACTTTCATTTGCTGGTTCAGCAGAGAAAAAACCCCACACTTCTCAGAGTGGTGTGAGAGTGTTAAACTGCCTGACTCCCAGGAAAGTCAATATTAGTTGTGCCGTAAGATGTCTGTTTTCCACTTTATAAAGTAACAATGAAGGGCAATAGGTTCAACAGAACTTCAGGATTTCTTTGATAAATCTGTCAGAGGCAAGGAATATTAAAATCTGTGTACTGCCTGTTTGCCTTTTCTCTTGAAATATAAATTAATTATGACTGTATAAAAACCTTTTACCATAGCTAATTAATCTGAATCTCCTCATAAACTATGTGTCGACAGCACTGTATGTCTAATTATCTTTTTCACTTCAGAATTGTGCAGTTGAATAATGAAGAAAACATTACCTGATGAATTCTTTTATTTTATGATGGTATCTCCAGAGACAGAAAAGACAGAGCAGCTTAAATGCCATCTTAAATTACATCTTCGCCTTGGCAAGCTTTCAGCTGGTTTTGATTTGCATGGAAACCATTTTTGTAAGACTCATATTCTGTGAAAAACAGAACTTAAATCTATAGCTAGAATAAATTATCTATAGCTATTTAGGGCTCTATTAAATCTAGATGCTAGGCACCCTTTTCACATGCAGAATGCAAGGGAACAGCTTTTAATGCCCTGTCAACCTGTGCTGTGAAAAGTCAATTGGGCAGGGAAGGTTTGATTTGGCTGGGTTTATTAAAATATCTTTCCCCTGCTTACAGCATCATGAACCACTCAGCCTAATTTAAACCAGGCAAATTCACCAATCTGCCTTGCATATCTAGAGAAACAGCTTTTATTTTGTAAAGTGATGACATCTACCCATAACTGTTGGCATGCAAGCTGAAGACACAGTTATTCATACACTACCGATAGGCAGTTGTTCTTTGTAGGAGATACTGATATAAGGAGCATGTTGATGGATTAAATGCATCCACGTTTCATAGTATCATAGTATCAGTCAGGGTTGGAAGGGACCACAAGGATCATCTAGTTCCAACCCCCCTGCCATGGGCAGGGACACCCCACACTAGATCAGGCTGGTCAGAGCCTCGTCCAGCCTGGTCTTAAACACCTCCAGGGACGGTGCCCCAACCACCTCCCTGGACAACCCGTTCAGACTTCTCCCTAGGATGCAGGAAGAGGATCAAATCGAATCAAATCAAATACCATTAGACTGGGCATGTCATTAGTCAACCTTTCAATGTGGTTATTTTTTGTAGTTCAGACTCTGGCCACCTGCAGTACCACGGTGCAGTGTACAACCACACTGCACGAGCTCAGGAGAATTACTGTTAGCACAGTAGAATGATGATCTGATCTAGGCTTAGTAAGTATTAAGACCAGAGCTTAATTTGATCTAATGTCTGAGTTCAGTGCTCATTTACCACGTTGCAAAACAGCTTAAGCCAAGGGAGCTGCCTTGGGTGTGTACTGGTGCGAGAAGCAAAGACAGTTATAAATATCTTAAAAGCAAATACTCCTAATATTCGAATGAAAGACTTCAAAAGCTTAGACAGAGAGCTGCTCTCTGTTTTGCCTGCTGTGCTTCCTGCAAATATTGATCTAGATCATGTTGTCAAACGTGCTTTGAAAATAGGAATGTCTTGTCTGGATTTCCATCTGCCAAGTCTCTTCTCTGCAGATCCTTGCAGTTAGTGAGAAAAAATGTTTTTTTTCTTGCAGTACATAGAGGGAAAATAACCCTGAGACAAGACTAATTCTAACTCTCAAGTACAGACACTCATGGACATGTACACCTGTGAAGACTATGGCAACCTAATAAACAGAATTGTGAAAGGACTGTAGCAGCCTAATGGAGAGAATCATATCACTTTTATACATCCTAATAAGCAAACTGAAAATGTGTACCTTAAGTTCAGATTTCAAGCATGTTAGAGAGTCAGCTGGTCTGACCTCCATGGTTAATGAATTCCATGAGAAGCGAGCAAACACTAAAAATGCCCTGTAGCTCAATGTCTTCAGCCAAAAAGAACTAATCCAATTGACTGAGACCAAAGAAAACGACTGGGGATGTATGGTTCCAGAATGTCTCTGAGGTATTCAAACCCAAGTCAATTTAAGGACTTGTAAGTTAATAACTAGGACTTTACACATAATCCTGTACTTTACAGGTAGCCAGAGAAGGTTTTTTACAACCAGGGTAATGTGATTTTCATGCATGGTGTCAGTCAAAATTTCAGCAGCTGAGTTCCAGAGCAACTGAAGTTTCCTCATTCAGTGCAGTAGTAAGACCTACAAAATGCTGACATGAAACTGTATTAGCTGGTTCTAGAGTGGACACAGGCATGCAAACTGGTGTTAGCAAGAGTAGAGACCACGTGTTTGGGTTTTTTCCCCTCTTTGTTTTAAAACAGGACGACATGAGCCACTTAGTAACTAACTGAACATGGACAGTAGGATATATGACAGCCTCATTTATTACCTGAAATGTTATCATAAATTCTCACCAATCAAACATAGAAACCCAGTACATTTTGGTGCTTGAAACCCACCTAGTCACATTTGGCAGTGCGTATGTGTTAGCTGCAGCAGGCCTCTATTAATGGAGAGGGTGGGAAGTGGTTTTTCTGACAGAAAAATGTCTGTGATAAAGGGTTAGCTTGGTTTGGGTATTTTTTTCCCTTTTCATGTTCCAAAAAATGAAACTGGTATTTCAGACACTGGATTTCTGCTTTAGAATTGACTGAGTGGTGGATACGGCTTCCCTCTTCAGCGGGTGTTGTTGTAATGATGAGCTGTTTGTACCACTGCAGATGATAAATAGATACATTTAAGCACAGAGGCACCTGAGTTCATCTTTATACTTGCCTTGGCAGATGAAACTTGCTTTTCAATAGCTATCCTCAGATATATTGCTGAAAGTTAAGATATGAGAATCAATCATTAGGGATGAAAGCGCCGGGTATTTATAGGAGAAAGGGTTATTAAAAGAAGATCAGCAATGGTTTTACCAAGAATAAATCCTGTCAGGCAGAATAGGACCGAGTTCTTTGAAGGAATGACAAAAGAAATAAATGATGGGGACGTGGTGGACATAATTTATGTAGACTTCAGTCAGGGGTGTAGCCAGCAATTTGAAGTTTGTACACATCCTGGCTGATCCCTTGCCCCCTGCCTGCAGTATCCTCATAATCTCGCGCAGCAGACAGGCCAGTGCGTATGATCACTAATGCAGCAGGCACACATAGATGTAGATTTGTATCAGAGCTATGCTTTCAGAGCCCAGAAAAAAAAACAAACCTGCTGGCCCCAGGAAAAAACAGATTGTGGGTTGTGTGTGCAGCTTAAACAGACAGTTTGGAAAACATCTTTGGTAAGACAAAACAAGAAATACAGGCAATGGCCTTGGTCAGTTAGGCATTTTCTTTAGTTTCACACTGATCAATATTTCTTCTAATGTCTGTCCTCTATAATTGGCAGACTGAAAAGCAAATTCTAATTTGGGGAATTCTTCCTTTTTTAAATGACTTTTCAAGAGTCTAGGAACTCATGCTCTAGTTGCTCGTGTTTCTAGCAGCAGGTCCATCATCTCTTTCCCTCTTTCCAAAGGTCTCATCCACTATGATTATATCATCCTATGTTGAATGCAGGTTCTGTGCCAGGGGAGGTTTAGGCTGGATGTCAGGAAGAAGTTCTTCACAGAAAGAGAGATTTGCCATTAGTATGGGCTGCCCAGGGAGGTGGTGGAGTCACCATCACTGGAAGTGTTTAAAAAGAGACTGGATGAGGCACTCAGTGCCATGATTTAGTTGACTGGATGGTGTTGGGTGATGGGTTGGACTCGATGATCAAAAAGGTCTTTTCCAACCTGGTTTATTCTGTATTCTGTATTCTTTTCACTATGTTTTGCAAGCATTGTGAATCCAATGATTCAGAAAATCTTCTGTCAGCTTTTGTTCTACCTCCCATGAAAATCTGGCTGATAACTGTACAGGATTTGAGACACCAACCCTATACTATCTCCTGAAGCAAGGCCAGTCTTCATATCACATCTATAGGGGGTAAACTCTACTCCCACAAAAAAACTGACTGATAATTGTACAGGATTTCAGACACCAGCCCTATAACTATATCCTAAAGCATGGTGAGTTTTCATATCACATCCACAGATGATAAACTCTGTGGGGTTACTTACTTGGAACCTTTTCTGATTGCCCCTGTAAAGACTCTACTTTTCTTCAATTTATCTCATATAATCTATGATATATTACTAGGTGTTATTACCTTCAATAATGTCATGCTCCTAACTCATATTATTTCTGTTCTTCTGCATGTAATTAACTAGACATCATTCTTCCATGTGTACCTACATCTTAAAGTTATGCTATGCCTTACATTTTTTCCCCCAATTCCTCTGGCTAACTTAGTCTTTTAATTACTATTTCTTCATAATAATAATGTTGCAGCTAAGCTTGAATTAAATCTAAGGCTTTGAAGAGCCACACATGTACAGTTTAAATTAAGTTTCAGATCTGAACTTTGCAAGTGAACTACTGCTGAGTCCTGAAACTTTGCATCTATATTTCAATTTTATAGCTCACCTTCCTTTCTGAGTAGGCATTAGTCACATATTGGTTTTTTACAACATTTTCTGCAACTGAAACAAAGGAGAACAGATTTACTGGACTGGACATTAGGGGAAAAAAAATCACATAAAGAGGGGTCAAGCATTGGAATGTGCTGCCCAGGGACATGGTTGAGTCACCAACCCTGCATGTATTTAAAGGCTGTTTAGCTGTGGTGCTTGGGGATATGGTTTAGTGGTGAGCCTTGTAGAGTAGGGTTTTGGGTTGGACTTGGTGATCCTTGAATGTTTCTGTGATCTGGTGAAGCTGGATACATATTTTTGAAGGCTACCTCCATACTGAGCATGCATATCTCAGACATGGAGATGTCCCTGCTCACTGCAGGGGAGTTGGACAAGATGACCTTCAAGCATCCCTTCCAACCCGATTCACTCCATGATTCTGTGACCTACTCATCTTCTGCTCCTAAGATTCTGACTCATGGAATATGGCTGAATGTAACTGCAGTGTACACTGGGTTGCCTTTATAACATGTATGCAGAAGATCTATTAGGTCTAAGGCTTTGAAGAGCCACAAATGTACATCTCAGGATCTGTCAGGCCTCAAACCAGGACAGTCTAGTAAGTGTCCTCTCAGGTGCCCAAACACATGTGTTTTTGATCATAATGGAGCTGTATGCTTGGAGTGTGGTTGTAACAATTTGAACTTAAGATGAGAGGTGCTTAGCTTGCAAGACCTTGGTCTGTCCTCTGATACTTGCTTTGCTTTCAGCTTTTGTCAGCTTAGAACTTCAAGTGCTGTAAATTTTTTCATTTCTTTTCCCCCACAGCATTATGAGATGCAAAAGAGTGGAACAACATGAGCAATGCCTTTCATAAAAATCACTATTTTTACTTTTTGTGGCATCTACCTGTTTGTCTCTTCCCATTACATAGAATCGTAGAATCAACCAGGTTGGAAGAGACCTCCAAGATCATCCAGTCCAACCTATCACCCAGCCCTATCCAATCAACTAGACCATGGCACTAAGTGCCTCATTCAGTCTCTTCTTGAAGATCTCCAGTGGTTGTGACTCCACCACCTCCCTAGGCAGCACATTGCAATGGCAAATCACTCTCTCTGTGAAGAACTTCTTCCTAATATCCAGCCTGAACCTCCCCTGGCACAATTTGAGACGGTGTCCTCTTGTTCTGTCACAGGTTTCCTGAGAGAAGAGACCAACCCCCACCTGGCTACAACTCCCCTTCAGGTAGTTGTAGACAGCAATGAGGTGTCCCCTGAGCCTCTTCTTCTCCTGGTTAAACGACTCCCCACTAGACAGCAAGGGAGATTTGTTCAAGTAAGCATGTAATCATGTCCTCTAAGAAGTGGTGAACCAGATTACCATAAGGCCTGCAAATGTTTGGCAGATTATTACTAGCCTTTTGTTTGCTTACAGGAGTCAGGCCAATCTGTTCTCTTCTCTGTGCTATGTAGATTCAAATACTAGCTGAATTGTTCTTTGTGTCTTATTACCTAGGCTTGGCTGAATGGTAATGGTTAGGCCACACCTTGAGTCCTGTCTCCAGTTCTGGGCTTCTCAGTTTAGGAAAGATATTGAGTTGCTGGAAGGTGTCCAGAGAAGGGCAACAAAGCTGGGGAGGGGTTTGGAGCACAGCCCTGTGAGGAGAGGCTGAGGGAGCTGGGGTTGCTTAGCCTGGAGAAGAGGAGGCTTGGGGAAGACCTTATTGCCGTCTACAACTACTTGAAGGGAGGTTGCAGCCAGGTGGGGGTTGGTCTCTTCTCCCAGGCAACCAGCACCAGAACAAGAGGACACAGTCTCAAGCTGTGCCAGGGGAGGTTTAGGCTGGATGCTAGGAAGAAATTCTTCCCAGAAAGAGAGATTGGCCATTGGGATGTGCTGCCCAGGGAGGTGGTGGAGTCACCATCACTGGAGGTGAGGGGACTGGTGAGGCACTTGGTGCCATGGTTTAGTTGATTAGATGGTGTTGGGTGACAGGTTGGACTCGATGATCTCTGAGGTCTTTTCCAACCTGGTTAATTCTATTCTAATGATATATAGTGGTCTCTCCACCTGACTTCAATCAATAGATGTGTACTGCATGTTGCACTGAATAGCAGCAGCTGGGATTTTGTTGTATCTTTCTACCAGTGCTATCCTTCAGGGTGTCATTATCAAAGCAGAGCATCCTTCTCAACCTCAAACAGTGTGAGTCTCGTGGAAAAAAATCATAATAAAAAAATCAAGCAGTGAGGTATGTGAAATTCTCATGGAATTAATAGGGTCTCTTTGATTTTTGTCCCCAGGAGAATACAAAAATAAATAAAAAATTTAAGCCAAAAAAATCTGGAGTCTCCTGGGTAGAACGTGAGAGTTGAGAAGTATGACATAAGCATTAGTAGCCTTTGTGCCTCTTGATAGCTCTGCTGAATCTCCCCAGACTCTAAAAGTTGATTTGTCAGCTTAACATTAGCTTCAGCCTTAGCTGAAGCAGTAGCTGTTGTTTCACCTTTATCAGCAGAAATGGTGCAGCTGCTGGAGGGACTGATGTGGTAAATCTTTTTGTGACACCATTTTGTTTGTGCTACTATCTCTAATTGGCTTGCTCGTGCACTCTGCATCCCAAGCCAGATAGGCTGAAAGCTTCATCACACTTTAATTAGAAAAGAGCTATTTTAAAGTTACAGAGTTGACTAATTTTATTCATCAAGTCTCTAAGGGTCACATTTTCAAACTGGACCACTTAAAAATGCCATTGGTGATGTTTTGCACAGACTGAGTTCACAATGCTGCATTATAAGCATCTTAATTTGACACATTCACGAAAAATTAATGTAAGTCTGCAGCTCTGGGGTTTGTATGTGAAACACTGACAGAGGCTGGTTAATATTTACCCCTGTCTTTTGTTGTGCTTGCTGCTTACAGCATCCATCTATTTAATCAAGTCTGGATGCCCAGTATTGAGTGGTTAGATATAAAATCTATCACAGATCACAGGCTCACAGGATGTTAGGGGTTGGAAGGGACCTCTAGAGATCATCGAGTCCAACCCCCCTGCCAGAGCAGGACCACAGAATCTAGCACAGGTCACACAGGAATGCATCCAGATGGGTCTGGAAAGTCTCCAGAGAAGGAGACTCCACAACCTCTCTGGAGAGCCTGTTCCAGTGGTCTGTGACCCTCAGAGTAAAGTTCCTTCTCATATTGAGGTGGAACCTCCTGTGCTGTAGTTCATATCCATCAACTACAGTCCTTAGCATAACTCCCTCTTCCTTTTTTCCCCCTTCTATTTCCTCATCACATTGAGTGAAATTAATATATGGGTTTGCAAATTAAGGCCAAGCATATATTCTGACACACTGTAGAATTAAGAGTGGCAACACACTGTAGCATACATTCTGACACACTGTAGAGGTGAGGGTGGCCTCAAATTAGGGCTGGGCATATATTGGGGCCAGGCGTATATCTTGACACAGTGTAGAAACAAGTTTGGACACAAAAGGACTATGAATAGGGTCTAGGACATGCTAAGGCTGTAGCAGATGACAAACAGCACTGAACCTTCTGAACATCCACATTCTCATCTGTGAGCCAGTGTGTGAGAGGGAAAGGGACAAAAATGAGGGAGATCACCTGAAATGGACTGCATGCTTCATTCAAGATAATCTTGCAGTGTCCTTGCATCCCCCTGTGGAACCACAGGATGTTCACTGTTACCTTGTAGCTGTGAATCAGTTCCTGGCTTCATCGTAGTCAGGAACATTTCCATTGTTCATTGGCTTTCTCAAGCATGCAATATTATAGCTTCAGATATCCCCCAGAACAGCCCCTATGTGAAAGGTGATTTTCAATTCAGTCAGGCATACTGAATTTCTTATTGTTCTGGGTCTCTAATGCAGACTATTCACTCTATATGTAGCTTATTGGTTTTTTTCCTGCCAGATAAAATCCTTTCCCATTATACAACCTAGAACCATTGTAGTCTAGGAGGGAACCTGGTATTCCAGATAGGTGGCATGTAGGAGGGAACCTGGTATTCCAGATAGGTGGTGGGGCACAGAGAGCCACATCCCATGTGAAAAACACACCCTGCATATTCAGGCACGGTTGGATGTTTTCTTCCCAGAAGCATAGCCACTTTGCAGTTTTCTCCTCTCTGGTAGAATAACAAACCTAGCATAGACATCCCTATAATCCAGTTTTGAAGATAAAACTAGCCAGCTGTGTATTCTCAGGGCTGGTCTAAGGTGGTGGCAGTAGGAAGCCACTGCTGGCATGTTTGAAACAGTGAGAGTTCTGTGATCTACCTGCAACAAGAGGAGGTAGCTCTTTATTAGTCCTTCTGTGTTCATGTGGAACTGCAACATTAAATTGCCCTTTGATTTTTAAACCCTTCCATTTGTTTGTTTCTCTGGTACAAAGACACTTCTTAAGCAACAGTTAACATAATCTCTTTTTCTTATTATGGTTTTAGATGTTATCGGTCACAGTATCTTTCCTCATGTATAAGGACAGAGAGAGGAGCAGGAAATCTATCCTCACTCAGTAATCAACACAGAGGGATTCACCTTGATTAAATACAGAGTTATGCCACATCATATTTCCCATCTCTCTGTGGAAGGCTTAGTCTTAACAGAATGTGGGGCATCATGATGGGTTGGAGCAATTTGGATGGCATTTAAGGCTTTGTTTATTTTGAGGATGTGTCTACACTTGCTTTACAAACCTCTATTTTTTTTTTTCTCCATTATTTTCTTGCCCTCTCTTTTCCAAAATATGCAGCCCAGAAGAAAATATTTTGTGAAGTACATTTGAAGGTTCACCTCTCTTTACTGTGCCTTGTTGTGCCAAAATGCTTGTTAAATGTACACTTGTGCCCCAGGGTAAGATGCAGGTTTGGTACACTTGGGGTTGTGCATTGCTATTCTGATGGTACATAGAACCATAGAATCATAGTATCAGTCAGGGTTGGAAGGCACCACAAGGATCATCTAGTGCCAACCCCCCTGCCTTGGGCAGGGACACCCCACACTAGAGCAGGCTGGCCAGAGCCTCATCCAGCCTGGGCTTAAACACCTCCAGGGACGGGCCCCCAACCACCTCCCTGGACAACCCCTTCCAGGGCTTCACCACTCTCATGGGGAAGAACTTCCTCCTCACATCCAGCCTGAATCTCCCCACCTCCAGCTTCATTCCACTCCCCCTAGTCCTATCATTACCTGATATCCTGAGAAGTCCCTCCCCAGCCTTCTTGTAGCCCCCTTCAGATACTGGAAGGCCACAATTAGGTCACCTCGGAGCCTTCTCTTCTCCAGACTGAACATCCCCAACTCCTTCAGTCTGTCCTCACAGAAGAGCAACAAAGTTGGAAAAGACCTCAGAGATCATCAAGTCCATGAAGAGACAAGAAAATGTTGTGGTGATATTGTGATTATTTTTTAGCCTTTTAATCTCATTTCAAGTGTGGACTTCTGCTCCCTCACTGGTTTTATTTCTTTCATACTGTTGTATTTATTCAGGGTGGGCAGCAAAATGCAAACTGAGTATTCAGTTGCAAAGGAGTTGGGAACACTGGCCTTGGGGTTTGCCTCCTCCCCATGCAGCCAACTGGTAGGTGTTCAAGAGGAGATTGGACGTGGCACTTGGTGCCATGGTCTAGTCATGAGGTCTGTGGAGACAGGTTGGACTCGATGATCCTTGAGGTCTCTTCCAACCTTGGTGATACTGTGGTACTGTGATACTGTAACTCTAAACCTATTTTAAATGTAGATGTAAGTTTGTGTGCATGTGTGGAAGAGCTGGCTGAAAACAGAAATCCCTGCTGTGCTGAAGTTTGGATGTTTCTAGATCCACTCTATCAGGCTAATGTTGCAGTGTAATGGGTGGCTGAGTTAGTCTGGCAAAGTTAATGCTGAGGGGGAGGAATTTCAACCCACCACAGTAATTACATAAACAATAAAGAAAAAGTTAAAATGGTTCATTTTAGTTTGTTGGACCAAACAGATGGGTTTTTTATGGTGTAATTTAACAATGAACCAAGTTTTTCCTTCATAATACACTGCAGTGATTCATGAGGCCTGTAATCCAGATGTTTTAAATGAATCAGTGTCAAGCTTATTAAAAAAGAAAGAAAGAAGCAAACAAAAAAACCAAACCCCAAACCTTTTCCAATCATTTCAAGGAAATTTTCTGCCCAATGGTTGTATCTCACTGTACCTTTGTGATAATGTTGTGATTCATATGGGAAAAAAACCACACACAACAAAACCCAACCAACAAAAAACCAAACCTCAAATAAACAAATCCACAAAGCAAAACACTTTCTTTTTTTCCCCTCTGGAAATAGCATTTTGTGACTAATTCTCACCTAGCCATACAACTACCTGAAGGGAGGTTGTAGCCAGGTGGGGGTTGGTCTCTTTTACCAGGCAACCAGCACCAGAACAAGAGGACACAGTCTCAAGCTGTGCCAGAGGAGGTTTAGGCTGGAGGTGAGGAAGAAATTCTTCACAGAAAAAGAGATTGGCCATTGGAATGTGCTGCCCAGGGAGGTGGTGGAGTCACCATCACTGGAGGTGTTTAGGAAGAGACTGGATGGGTTGCTTGGTGCCATGGTTTAGCTGGTTAGATGGTATTGAGTGATAGGTTGGACTCGATGATCTCAAAGGTCTCTTCCAACCTTGTTGATTCTATTCTATTCTATTCTATTCTATTCTATTCTATTCTATTCTATTCTATTCTATTCTATTCTATTCCATTCCATTCCATTCCATTCCATTCCATTCCATTCCATTCCATTCCATTCCATTCCATTCTACTTTAATATAGAGATACTTTCAAGATTACAGTCTTGGAGAGACATGAATGTCAGCTCGTTTTCCTATATTTCTTTCCAGTGCCCTCTCATCTATACCCTACATGTATTAATATTCTAATTTTCTGAGCTCTAGGCCTCTTCCTTTGCATCCTTGTTCTCTCAGGAAGTTGCATGCAGTGTAGAAGGATGAGCTGCCAGGAACGCTAGATTAGTGACCACTAATATACCATGCAGATAGCTGAGTCAATTATTGTGACTATTTCAGATCTGAAAGTTGGACAAAGTGATTCAATTTGGGACCTGCTTGGAAGAGGCAAGCTAGCATGTGACAGGACACTGCTGTCTGTCAAAAAGCCAACTGTAGTGAAGGCTTGGATGATGCTTAAAGGAAAATCAAAGCCTGATTATGCAGACCTTCCCTGGTCTCTGAAACTGGTGTGATCTATACCTCACAAAATGAAGGCTTCTCTCTTTCTTCCGTGGAGATTTCTATGTGACAACTTCATTAGGGATTCTGGAATCTAAGTAGTGTTGGGTCATGGTTAAATGCTACTTAAAACTGGTTATGAGCTCAGATTAACTTCTTGTTTGTTCTGAGTGTGTACTGCTTTTATTTCAGTTTCTGAGGTCTAGATAGAGCAAGAAATGAAGGTGTCTTGAAGTAGTTGGACGAAAGTTATGACCAGTTCCCTGGGGTTGCTGGCTGACTAGGTTGAACTGAAACACGAATTGTTTACATTGTTTTGGACAGCAATAACAAATTACAAATCAGTTTATTTTATCAGATATCAATGTAGAGGAACAAAGGGCAGCCACTCAAATTTCCATTTATACCTAAGGGCAAAGAACAGAATTCAGCAATTGGTCCTGTACAGTATTCACAATATCACTAAGGTTGGAAGAGACCTCGAGGGTCATCAAGTCCAACCTGTCACCACAGACCTCATGACTAGACCATGGCACCAAGTGCCACGTCCAATCCCCTCTTAAACACCTCCAGGGACGGTGACTCCACCACCTCCCTGGGCAGCACATTCCAATGAAGAATGACTCGCTTGGTGAAGAACTTTCTCCTCACCCCGAGTCTAAACCTCCCCTGGTGCAGTTTGAGACTGTGTCCC